>NC_141687.1:566459135-566945774 GCF_964263255.1 Lissotriton vulgaris | reverse complement strand
CTCCTTAGTTTGACATTTGCCTGCACTTTTTTAGCGAGGAGTCCATTTTGGGGAGGGGGGCAGGGGGGTGGGAGGAAGGAAGTGCCCCATAGTCTTCAACTTCCTGTTCCTGTTCAGCAGGCTCCTCCCAGTGCTTTGTCCATCTCCTGGTCACTTTTCATTCGGATGTGGACCTGGAAGGATTACCTTTTGTGGATGCTGCTGGATCTTTGGATTTGAGGCCTTTTTGACTTTCTTTGGATCACTGTTGGATTAGAAATTTTACAAGTAAGTTTGTTTGGGGCATTACAGTTGCTGCAACTAAAATTTTGGGATTTTCGATTTTTTTGCTGTTTTGGGGCCTTTTCCCAGGGGTACTCAGTGGTGGGTGGACTGATTCTTTCTGTGGGTTGTCTTGAATTTAAACATCATGGAGGCCATAGATGAATTGGGATTGTGCTGATTTTTCTGTGTTTTTCGATTTTTTTTTTTTGTAAAATTTTGTGTTTTTCGATTTTTGACCTGTTGTTGGGGCCTTGACCAGGGGTAGTGAGTGGTGCATGGGGCCTAGTCTTTCTGTGGGCTGTCTTGAATTTAAACATCATGGATGGAATGGGATTGTGCTGATTTTGCAGTGTTTTTCGATTTTTGGGGGTGTTCATGGGGAGGGACATGCCATGTGGCTGGTGGCCATTTTGAGTGCAGCTACAGGCACTGGCCATGTGCTGGCAGGCAAGTGGCCATTTTAAATGCAGGCTTTGTTGTTAGGCCTCCAACCATTTTGCCTACTTTTCAACCTTTATTTATGCCAGGGGTAGTGAGTCTTGCATGGGCCTAGTATTTCTGTGGGTTGTCTTGAATTTAAACATCATGGAGGCCATAGATGAATTGGGATTGTGCTGATTTTTCTGTGTTTTTCGATTTTTTTTTTTGTAAAATTTTGTGTTTTTCGATTTTTGACCTGTTGTTGGGGCCTTGACCAGGGGTAGTGAGTGGTGCATGGGGCCTAGTCTTTCTGTGGGCTGTCTTGAATTTAAACATCATGGATGGAATGGGATTGTGCTGATTTTGCAGTGTTTTTCGATTTTTGGGGGTGTTCATGGGGAGGGACATGCCATGTGGCTGGTGGCCATTTTGAGTGCAGCTACAGGCACTTGCCATGTGCTGGCAGGCAAGTGGCCATTTTGAATGCAGGCTTTGTTGTTAGGCCTCCAACCATTTTGCCTACTTTTCAACCTTTATTTATGCCAGGGGTAGTGAGTCTTGCATGGGCCTAGTATTTCTGTGGGTTGTCTTGAATTTAAACATCATGGAGGCCATAGATGAATTGGGATTGTGCTGATTTTTCTGTGTTTTTCGATTTTTTTTTTTGTACAATTTTGTGTTTTTCGATTTTTGACCTGTTGTTGGGGCCTTGACCAGGGGTAGTGAGTGGTGCATGGGGCCTAGTCTTTCTGTGGGCTGTCTTGAATTTAAACATCATGGATGGAATGGGATTGTGCTGATTTTGCAGTGTTTTTCGATTTTTGGGGGTGTTCATGGGGAGGGACATGCCATGTGGCTGGTGGCCATTTTGAGTGCAGCTACAGGCACTGGCCATGTGCTGGCAGGCAAGTGGCCATTTTGAATGCAGGCTTTGTTGTTAGGCCTCCAACCATTTTGCCTACTTTTCAACCTTTATTTATGCCAGGGGTAGTGAGTCTTGCATGGGCCTAGTATTTCTGTGGGTTGTCTTGAATTTAAACATCATGGAGGCCATAGATGAATTGGGATTGTGCTGATTTTTCTGTGTTTTTCGATTTTTTTTTGTGTAAAATTTTGTGTTTTTCGATTTTTTGACCTGTTGTTGGGGCCTTGACCAGGGGTAGTGAGTGGTGCATGGGGCCTAGTCTTTCTGTGGGCTGTCTTGAATTTAAACATCATGGATGGAATGGGATTGTGCTGATTTTGCAGTGTTTTTCGATTTTTGGGGGTGTTCATGGGGAGGGACATGCCATGTGGCTGGTGGCCATTTTGAGTGCAGCTACAGGCACTGGCCATGTGCTGGCAGGCAAGTGGCCATTTTGAATGCAGGCTTTGTTGTTAGGCCTCCAACCATTTTGCCTACTTTTCAACCTTTATTTATGCCAGGGGTAGTGAGTCTTGCATGGGCCTAGTATTTCTGTGGGTTGTCTTGAATTTAAACATCATGGAGGCCATAGATGAATTGGGATTGTGCTGATTTTTCTGTGTTTTTCGATTTTTTTTTGTGTAAAATTTTGTGTTTTTCGATTTTTGACCTGTTGTTGGGGCCTTGACCAGGGGTAGTGAGTGGTGCATGGGGCCTAGTCTTTCTGTGGGCTGTCTTGAATTTAAACATCATGGATGGAATGGGATTGTGCTGATTTTGCAGTGTTTTTCGATTTTTGGGGGTGTTCATGGGGAGGGACATGCCATGTGGCTGGTGGCCATTTTGAGTGCAGCTACAGGCACTGGCCATGTGCTGGCAGGCAAGTGGCCATTTTGAATGCAGGCTTTGTTGTTAGGCCTCCAACCATTTTGCCTACTTTTCAACCTTTATTTATGCCAGGGGTAGTGAGTCTTGCATGGGCCTAGTATTTCTGTGGGTTGTCTTGAATTTAAACATCATGGAGGCCATAGATGAATTGGGATTGTGCTGATTTTTCTGTGTTTTTCGAATTTTTTTTTTTGTACAATTTTGTGTTTTTCGATTTTTGACCTGTTGTTGGGGCCTTTTCACCAGGGGTATTTGAGTCTAGCATGGGCCTAGTCTTTCTGTGGGCTGTCTTGAATTTAAACATCATGGAGGCCATGGATGGAATAGGATTGTGCTGATTTAGCAGTGTTTTTCGATTTTTGGGGGTGTTCATGGGGAGGGACATGCCATGAGGCTGGTGGCCATTTTGAGTGCAGCTACAGGCACTGGCCATGTGCTTGGCAGGCAAGTGGCCATTTTGAATGCAGGCTTTGTTGTTAGGCCTCCAACCATTTTGCCTACTTTTCAACCTTTATTTATGCCCAGGGGTAGTGAGTCTTGCATGGGCCTAGTCTTTCTGTGGGTTGTCTTGAATTTAAACATTATGGAGGGCATGGATGGATTGGGATTGTGCTGATTTTGCAGTGTTTTTCGATTTTTTTGTGCTCTATAACTGAACTGATGTTCCTCTGTCTTCCATTTTTTTTAGGTGCACAAGACTCAAGAGAACCACCAGTGCCAGGAAGAAGTCCTGCAGCGGTGTGTGTGTGCAGCATAACGTCACGCGACGTCACGTCTGGCCTCAGACAACTCTACAATTCGTGCAACTGCGGCCTGCTGTCTGACCTGCTCTGAAGAAGATGGCCCCGCCCCCAAAGAAAGTTCTCCGTAGCTCCTCTAGCAAGAAAGTTGCTAGTAAGGAGCAGAAGAAGCAAGTTACCAAGGAGGCTGGTGTGTCACCCGCCACTTTTTTTGGGAGCAAAAGAAAAAGTACGCCTGCAGCAGCAGGATCTGCTGGGGACCAACCTGAGAGCAGCACCCCTGCTCCATTGGGTTCAGTGCCTCCACCACCACGCCAACTTAAGTCAAAGCCCTTGAGTGCTTCAGAGGCAGTCAGTGTACTTCTCCAATCACCATCGACCAGTGATGTTGGCTCATCGCAAGAAAGTAGCAGCAATGTCCCTGAATCAACACAGGTTGTTGTAACTCATCTGACAAGTGTTGAACAACCACAGCCGCAACAACAACACCATGTGCAAGTACACGCCCAAGTACATGTGGAAGGAGAGGCAGCAAAAGGAGATGCGCAAGCAAAGGTGCATGGACGTTCACAAGTGCCCACAATAGTTGTTCCTCCCGAAGTAGGGGCACATTTGGAAATCGACAATGAAGCTGAGGTATCATTGGAAGCCACTCCTCCTGATGATCATTCATTGTCTTCCACATCCCTAGCAAGGAAAAGATCAAGGGGGGTGTCTACATCTTCTTCAAGCCCACCTCGTTCTGGTGCAAGTGATCTGTCTTGGGAACCACGACAACTGCGGTCTGACAGTGAGGCAGAGGCACACCATGATCTGCCACCGGTACCTAAGCGTAAAAGGAAGGTCGTCCAAAAACTCAAACCTATGGAGTGTGATGAGGCTCAACAAGAAGTGACAGATACTGCTGGTGATGAAGCCTCTCACGATGACGACGAGGCAGTCATCACAAAGGTCACTGCAGCCCCACCGGGCATGCAGCAAAGAGACATTTTGACCCTATCCCGAGAAGCTGCTGAGCGTGATGATGATGTCGGCGAGGAGGCAATGGAAATGGAATCATTAGATTTGGAGTTAAGTAGTACACCAAAACCTACCGCTTCCATATTTCTTCCTCGCAAGAAGGTACCCACCTCGTCCTCGACCTCAATTCGTGGTGGTGAAAGTGCAAAACGTACTGAAGTTCGGCAATCCACATCCTCCACTTCATCTGTCATTAGCAGCAGGACCACCACCACCAGTATCGACGCCTCCTCCGGCGGCGGCCCCCGAAGACATTTCAAGTCTCCAGTTTGGGACTTCTTTAGTGTTTGCCCAAAAAAGGCAAACGTAGCCATTTGTAGCCTTTGTAAGCTTCGATATAGTCGTGGTAAGCTTGGTTCTAACTATGGTACCGGAGGCCAGAGAGGTCATCTTGAGAGAAGGCACCCTCTCGAATGGTTTCCGCACCTAGAGGCGGTCAAGAAAGCCGGAATTGCACGTAATGAAAACGTTGATTTGTCATCTGCTGATGACGAGGAGGTAGAAGAAGACGATCCAAACACTTCACTTACACCCAGTTCCCATGTCAGCAGCACACCCCATGGGAGCCACACTAAGAGTGTGGGAGAGAGTGAGACATCAATGCGGAAAAGTTCATCAGCGAGCGTAACTGGGTCGAAGAGATCATCATCCCGTAAATCATTGGTCCAGGGCAACATTAAAAAGATGTTGTTTACAGAAGCGCAATATGAACGCAACCACCCAATGACCCGTCTGTATAACACTAAGCTGGCTAAAATGCTAGCTCTGGACCTTCTCCCTTTTTCTTTTGTCGAAGGGGTTGGTTTTCTAGAATTAGTGGCAGTGCTCTGCCCTAAATGGAAGGTTCCTAGCCGGTTCTATTTTGCCCGAGTTGCGGTTCCAGCACTACATGAAGATGTTCTGAAGGCGATTGGGGCAGCTTTGCAGAAGAGTGCTGTTCACACTATACATCTGACAACAGACATGTGGACCAGTGGCGCAGGCGCTGATTACATGTGCATCACTGCACACTGGGTCTCTTTTTCAGGGGCTAAAGCAAAGCTAAACTCAGGTGTTGACACTAACACTGTTTTTAAAGGTGCTCGGAAACATGCAACACTAGCCATGTTTGGTTTGGAGAAACGTCACACAGCAGAAAACATTTTGGATGTCTTTAACACAAAGGTCCTTAACTGTCTGTCCCCACTAAAACGCAAGGTTGGTTATGTTTCCACGGACAATGGCTCCAATATAGTTAAGGCCATGAGGGACGGTTACTATTTCAGAGTGCCGTGTTTGGCGCACTGTATAAACCTGGTTGTCCAAAAATTCTTGGGTAATAAAGACAGTGCAGCGTGCAGTGTATTGGAGAACTGCCGAAAAATTTGCAAGCATTTCAGGCATTCTTTTAAGGCCCGCAAGCAGCTGAGGAGCATGCTATATCAATGTCAAATGCCAGTGAAAGCACTCATCCAGGAGGTGGTAACACGTTGGAACTCAACCTTCTACATGCTTGAGCGTCTGTATGAGCAGTATACGCAACTCGATCAATATTTCTTGAAAGAGGGTATAGAGGAGCTGAGGATGGGTGGGCCGCAATGGAACATAGTTGAAAGCCTAACACGCATGCTTCGTCCTTTTGAGGTCTTCACGCGTGCAGTCAGCAAGGAGGACTCTAATTTGGGAAAAGCTATCCCATTGTTGTACATGCTGGAGGACCAACTGAAGGAGGTGTGTTCTGTGTTTCGAAAAGATGACAAAAAGAAAGGCTCTTCTTTGCTTCTGGCTGAGCAATTATTAGAGCTCCTACAAGGTGATGAACGTCTTCAAAAGATCCACTCAGAACAGCATTACATTTGTGCTACTATTCTGGATCCACGCTACAAAAAGGCGCTGGCAGGCAGAGCATTCTTTGCTTTTGCTGATGAAGATGTTACAAAGTACAAACGTTGGCTAGCCTTGTCAGCCAAGAAGTTTGAAACAGAACGGCTGGAAATTGAAGGAAATGGCAGTACATCAGCAGGCCATCCCCAGTCAAAACAATCCACTTCTGCACCTGTGGCTGTGGCACAAGTGACCTCTCAGCCGTTAAAGACACCGGCAACCGCATCATCTGCACGAAAGACAGCAGAAACATTGGAGGCTGAAGAGGATTGGCTAGCTCTGCGTGGGTTTGGTTCTCAAAAGGCCAGAGGCACAGCAAGAGCTACGCAAAGTGGAGGAACCTTGGAGGAGGACCTTGAGTCGATGGTGAAGGACTATCTGAATGACTCCACAGAGGTCTATGTTAATTCTGACCCATTGGCGTATTGGCATGGGAAAAAAGAATTGTGGCCACAGCTCACCAACCTGGCTTTAAACTACTTGTCTTGCCCACTCGCAAGTGTGTCTTCTGAACGGGTTTTCAGTGCGGCTGGTGGGATTGTAACTCCCAAACGGAGCCGCCTCTCGCCCAAAAATGTGGAGAGGTTAACAATGATCAAGATGAATCAGCACCTCATACCACCAGATATAAGAGTACGAGAGAGCGTGCCGGATGAAGAGGAGGTGGCCAGCACCATAGATGAGGGAATTTCTACTCTGTCAGGTGGCACTGACCTCACCCGGGCTGAATTCGCAGAGTATGATGACGAAGCCTTATTCTTATTCCTGGACCGTGATTCCGACTTCGAGCCCTGAAAATGAGACAACGAATCAATAACTTTCTTTTTCATCCTTATTCACTTTTATTCCTGTGTGTCTGTCTTTCTTTGTTGTGCACAGTTAATATAATTCAAACTTTAATCAGATTATCACAAAGACAAGCCCATCAGCAGAACTGTCTTCACTTGTTTGCTAATTTATTTGAAGGTGCCGCAGTCTGCATTCCTCAGGTTCACAAGTTCAGAAGAACATGCTCCTCTATCCTCCTCCTCCAGACTCCTATTTCCATCAAAGCAGAGGGCTGGTTTACGCCCAATGAAGAAAGACTCAGCACTTGTGGGGGTGTTGTTCTACCTCTTTGCAGGTGAGTTGACGGGTCTGGGGCCATTGCTGGGAAGCACTAAAAGTGGTTTGTGCCAAATCCGAGGCGGAAATTTTTTTGTGTTTTTGATGACTTGCTTGCCTTTGAGGTGCTCTTAGGGGGGGTTCCGTCTGTTTGTGGGTGAGTTTCATGGTCTGAGAGCATTGCTGGGACACTCTAATCTTGATTGCATTTGCTTTTCAGGAAATCCGTCGTGCCAACCCCGACTTATGGCCTAGCTACGCAGCGCGTTTGGACCGAAGGCCCAGAAATATTGCAAGTATGAGATTTTGCTTTTGGCCTGTTTGGGGGTGTTATGCTTCTTGGCGGGTGGGTTGCCGGGTCTTGGGGCATTCCTGGGAAGGTCTAATACCGGGTAGAAGTGGTTGGGACAAAATCCAGGCCGATTTTTTTTTGGGCTATTTCAGACATTTTGCTCTATGTAGCGTTTTCGGGGGCCTGTTTGGGGGGCTTGCTGGTGTTTGCGGGTGAGTTTCGTGGTCTGGGAGCACTGCTGGGACACTCTAATCTTGATTGCATTTGCTTTTCAGGAAATCCGTCGTGCCAACCCCGACTTATGGCCTAGCTACGCAGCGCGTTTGGACCGAAGGCCCAGAAATATTGCAAGTATGAGATTTTGCTTTTGGCCTGTTTGGGGGTGTTATGCTTCTTGGCGGGTGGGTTGCCGGGTCTTGGGGCATTCCTGGGAAGGTCTAATACCGGGTAGAAGTGGTTGGGACAAAATCCAGGCCGATTTTTTTTTGGGCTATTTCAGACATTTTGCTCTATGTAGCGTTTTCGGGGGCCTGTTTGGGGGGCTTGCTGGTGTTTGCGGGTGAGTTTCGTGGTCTGGGAGCACTGCTGGGACACTCTAATCTTGATTGCATTTGCTTTTCAGGAAATCCGTCGTGCCAACCCCGACTTATGGCCTAGCTACGCAGCGCGTTTGGACCGAAGGCCCAGAAATATTGCAAGTATGAGATTTTGCTTTTGGCCTGTTTGGGGGTGTTATGCTTCTTGGCGGGTGGGTTGCCGGGTCTTGGGGCATTCCTGGGAAGGTCTAATACCGGGTAGAAGTGGTTGGGACAAAATCCAGGCCGATTTTTTTTGGGGCTATTTCAGACATTTTGCTCTATGTAGCGTTTTCGGGGGCCTGTTTGGGGGGCTTGCTGGTGTTTGCGGGTGAGTTTCGTGGTCTGGGAGCACTGCTGGGACACTCTAATCTTGATTGCATTTGCTTTTCAGGAAATCCGTCGTGCCAACCCCGACTTATGGCCTAGCTACGCAGCGCGTTTGGACCGAAGGCCCAGAAATATTGCAAGTATGAGATTTTGCTTTTGGCCTGTTTGGGGGTGTTATGCTTCTTGGCGGGTGGGTTGCCGGGTCTTGGGGCATTCCTGGGAAGGTCTAATACCGGGTAGAAGTGGTTGGGACAAAATCCAGGCCGATTTTTTTTTGGGCTATTTCAGACATTTTGCTCTATGTAGCGTTTTCGGGGGCCTGTTTGGGGGGCTTGCTGGTGTTTGCGGGTGAGTTTCGTGGTCTGGGAGCACTGCTGGGACACTCTAATCTTGATTGCATTTGCTTTTCAGGAAATCCGTCGTGCCAACCCCGACTTATGGCCTAGCTACGCAGCGCGTTTGGACCGAAGGCCCAGAAATATTGCAAGTATGAGATTTTGCTTTTGGCCTGTTTGGGGGTGTTATGCTTCTTGGCGGGTGGGTTGCCGGGTCTTGGGGCATTCCTGGGAAGGTCTAATACCGGGTAGAAGTGGTTGGGACAAAATCCAGGCCGATTTTTTTTTTGGGCTATTTCAGACATTTTGCTCTATGTAGCGTTTTCGGGGGCCTGTTTGGGGGGCTTGCTGGTGTTTGCGGGTGAGTTTCGTGGTCTGGGAGCACTGCTGGCTATATATACTTTACTTTGCAAGAGGTTTGAAGCAAATCCATGGTGGCTGAGGGGACTTAGGGCCTAGCTGCAGAGCGCGCGCGGAGTGATTTGGGAAATTTGTGAAAAAGTGACTAAGTCCCCATTTTTGTACTTTTGCTCTTTGGCTGTTTGGGGGTCTTCTACTCGTTTTCTCCTGGGTTGACGGCTCTGGGGCCATTGCTGGGAAGCTCTAATACCGGATAAAAGTGTTTTGGACCAAATCCCAGGCGGAATTTTTTTTGTGTTTTTGATGACTTGCTTGCCTTTGAGGTGCTCTTAGGGGGGGTTCCGTCTGTTTGCGGGTGAGTTTCGTGGTCTGGGAGCACTGCTGGGACACTCTAATCTTGATTGCATTTGCTTTTCAGGAAATCCGTCGTGCCAACCCCGACTTATGGCCTAGCTACGCAGCGCGTTTGGACCGAAGGCCCAGAAATATTGCAAGTATGAGATTTTTCTTTTGGCCTGTTTGGGGGTGTTATGCTTCTTGGCGGGTGGGTTGCCGGGTCTTGGGGCATTCCTGGGAAGGTCTAATACCGGGTAGAAGTGGTTGGGACAAAATCCGCGCGGAAAAGCCTTTAGTTTTGGCACTTTTTGTAACTTAGGGTTCGTTAGGGTTAGCCCTAGCACCAGGATTGCATGTGTATCGGGGTGTTCTAGATTTTTCAAACTGAGTTCTGGGGTCTTAGAGCACTCGTGAGAATGTGTAATTTTGGTTGCAAGTCATTTGAAGAAAATCCATGGTGGGAAAGGGGGGATTTGGCATAGTTAAAGAAAGCCTTTGCCACTATTCTTAACTTAGGGTTCGTTAGGGTTAGCAGTATTTCTATTGCATGTGTTTGAGTGGGGGGGATTTCGAGTCTTGGAGCGATGCTGGCTATGGCTACTTTTGCTTGGTTGCTTGCAAGTGGTTTGAATACAATCCACGGGGGGTAATGGGTAATTAGGGTACTTCGGCCTACTTTTACTTTCAAAGTAAGTTTTGTCTCCAGTTTTCTGCTAGGCCTCGTTTTTTGGGTGGGAGCACTGCTAGGAAGATCTATTTTTGTTCTAAAACACAGTTTACAGTACACCTAGCTTGAGGGGCAAGATCCGCTACATTAATTTGCCCATACTTACTTATCCTTCAAAAGGTGACTCAGAGTACGCACTTTCAAAAACATTGTACTGTCTGTCTACTAGGAAAAACAAATTGTGACTTTTTGCACTCCACAGCCTACATACCTTATATTTATTTATCAGTGGTGTTGTAATATTATATCACTTCCTGTTTTTCGTTGAATAATTACAGGCCGGGTTTCAGTCTCTGCAATGGGGAAAAAAGGATGGAGTCAGGCTTCACAGTAGCGAGCCACAATTCAGCATCAGGCAGGCAGTGGACAGGGTGTCTTCTGGTGACCAACATCGGTGGACGAAGCGTCGGCTGCAATGGAGGAGTGCCGCTAATAGGAGGATTTTTTTTCTGCGGGCAACTTACTTACCACTTCCAACAGGACCACTACAACCACACATAGATACAGTATCCCTTGCCTTTTTCTCTGACTGTGACTGCATTTCTTTGCTCTCTCTCGGCTTCTACATTGATCCCTTAACACATCACTTAGTCCACTCCACTATCTGCACCACACATAGTCATTTGTAAGTGCTCCTACGTAATTCGCAAGTCGCAGCACGCCCCAGGCCGTAGAGGACTGGGATGGCCCCAATGATGAAGCATGTCACCAAGGGGCAACCCTGGTGAGTGAGGGGACACCTAGAAAAAAAGCAATTTCTCCTTTTCTATCTACTATACCTTCTGTCAGGTTACGCAGCCCCTAAGCGCCTACCGTACTATGAAACTACATTTCCCATGAGTAGGCGGGAGACTTGCAGACTATTTAGTGAGACTATATGAGAGTACCCTTGTATGTTAGGACATCACTTCACTGATGCCTGTCTTGTCTTCTCTTACAGGTATCCTTTCCCTGCTGACCCTACCTTTACCCATCCCACATTTTTTATTTTAGTTTGTTATTTTTCTCCCTCGCCTAATGCCTCGAACACCCTGTGTTTACACTTCTGGGTGTTGGTGACATTTGGAGGTGGAACCATATTTGCATCGACTGGATCACGGGGAGTAAACGTGACACCTTCCAGACCAACCCCATTGAGTGTTGTTGTGAATGGATTTATAGTGACCAGCAAGGCTCTCGGGTATCTGGCTACAGAGACCTTATGTTGAATATAGTTATCAATAATTCCACACAGGCCCTGTACTGTCGCATTCTTTCTTTCCACAGTTGTCGATGATATATTCTTACTCTGCTTGACAAAGAACCATTGCTAATGTGAAAGAACTTCAACCGAATTAGTAGTTATACTTTACCATTTGTTAGGCTACAATGTGGCACTGCTCTACTGTACTTCTGTCACCTGCTATATTCTCAGTTGTACCGTTGAATTGCTCAGGAGGACAAACCAGATTTCATTTTCTTTTTTTTCATAGGCATGCAACTGCCACTGTGGCACACCACTACTACCACCGCTATGAGGAAATTTTATCCGACCAAGATTGCCAACGTTATTCGGTGTTTCCCGTGGAGCCAGCCCTGGGCCTAGCCCTACTTTCAAACACAAATTACAGGTAAGATAAGCGTTTGGTGGTTTGGGGGTATAATGGAGTATTAGTACGAGAGACGAGAGCCTGAAGGTAGTACTACTAAAGTCCTAGGACTCTTGGATTCACTTCACTTAGTCTGTGAGAGGCACTTAGTGTTGAAAACATTTGGGCATTTACACTTAAAGGAAGAAAATGGAACTAAACTTTCAGGAAAACAGTCAACGTTAAACCCCCACCCACCAGGCAAGCAGTAAAAAACAGGTATGCTCAGATAAAGTTTGAAAAAGTATATTTATATCCCTAACAAAATAATCTCCCGCAAGACCCTCCCTAACCCCAACGATTGTCCTTCAAAAGTCCCCAAAAACCCAACTCCCAATTCCCACCCCCCAAAAGTCTCTAAAAAAGGGGCAAGGGACACTAGGGGTGGATGCTGTTCACTTTTTGGGCCAGGGCATCATGCTCCTCGCGGAGCAAGGCGAGCTCCTGCTGAAGGCGGGACACCATCAGGGTGGTGCGGCGCAGGCGTGCCTTCACTGCCTTGCAGGTGCAAGGCCTGTGAGAAGCAGCTGTTGGCCTTGCTGCTCGGCGGTGGCGTTTGCCTTTGGCAGCCCGGCTCAGTCTCGGTGGACCACTGTGCTGGGTCACGGTGGCAGCCGGTGAGGCCACGGAGGACGACGTTGTCGTTGTTGTCGACCGCACACTTTCCACGTCCTCCAGGGCCACCAGCCGCCGATATTCCGCAACAGTGGCCTCGATTCTCCGTTGCCGGGCCGCTCTAGCCAGCTCCTTCCTCCTTGTTCGTTTGGAAGGAGAACCTATATGAAGAAAGAAAGACATAGTCTGTAACCAATGCTCTTTAAGATTAACTCAATCATTCAGCAGAAATGTGTGCTGCAGTACAACTAGCAACTTGCAAGCGCATTACATAACTATTGAGGCCAGTATCTATCTAACCTCACACTTCTTCATCCTTGCTCTAACATTAGTGGGAGTTTAAGGAACAAATTCTATGAGCACTGTGGACTTCCATTGGAGTCGACTATGAAAGTACACCAGTCTTATTCTTCTTCTTGTCTCTTGTTTTGGAAAATTGGTACGTTATTTTCTGCAAGCCGGCATAATGCCAGCGCGGTAAACTTGCACCCGAGAAAAAGAGACGCACGCCATGAGGAGTGACCTAGACTTGCGTTGCCGTTGCGTTACTGTACCCGTCCAGTACATGCAGGTGGTGAATCTCTTACTTTTCTATTACGGGTGGCACTGAGAATACTCTGTTACAACTCAAGGGCTACTGCTTAATTAATTTAACTTTCACCCTACAGTGGAAATGAGTACTAGAAATGGAAAATTGAAGAAGATAAATAATCTGATTATCTATCACTTCACATGGGATGTTTTTGCTTATATATGGGATGACTTTAGGTGCTTTGCTTTTTATTGAGTGACAGGCAGTGATACATCCACACATGAATGACTGAGTACTACTAAACTTATTAAGAGAGGTAGGGAGTGGCCACCATAATAACCGGATCTATGCAGTGCTTGCAATACAAACTACTGCTACTATTTATGGTAGTATTTGGACAAAATTAAAAGTTCTTTTCCTTGCCTTTCCTACACTGGAACGGACGTGCGGGTGCAGTGTTAGTGTTACATGCTCTTCAAAGTTACACTTACTTCATCCACTGACCGTCTACTCTCTCTAGATCATGGGTACTCACAAACTTTCTCTCAGGGGCTACATTTACAGTGTAGTTTGGGGCCGAGGGCCGCACTGGTGGGGGCGGAGTCAGAGGGGGCGGGGCTAAAGCAAAACGATAACTTGTGACCATGAGGTTGCACACAGGTCCCTGCAGCAGATGCCCTCATCCACTGAGCCACCAGACCCAGCATTTACATACATCTCTCTCCCTCCTGCTGTCCCTCCTGCCCTCCCTCCATCTCTCTCTCCCTCCTGCCCTCCCTCTCCCTCTGTCATCTCACTGTGTGTGTGTCTATCTGTGTCAGCCTTCAGCCCGGGTTGAGACCGCTTCCTCAACGCGCACACACAGACAACAACACCAAAGTACTTAACAGGTCTTTAAAAGACCATTAACATATTATTGAGGCTTTGTTTGTTTTAGCGCCCCTGCTTCTCCACCCTGACAATCACTGCTTGCCCGGCCCCACAGAGCAGAGGCTTAGTTCTATTTCACCTCTTTGTGGCCTTGCATCTCCACTCTGCTCTGTGGGGGCCGGGGGAGCAGTGATTGTCAGAGTGGAGATGCAGGGGCGCTAACAGGTGAAATACAAAAAAGCCTCTGCTCTGTGGGGGCCGGGGGAGCAGTGATTGTCTGCAAGGTCAGCGCACCGCCAACGAAGGCTTGCCGGGCCACCACCGGCCCGCGGGCCGTACTAGGAGTACCCCTGCTCTAGATACACATATGCTATCTAAGAGTCAGATAGTAGCATGATCCAGGTATATGGACACATACAGTTTCTGTGTCACCCACCCAGGCTGTTGTCCTTCCACCCATCATTGCTTCATCATTCACCCAGCCATGCATCTCATATTCTTGCCTTCCCAGCTAGTCTTCAATCTCAATAAGTAAGGAATATATAAGAGCTTACCTCTGGCCGCCACCACCACCGTCTCAACTCTCACAGCTGCCGCCGCCGCCTCCTCCCCTGAAGCATCGCCCGATTCGCCCTCCGCCTCGGTGTCGAGCACCACCACCTCCACACTGGCCCCGCCACCAGATGTTCCACCTACAAAGTACATTTAAGAATGTTAGAATAAAGCAGTCACTAGTATTTGGTCTAGGAATGAAGACATGTGAAAACAATGTAATTTGTGACTGTCGTTAAAGTTAAAAAAAAAATGTCCCTTTTTCCAGGGAAGGTTGTCTTGCTGCACTTTTTGGCACAACTGATGAAGGCTGTTTTTTTAACACGCACCATTTTTCTCCACACAGACAGAAGATGGACTTCTAACAACAAGATCAAGTTGAAACCAGGTGAGAGCTCGGCTCGACCACAAGAAATGTCTTCAATTAATCGTCAGCACTAACCACTTTTCCATTATCAGTTAAACGTTTAGTTTTATTATGACTTCATTTTAATAAATGTGTTTACTTTTAATAAAGCTTTTAAACTTAAATACAATCTGTGTTTTTTGGTCCAGACTAGAGTGACTGAGCGAAAGGTTTTGCAATTTTTGCAAGCATGAGTCCAGATAGAACACTTCAAAAGACATTATGGACAATCCCAGAGGACTGCACTAAGTTGATAGAGCTATTGCTGACTAGAATCATGGGAGTTTCGCCAACCGTGCAATCTTAGTTAGCTACACAGACAGACTAATAAGAATAATCTAGTAATACCACAGGGAGTCATAGTAGAGGCAGGATAAGAATTTAGATACAGTCTACAAGAAGAGCAAAGACAATTTTGAAAAAAGTCAAATGAGGAACGCTAGGAAAAATAGGTACTAGTCTAAAATGAAAACTTACTGGGGCCAGCAGAGGAGCCCTCGCCTGCCCGATCCTGGCCCTGTTGATGAACAGCATCCGCCGCCTGCTGCTCCTGTGTCCTCCTCTCGCCCCTGGGGGGAGCTGACGTACAACATGAAAGAAAGAACAGAAAACATGGATGATTGTTGCTTGTCAATGTCAACCAAATCAAACATTTCAAAAGAACAATAACAAAATATTTCTGCGAAATTATATTGATTATGGTTACTTTTCATTTATATGCGGACCTGTGACTTCGAAAGTCACGTAACTCACTAAACAAAGTACTGAAACGTTCACCTAGGACTGGCAGGCAGCAGTCCGCAGGCAAGACGCAAAGTGACAGACAAACTCCATTGTGATTTCAGTCAGATCAGTGACAACACTAACAGTTGCCTGCTACATTACCAGTCATTTAAATATTCAAACTATCAATCCACCGCCACTATTTTTCTTATTGTCAGGGTTACAAAGGAAGGGGCAGATTTAAGCCCTTGCGGCTCTTTTGCGCCGTTCTTGCGTGACTTTTGTGACGCAGCAGCTAAACAAAAAAGGGCGCCATGGTGCGGCGTATAATATTATAACAACGTGACGCATTTGGGAGATGCATCCCGTTATAAAGCCCTGCGCCATCAGGGGGCGTTCCGGCGCAAGGGAGGGCATTCCTGCGCTGGAACACATCCTAATAGTGGCTGAGGGAAATCTACAAAATATCAATCAGTCACCTTTAGGACAATGATGCGTCACACAAACCCTGCACCTGCTTGAAGCAGACGTACGGCTTGACCCAGCATTGGGGAGATAGGGTACCCCAGAGCATTGATGGAGCTGCGCCATCGTTGCGACGCAACTCCAGCAGTAAAGCTTCGGTGACGTTTTGGGCCCATGGGGCGCCGCCGCCGCATTGCAAATACGGCGCACCATGTTTGGTGGTGGTAGCGGGCCGCACAATTAATGGCGCATCCCTGCTACTTTGCAGGGATGCGACGGTAATTGCAATTCTGCCCCTTAGGGGCATACTTACTTACGCGTTCTGGCGCATCTCCAGAGATGCGCCAGATCAAATGCGTCACGCAAAACTACCCTTGCGACACGGCAGATGTGCCTCATTTACAATGCGGCGCGCCCTGGCGCAAGGGTAGGCACTTGCGTGACGCATCTCGTCACGTAAGAGCGGCGCATCGCTGGAGTCACGTCGCCAACGCAATGCAACTCCAGTAATGCTCAGGGCCACCCAATACTTTACATGCTGTGTCAGTCCTTTCGCCTGCTTCGAGCAGACATAAGGAATTGAATTGACGTAGCAGCGGCGCAGAAGTGCCTGCGTTAAATCTTGTAGATTTCACGCAGGCAATTTTGCGAGGCGCACAGCCGCTGGACCGCCCACCCTGCGTACTAGGAACGCACCCATTGTGGTGCAGGCCCATGGCTTTATAACGTGACGCATCTCCCTAGATGCGTCATGCTGTAAATGACTTGCAGGGATGCGGCACGTTTACGCCGCTGTTGCGTCACGCAAGGCAACGTAAACGTGGCGCAAGGGGCTTGTAAATGTAATCTGCCCCCTAGTGTCTAGCATTACGCAGTTCTGTTAAGTACACTCATACATAATAGTTACTCAGGCCAATGAGACCACGAAATAGAAAACAAATAAGCATAGTAGCAACCCCACTGAGAAGGAGAGCAGTGCACCTGAAATGCACAGAAGATTTTGAAATATAATTTAACTACAATGTAATCGTCATCAGCGGCATTATTGGCTTGCTCCATGTAAAAAACAAATATTTGCAATACAACAACACAGAGCAGGAGAAAACATCATAGTAGTGAGTGATTAAATGCCAATGGCTACTACTACTCACCAAGGCCGGGGATCTCCAAGCCGAGCTGGTCCAGCAGGTCGCGCTCGCGGTCCAGGAGGTCCGTCCAGCGATGGGTGACCTGGCTGTAGGTGCGCTGGACCCCGTAGAGGTGGGATATGGCCCAGCACACCTTCTCCCACCGCTTCCGGCGCTCCCGCATGTTATAGCCGCCGGCCGCGATCCTGCCGCCTCCCGCGATGGTCCTGGGCAGGCGGCGCTGGACAAAGTACACCAGCGCGCCCACTTCCTCCGGGCTGAATATCTCCCGGCGCGTCACCTGCTCCCCCCTCGATCTCACGCCTGCTGTCCTGCCACTGGGTCCAGCACTACTCCCCGCCGCCGCTGCGGCCCTCAAGTGCCTGGGCAGCTTCACGGCGCCTGGCTTGACCATGGTCTGGGCAGGTAAGGTAGGAAGAAGTAGAAAATTAAGAAAGAATAGGATAGGGAAGAAGAAAAGAAAAGAGTTTACAAAAGTAGTTTAAAAGTAAAGAAAAATAGCAGAAAAGACAAAAATATACAGCTAGGAAAAGAGAGGGATAGATAAGAAGCAAAATCGTAAAAAAAAAACTGAAAACAAGCAAAGGATGGGAAAGATATCAAGAGGATTAAACACCATGCCCAGACACAGGAAATGAATGAAAAACAAGATGGCCGGCGCCCGTTTCCGAGCGCGAAAGTCAGTTCGCGCGAGATTTTCCTCGCGATCTCGTGCGAACCTCTAGATTTCCCGCGCGATCTCGTGCGAACCTCTACTCGCAATGCGCTTACTGCGCGAGATTATACATAGCGGGCGGAAACGGAAATACGTCACGCAAACAAAATGGCCGCGCCCGTACTCGACCTTGGGGTAAATTCGCGTGTTGCGCTGCAAGCGGCTCGCGAATACTGCAAAAAAACTCGCGAAACAACAAGCCGCAAAAAAATAAAATGCTCATTCGCACGAATTGGCGGCTTCCGCGGTCGGTTTCGCACGACGCCGCGCCCCGCGAATAGCGCGAAAAAAACCGCAAAACGATTTCAGCAAAAGCAAAAGCAATGAGCAGGTGCAAAAGGTCAACCTCATGATTTGTAACGATTCTTTGTATTGCTTCCTGAGGGGGCCCTCCAGAATTCGGTTGCCTGCTTGCAACTATTGTGTGACCCTGCTCTGACCTTAACTGTATGCCACAAAGGTCCTGATTTACAGCTAAAGGAGCAGACAAGCAGGTGCCAGGCTGGAACTTTAAATTCTTTCAGTGACACATTAATTAGCCCCTAATTCATTATTGTCAGTTGGGGCAGGGCAGGTGTTGTAACTAATTTTGCAACAATGAAAGCACTTAGCAAGTGCAAAAGATCACTAATCAGGGCGCACTAAGGAAGCAGGTGCCAGCTAAAAAAATATTCTGTGACACATTAATCAGCCCCAAATTAATTCAGGTCACTTGAGGCAGGGAAGGTGTGCTTTGCTTTGCCGAAAATAATGTACACTGGACAACCAGAGGGTGTGGTGATGAAACAGAGGGTGGCATGGGTGGGCCAGAGGGTGGCATGAGTAGTCAGAGAGTGGCAGTGGTGACAGAGAGTGGCAGTGATGAAGAAGAGTGTCCCAAACAGGCTGGACATGTAGAAACAACAAGTTCGCAAAACTTGCGACCCGACAGGTAAGTTCGCAAATTGCGAAATTGTAAAAACCCTCGCGAACTGGCAGAAACACGGGCGAACACAAAAAAAAAAAAAAATCCGCAAATTCGCGGGAATTCGCGGATTTTGCGGATTGCGAATCCGCAAATCCGCAAAATTCGCGAACGCGAGATCCGCAAAATTCGCCCATGCTTAGTCCCGGGTGGGCCAGGTCCCGGAGGCAACACCTGCCACCTCCCCAGGGCTTTTCATAATTATTGGGGGGCCTCACAGGCCACCCCAAGCTCCAGGGATGACCACCTCCCCGGGGTTCTAAATATTGTAATGTTGGGGTCCTCTATGGCCCTGGGGACCGCCACCCCCCAGGGCTGGCTTTGGCTATGTCCCAGGGTGCCCACCCAAGGGACATTGCAGATTGCAATGACAGGGCAGGAGCTCCCGGCATTTCATTGCAAACTCTGCTTTGCTTCATGGAAGCAAGAGGAAGAAACCTGCTCTTGCTTCAATGAAGCATAGCATTATTGCTTTTGCACAAGGGGAGCTGCATGTTAGCAGCTCCTCTTGTGCGAAAGCATTGCCGGCTCCCCAGAGGCAGTGGGGCGCCTGGGACCATGGGGGCATTGGGGCTCCCGGGCAGTCCCCAAAGTGAGGGCTGGCCCCGGGGGATGAGTTCCTGGGCCTAAAAGTGGCCCAGGGGAGGGGGGCCATGTGGCACCCTCCGGTTAAAAAATGATATTTAAAAAGAAAAGTGAGCCAATGCACCAGGAGATGGGTTCCCCAAGGCAGAATTTGAGTTATAAAAATGGGGCATTTTTTTCTCGCGTTCTTGGAGTCATGACTCCTTTGCCGGTCTCAGTGCGGACCCCGTGTAAACGCAATGGGTTCGCGATAGTATGCATGTTTTAAAAAAAGTAAGATTATATGTTCGGTTAAAGAGTGGCTCTAAAAAGAGCCCTTGTTTTTATTCTGACTTTTTTGAAGCTACATGTGAGTACAGCTTTAGGTTGATACATGTAAGTCCAGCTTTAGGTTGTGGAGGAAGACTCTGTTCCCTTGATCTGTGATGTGTACTCCATAACTTCTGTAGATGTGGTTCATATTGAAATGTAGATTGGACTGAATTGAGTTGACCAGCTCCATTCGGTCTTTGGCATATGTTAGAGTATACAAAGACAGTTTGAGGCAAAAACAACATCAATTGTGCAAAGGTGTCCTTCATTAGCATTTCTAGACCTATCCCAGTCAATGTGCCTAGGTGATTACCACCACAATTAGGGGTGGGTGTAATTTGTGTAATCGCGTTATGCAAATCTCTGCAAAACGGTAAAAAATCTCTGCGAACATGCAGAATTTCCGCGAACACGAGGAATTGCTTCTTCTCGATGCTTTTTTCCTGTTCGCAATTGCTGTTTGCATGCTCGGGGGGAAATATCTTGCGAACGTTCATTTTGAGAATGTGAACAAGCAAAAAATTTTGCAAAGTCACGGAACGCTTAATTTGGGCAATTTTACATTCTCAATGGAATGCAAAATTCCCCAAATTCCGCAAATTCCGTGAGCGGACCGGAATTTAACGCCCAGGCCTAACCACAATGCACAATCATGAGGTCAGGGGGTTGGAGATGCAAAAAGGTTTTAACCAAAAGCACTTTAACCGTCACTGTACAATCCAATTAATGTCCACATTTTCCAAACCTACTTTTTTTGCAATACCTTCGAGTTCAGCATACCTTTTGCACCAGAAAACATAGCTGTGCCCTATAATCCATACTGTAAGCATCTTGAAGGGATGTATGGAAGCAATGAAAAGATATCTGTAGTTGAAATAGTCCTTTGGTAGAATGAGAGCTATCTAGAATGGTGGACAAGATGCTGTTTAAAAAAAGTAGAGAATTGATTAGCTGTTTAAGAATATTGCGCATTCAAAAATAGGGTGCATGTTTCTTATTGGTTATTAAAAAATATTTGAAAGGTACAGTAGATAGGATAAGGTCATATTTTGCAAACTTCAACCACACCTGCTGTTTGTATCTGTAACTTTGTGTGCAGAACTTGATATTATGGTGAACTTGTGGCCTGCCAGTTCTGTTGAATGTTTCATAAACTGTTACTATGGAAACGGGCACTAAGCAGAACGGGGGAAGGGTTGAATGTTATCTGTGGTTCTAAAATATGGAAGTGTAATTTATATATAATTGATATATTATTAAAGTAAGATTTCCCAAGTCAGTACTTTCTTTAGAAGTGGTGTGTTCTTAAAAAATAGTAGCATTTTTATTTGTATTATATTTTTTAACTCCCATATGGATTTGCGTCTCAATTGTGTTGGTGCACGGCGGAGTCACGACTCCCAAAAATTCCAGAACCAGTTTGGGCACTTTCAGAAGTCAGTTGGTAAGGGTTAATATGTCTAGCCAATAGAAATGTGCTTTACATTTTCCAATAATGTAGGAAGCAATGTGATTTGATACTTACATTTATTTCTGTTGAGAAAGAGAAGGAATGTTTGCCATTACTGGTTTTACCTTGTTGAGAGTGGTGCATTACAATGATTGTGTGCATAACAACATCTTTTATGAGTTTCTGATATTTCATATGCCACAAATCAATTTGGAAGGTGAGTTATATATTTGTTAGGTGTATTATGTATTAGCTTTATTTTTAAACTTTAAAAAATTATTCAAGAACTTTGATGTTTGAAATATATTATTACATGTAAGATGTGTATTGTAGTTTGTTTTATTGTACATAAATTATGTTTGAAATAGATTTTGTATAGTAATATGTGGATATAGAAAGATAGATTAGTGATTATGGTAGTTTGTTTTAGTGTGTAGAATGTACATTGAAGTATACTGCATAATTTTAGGTGTCGCTTTCAAATTGGAAGTCCAGTCTGTTAAGTTTTAAGGTGTGCGTGGACTTGTGTCTGAAGTATATCTCTACTTGTATATCTATTTTCATATGTCTTACACATTTGAAGGTGTATGATGTATAACAGAGAGGTGTTGTTACTTTTTATGTGGTTGGCTCAAGGCTGTGAGTAGTAGTAGAATGGTGAAGATGCAGCACAAAAGTGTGGTTTAAAAGATGTTGACATAAGGTGTTAGTTATTAGTGTACTTTTTATAAGTCTCTAGAAAGGTACAGTTGAAATATGTGATTCATTGTTGGTCTTTGCTTGAATTTGAGAATTTTTGAGGTGTGCATAGTGTTGTGATAGAAGAAATATTGTAGTAGGAGATATGTGTTATGTATCAGAAGATGTTAGATGTGTAAAACACATGTATGCATCTATTTGTATATTTCTTTTATATATATTGGTGCTAGAAAACGGTACGGAAATATGCATGCATGCTTTCAGGACTATGTTGAGATTTATAGCAGAGACATGTGAAGTGTTCCTGGTTTGTATTTGGCTAGGTGCGACATTATAAATAGTTGTAGAATGGTAAAGCAGCAGCACAGAAGTGAGGTTTCAGATACGTTTGTAGAGATATTATTTATTAGAGTAATCTGTATGAGTCAATGTAAAGTGCAGTCTCTCAACTTTTAAGTTTAAGGTCACCATGGTCTTGTGATTGCTGTATGTCTGTACTTTATTTGTATATATTAGATATGAAGATGATTTGAAAATGTAGAAACGTATGCATGTATGCTTTTAAGAATATGGAGAGTTACAGTTGAGTCATGTAATAGACTGCTCTTTTATATTTGGCTAGGTCCAATATTCATGCAGTTAAAAAACACCCACACACTACCCATGCAGTCTTCTAATCATCCATGCACTACCTATGCACTGCTGCAATTACCCAGGCACTACCCTTGCACTCATGAAATCGCGCAGGCACTACTCATGGACTCCTGCAATCACCCAGATATTAACCATGCACTCCTTCAATCACGCAGGCACTATCCATGGACTCCTCCAATTATGCAGGCACCATCCTTGTACTCATGTAATCACTTAGAGAGTACTCATGCACTTATAAAATCACTCAAGCACTACGTTTTACTCCTCAAATCACTCAGGCACTACCTCAGTACTCCAGCAATCACCCAGGCAGTGCCCATGCACTTACAAAATCACCCAGTCACTTCCTATGTACTCCTGTAATCCACTAGATATTACCCTGCACTCATGCAATGAACCAGGCATTACCTATGTACTCCTTTAATCCCCCAGACATCACTCCTATGCTCATGCAATCACTAAAGTATTAGTTATACATTGCTTCAATCAACCAGGCACTACCCTTGCACTTTTTCAATCATGCAGGCACTACCCTTGTACTTATGTAATCACTCAGCCAGTACCCATGCACTTATAAATTCACTCCGGCACTACCTTTGCACTCCTCCAATCACTCAGGCACTACGTTAGTACTCATGTAATCACCCAGGCAATACCCATGCATTTATAAAATAACCCAGTCACTTCCTATGTACTCCTGTAATCTCCAAGATATTATCCCTGCACTTATGCAATGACCCAGGCATTACCTATGTACTCCTTTAATCCCCCAGATGTTACCCCTGTACTCATATAATCACCAATGCATTAGATATACATTGATTCTATTACCCAGGCACTACCCTTGCACCCTTTCAATCATCCAGGCACTACCACTACACTCATACTACCACTAAGAAAAGTCACATGTAATCCCTCAGTCATTTACATAGATTTGTGCATTCATGCAGGCTCTACTATCCCACTCAAACATTCAGTCAGGCACTATCCATGCTCTTATCTACTCACTCAGGTACTACTGATGCACTCATGGAATGGCCTAAGCATTACTCTTACACTTATATTTTCTCTTATGTACTTTTCATACAGTCATGCAATCATCCAGCTACTACCACTGCCGTGATAGAATCACTCAGGCAGTACCCATGCACTTTTTTTTATTCTTTCAAGCACTAGTCATATATTCTTGTCTTTACCCATGCATTAGCCTTGCACTCATGGTTTGTCTAAGGTATTTTTGCTGCACTATTCTATCACTCATTCAGTGCTGCTGCTCTCATGCAATCTCCCAGGCAGTACTTTTGCACTGACCTTTTCACTTAGGTACTACCCATCCAGTCATCTATTCTATCAGGCACTACCTACCACTAATCTATGTGTATGTTTCTATGATATATGATGTCTCTTTTAAAAGGTACAGACACATGCATGCATGCTCTGTGGAATATGGTGAGAGTTTTAACAAATACATTGAAAACGTTTCTGCTTTGTATGTGACAAGGCCCAACACTCTGAGTACTTGCTGAATAGTGAAGCTCATACACTCTTGTTTTCAACCATGTGTTAGTCTTGCACTCATGGTTTGTCTAGGGTATTTTTCCCTGCACTGATCTAATCACCCATTCTGTACTGCTGCTCTCATGCAATCTAGCCATCAATTCTCTCAGGCACTACCCACTGCCCATCTATTTTGATGTTTCTTTGATCTATGATGTCACTTTTAAAAGGTACAGACACATGTATGCATGCTCTCTGGAAAATGGTGAGTTATACCAGACACACTGAAAAAGTTGCTGCTTTGCATTTGGCTAGGCCCAAGACTCTGAGTAGTTACTGGATAGTAAAGGTGCAGCTCAAAATAGAGGTTTAAAATATGTTGGAAGAGGAATTAGTGATTAGGTTAGCTTGTATTGGTTTATAGAGATGTACACTTCAAGCATGACACATAATTGTAGGTGTCTCTTTAAAATAGGAAGTGCAGTCTCTCAAGTTTAAGGGACTTTTTAATCGTATGAGTGAGGTATGTGTCTGCCTGCATATGTATTCATGCATATGTCAAACAGATGGGTAGAGGTGTAAAACTCTGGTACACATGCATCTGTATGTTTCTGTTACATATAATGCCACTAGGAAAAGGCACAGACACATGCATGCTATTTAATGCCTCAGTCATAAACCATAGATTGGTGCACTCACGCAGTCACTACTATCCCACTCAAAGATTCAGTCAGGCACTACCCATGGTCTCATCAACTCACTTACGTTCTACTGGTGCACTGACAGAATGTCCCAAACACAACCCTTATGCTCAGATTGTTTCTCATGCGCTTCCCATAAAGTCATACCATCTTCTAGTTACTACCATTGCAGTCAAAAAATCACACAGGCAGTACCCATACACCTTTTTTATTGTTTCAAGCACTACTCAAACACTCTTTTCTTCAACTATGCGTTAGCCATGCACTCATGGTTTGTCTAAGGTATTTCTCCTGCACTGATCTAATCACCCATTCAGTACTGCTGCTCTCATGCAATCATCCAGGCAGTACTCTTGCACTGTACAATTCAGTCAGGCGCTACCCATCCAGTCATCCATTTTCTCTTCAGGTAAGGAGAAACTACCTATACACATACTATTCCTCTTCCATCTTTCAGCATCTCTCTAGTCTCTATGTGCAGTTCTCTTAGTTGTTTTGTACCTCTCGTTCTTTCTACATATCTGTTGCCTCTTTCTGCACGTCACTTTTTTCTTTCTGCATTCCTCTTGGAATTTTCTGCACCCCTCTTCCTTCTTTTTGTACTTCTGTTGCTTCTTTATACACCCCTCTTCTGTCTTTCTGTACCTCAATTGCATGTTTCTACAATTCTCTTGCCTCTTTGTGCAGTTCTCTTGCCTCTTTTCTATTTCTGTTGTTTGTTTGTGCACTTCTCTTGCATCTTTCTGTACCCTCTTGCTTTTTCTGCATCCCTTTTCTCTCTTTCTGCACCTCTTTTGCCTGTTTCTGTAACATTCTTGCATCTTTGTGCGCCTCTCTTTCTTCGTTCTGCAGTATTGTTCTTCTTTCTATACTATACTTGCTTGTTTCTGTACCCCTCTTGTCTCTTTTGCACCTATCTTGCTTGTTTCTGTACACCTCTTCTCTGTTTCTGCACATCTCTTCCCTCTTTCTACATTCCCTCCTTCTGCAGTTCTTTTGCCTCTTTCTGCACCAGTCTTGCATTTTTCTGCACTTCTCTTGCCTGTTTCTTAATTTTTTTGTTTGTTTCTGGAGTTCTCTTGCTTCTTTCCGCAAGTATGTTGTCTCTTTCTGTATTTCTGTTACTTCTTTCAGCACTTCACTTGCTTCTTTCTGCTCCTCTCTTGTTTCTTTCTGTTCCCCTGTTGCCTTTTTTGGCATTAGCCTTCCTTGTTTGTGCACCTTTCTTGTCTCTTTTTGCACCTCTCTTGTCTTTTTCTGTATGTCATAGATCCTTTGGGCACTTCTTTGTGTTTTTCTGCACCTCTGTTACTTTTTCTGGACTTCTCTTCTTTTTTTCTGCATGTGTCTTATTTCTTTTTTCAACTTATTGTGTCTCTTTCTGCACCTCTTTTATTTGTTTCTGTACCTTTCTTGCGCTTTTCTACATCTACTTAATCTTTCTGCACCTCTTTTTCCTCTTTCTGCACCTGTCTTTTTTCTTTTTGTACATCTGTTGCTTCTTTCTGAATTTCAAACATTTTTCAGTAGTTATGTTGTTTGAGTATTTTGCTGTTTGTAAATCTTTTGTTTTTTTTCCTTTCTCCCTTTGGCTGTGTGGCCACCTATTCTATTGTTTTTGCTCATTCTTATACTTTTCTTTTCTTATGAGATATAAATGCAATAGAAATGTAATTGTAATCGTGTGCTTAGTTGTTATTATCAAAATTGAAACATTATTAATTTTGAAATTTTAATTAATGTACTAAAACAATTAAACTATTATTTGTTTTTAGGAAGATATTTTATTTGGATTAGAAATAAAAGATGGCAAGAAAACATGAAAAGACAAGAGAACAAAGGAAACAGAAGTACTTAATGAAAACTAAAATGAGTGGAATAGAAAAATACCAAAAAGATGCTGAGGATAAAGTGGCTTCTGGTAAGAGAACTAAACAATTGATTAAAAAAGTTGTGGAGAGATTGAACAATCAAAATGCTAATCAAAGGAGGAAATACATTTTTCAAACAAAAGAGAAGCAAATGAAGAAGCATAATGGAAAAGAAGCACATGTGAGCAAAAGACAGAAATAATTTAAGGACATACATGTACAAATGTTTCGTAATAGAGTAATAAAAAATGTATTACATTTTTTTAAAGATAATAAAAAAAAGATCTGCTGTATATAGGAAGAAGCAATAGATTGAAAGTGTAGTAGATACTGCTTTTGAATTGAAATGGAAATTATTTATATTGGTATTGAAGAGAATGAAAACATTGAATAAAACAATGCACTTTATGAAGGAGAAAAGAAAAAGAAAAAGACTGGTTAATAGAAGTAACTTCTGCAAAGCTTTTTCTGGTGACTGGAAGCATACTTCTAGTACTGAGCCTTTTTATTATGAAGAAAGTTATTTTCAACAAAATGCATTAGCTCAGGCAATTGATACCTGTGGTCATTGTTACGAGGTAAAGGATGGTTGTACAACTGAAAAAGAAAACATGGTTCCTAAAAATGTGGAAGAAGTAATATCGGAAGAAGTTCAAGGGAGACATGCACATGCTCCAGTGTATAAGTGGGATTGTAGTAGTATTTGTAGTTTTCAACAGGAATCTATTGATATATTATGAGTTTTCTTGTGACACTATGCTAAAAAGAAGTATTAAACAGAAGATTAAGATGTTGCAAGGACTATATCCATGAAAGTAAGAAAATATACAAAGTTGTAGGGTCATTCTCTAGCTTGTCTTTCTAGAAAAGTGTGTAAAAGCATTTTTCATCATTTATGAATGTTAGCAGTACATCATACACAGATGCAGAAGTTAGTAAGGAGATTGTACTAGGTAAAAAGTCCTACATTTTCTTTAAGTGAAATGAAAACAGCTCTTTTGTATGGAGAAGTATTGGATGTAAAAAAGATTTGTGATGATATACAGTTTTGTTTCTTTGATTCACAAGAAGAGAGTAGAGAGAGTGAGAGCTGTGTAGGTTTTGAAAAACAGTTAGAAGGTATTAGTATTGAGAAATTTAAAGAAGAAATTACAAAGTTTAAGATATTTTCATGGGAAAAACCAAACCTATGTTTGTCACTATAGAAGTCAAACTAGGAATGCTGTTGTGTATTTAAAAAGTGTAAAGGAAAATAATGATAAGTGGGAGCAATTTGGAGATTATTTGTAGGTGGAAGGTCGTTTTGAGTTGGATACTGATCAACATATTTGTAAGTATTGTTACAACAAATTAGAAGAGAACAAAATGCCAGCTAGAGCAGTACATAACAACTTAGAGTTGGTAGCTATTCCTCTCAAACTGGCAGATTTAAATACATATGAGTCCATTCTTATCCAATCTGCGTACCCGCTTCAGTCTATAGTTCGTATGGAGCCTAAACCAGGTATGCTGCCTCCAACAGATTTACAAAGAGATCTGAAAGGAAGAGTTGAGTACTTACCTTTAGATTTAAATAAAAAATATTAAAACTGTTGGTACATGGATAGAGGAAAGTGAGCCTGCAGTTATTCTAGTTAATGGTGTACTAACAAAGAGTTGGAAAATATGGCAAGAGTTAGTAGATGTCAACAAGCTTCAAAAGCCTACATTATATTAGTGCAAAATATTATTTACTATAAAATTGTAAATGTGGAAGACCAGGAATTATGCTTAGAAGAAGATACCGAAATTTAAACCGACCAAATAGAAAAAGTGGACATGTGCAGGAGGGAAGAGATTTACGAACATTGTAGTATACATCCTTTACATTCATTGGAAACACTATTGATTATTTCAAATGAAGAAAGCAAAGGGAACTCCCATGAGTGCATGGGAAATAAGTTTAAAAGCTTGTTATTTTCCAAAGCTGTTCCCCACTGGAGAAGGTGAACGATATGATGAAAGAGCTGTACAGATTACTGCTCCAGAATACCGGACGACAAGATTGTACTCTGAGGATCCAAGATTTCAACAGTGCATTCCATACATATTTAATCTTCTATTTGAAAGTGACCTGTCTGGACTTTCTTATGCAGGTTATCACATATTAAAAACACAAGTTCATCTTACACGTTTCTGAAAAGGAATTTTTGGACAATGTTCAACAAAGACGATCATTTGGAATCCCAGTAATTACCTTGATGACGTGTCAACGTGGTACTAATGAGTATTGGTATCATTGTCATGATGAAATTAAATGTATTTTAAGAAACATAGGTACTCCTACGTGGTATCTAACACTTAGCTGTGATGAATATGCTTGGAACGATTTACTTGAATTTCTCCAGACAGCTAGAGAATTATGTTCTTTGTATCCTGTGAATGTGTGCAGATATTTTAATCATAGGTTTCAAGCTATGATGCCTTTTATCTGCAATAAAAATAACCCACCTCTTGGAGAAGTTACTGATTTCTTTTGGAGAAAGGAGTACCAAGTCAAAGGTGCTCCTCATATACACATTTTATTATGGATCAAGGATGCACCTAAATTTGTAAAGATTCTGATTAAACTGTTTTGTCTTTTATCGAAGAGTATGTTACCTGTGGCATTCCAAAAAAAGGAGGAGAGGAGAGCTTAAGAGAACAAGTTTTACATTTTCAAAGTCATTGATGTGGATAATATTGTCAATGAAAATATAAGTCAAAGTGAACATTTTATACAAAATGTCGTTTTAGGATTCCCACGTCACGTAATTTCAAAAGGAAGAGTCAATACTTTTATGTCAGCAGTAAGACATACTATAACATGAAAATCTCAGAAGAATACATACAACATAAGAAGAACTGAAGATTCAAAGTATATTAATGACTACAATACAGTGATTTTGACAATGTAGAATGCAAACATGGATATCAAGCCTGTTGCAGATAATTCAATTGTTGTTGCCTGCTATTTCATGTCATATATAACCAAATCTGAAAAGACAGAGTTAAAAAAAGAAACATGGGGAGACATTTCACAAAAGAAGAGTCTTAGTAACACATGTACTGCTTTAGCTTAAAAATACTTTCCCATCAAGAGATTGGATCCTATGAATGTTCAGATCTGTTGAGCTGTGCCAGTTTATAATCAAAGTCAAGGAATCAATTGGGTAAGTCTAGGTCTTGCTGCCACACGAAATAGAGTATTGAAATCTCTACAAGAAATTGAATGCTTAGCATTGAATGAATCAGAAAGTGCAGATATTGTTATATATATTGTTATTACTAATATGTTATTACTAATATGTTAGATACATACTATCCCAAAGGAGTCCACATCTGGAAAACCTATGTCTCTATGAAGTACTGCAACTTTACAGCTTTACGAGAAATGTTACAGAAAATATAATTGAATAAAAATATGCAGTAATTGGACGTGATGGATGTTTGGTAAAACATGCCAAAGGAAATCTTATTAACCAAAGAAAACTCAGTTTTGAAACTCAGATAAAAGGGTATTTTTCTATTTAGCACTTCTGCAACTCTTCAAGCCTTGGCGTAGTGAAATGGAAATACTTAAAGATTTTGACTGCTATGAAGATTTTCTTAATGCATATAAAGATAACATTAAATGCACAATTTCCCTTCTCAACACCAGATCAGCAGTCAGCCATCAGTATGAGCTATTCGATTATATCGATACCCATAAACTGGATCTCCTGTTTTTAACAGAGACCTGGTTTAAGGCCGACTCCCTGCCCAATGTCTTAGCAGCACTACCTCCCTCATACTCTACCATCCGAGCGGATCAACCAGAGGGCAGAAGAGGCGGTGGAGTGGCCCTGATAGCTCATACTGATCTCCATTTTCAGATTCTTCCCTCTACCCCATTCCTGAAGTCGACTGCTTGATAATTCGCTCTAGTTCCCACTCAGCTCCCCTAACCTCTGTCCTTATCTACCGTCCCCCCACCCCACTCCCACTTTTGTCTCTAGCCTCCAGGACATTCTCGCAACACTGGTAGTAAACAACTCGTCAGTGTTAGTCCTAGGCGACCTAAACTTTGGGCCTAATGATCCTGCCGAAAGCCCCCTCTCTAAAGAATTCACCGATCTTATGATCAGTCTCAACTTCACCCCCCACGTCCACAGCCCCACCCATGTACATGGCCACTCGCTCGATCTGGTCTGGACCCTGAATATCCCCATCACTCCTCCCACCATTTCCCCTTGCTCCTGGTCTGACCACTTTTTAGTTTCTTTCTCCCTCGCTTTAGCCCCAGCCGTCAAACCTTCACTCCCCAAGAACATCTGGGTCAGGAAATGGGGTAAAGCTGATATGCCATCCCTTTGCTCATCCCTAGCCAACTCCATCCCCGACCTTTCCGGCCTCGCCGCCCCGGTCCAACTGGCCACCATTAACAACTGGTTGACCCAAGCAGGCGACGACTTCGCCCCCTTGAGGCGGATCGCGGTCAAGCGAGCCCATGCTGCTAACCGCTGGTTCACCCCTGACCTCAAGGAGAAGAAGCTGGCCGCACGCAGAGTAGAGCGTGCATGGAGAAGAGCATACTGCCCCGCCCAAAAAACTATCTACCTCTCCGTGCTTAAGGTATATAAGCAAGGCATCCTCGATGCCAAGACCATGTTCTACTCCAATAGGATACTGTCAGCAGAGTCACAATCCAAAGAAATCTTCGCTACGGTGCACGAGCTTGCCTCATCTAACAGAGCCACGGCTTCAATCCCCCCCTCCCAACCTCTCTGCGACTCGCTCAACGATTTCTTCGTTGATAAGGTCGCAAAGATCAAGGCCAATATCCCCCTCCCATCCCCCACATTCATTAACCCCTCCCCACCTGCTGCCACTTCCAAACTCACCTCCATTCCCCCCCTGACCAAAGCCACGCTTTTCCCTCTGCTTCAAAAGGTGAAGTCAGGTTCCCCCCTGGACTTTGCCCCTGCTCACATCCTGAGAGAAATCTTCCTAGCTTGTCCAACTCCACCCCTCACACTTCTGAATGACTCACTCAGTAACGGAGTGGTTCCCACTGCCCACAAATTCGCGGCTGTCATCCCCATCTTAAAAAAGGCCGGTGCCGACCCTTCATCCCCTTCCAACTACCGTCCCATCTCCCTCCTGCCTTACCTGGGTAAGGTCTTAGAAACTCATGTAACCAGCACCCTGAGCACCTATGTGGAAACCAATCACTGCCTCTCCCCTCGGCAGGCGGGCTTCCGCCCCCTCCACTCCACGGAGAAGGTGGTGATCTCAGTGATGGACAGCCTCCGCGAGGGCATTGACATCAACCTTCCGCAGGCCCTCATTCTTTTATACCTGTCCGCCGCTTTTGACACGGTGGACCACTCCATCCTCCTCACCCGTGTCAGGGCGGCGGGCATAGAGGGCCTAGCCCTCGCTTGGCTTGAGTCCTTCCTGAGCGATAGGGCCCAGGCGGTCCACCTTGCTTGTTTCACTGCTGCCTCCCGTAAGGTTGTGTGCGGGGTCCCCCAAGGTTCCCCTCTTTTGTTTAATTTATACATCTACCCCCTTATTTTTATGTTACAGCAGCTTGAGGTCACGGTGTTCAATTACGCCGATGACCTCCAGCTAATTTTCAACCTTTCTCATTCCCCCTCATCTTCCCAGAACGTTCAATCTGTTATGTTGTTCATCCAGGATTGGATGAACTGCAACCACCTCAAACTCAATCTGGACAAGACGGAGCTAGTCTTGACCGGAGGTGGTTGCAGTCCTTGGTCTCCTTCTCACTGGCCTCTTTCACTTGGTGCCCCCCCGCTCCCTGTTCCCAAGGTCAAAACCCTCGGTATCCTCCTTAATCCTTCACTCTCTGTCCACTCACAGGATAATTCGGTTGTCTCCTCCTGTTTTTTCTCCGTCAGAACCATTAGGAAGATCTCTCGCTTTTTCTCCCTACCGGCCCTAAAGATCATAGTGATGGCCATGGTGCTCTCGCGCCTTGATTATGGCTCCGGCCTACGCCATTCACCGTCTGCAGCTAGTGCAGAACCAGGCTGCCCGCCTGATCCATGGGCTGCCTAAATTCCATCGTGCCACTCCTCTACTGCAGGCACTGCACTGGCTGCCGGTGAAAGAGCGAGCCTTGTTCAGGCCAAAATGGGCACCGCCCCGGAGTTCATTTGCTCCGTTATTAAGCCTTACACACCGGGCAGAGAGCTTCGCTCCACCCATCAGGCACTCCTAACCACTCACCGATTCAGAAAGAAAAAGGCTGGCGGAACAAAATTTGCGGTTCTCGCTCCTGTGTTTTGGAACTCCCTTCCTGCGGGACTTCGCATGACACCTTCTTACACTGAGTTCCGGAAAGGTCTTAAAACCCTGCTCTTCTCCCGAGCTCACGCTGTCTAAACTCCCTCTGCTCCTGTTGTCTCCTCGCAATCCAAAAGCGCCAAGAAACCGCGTGGTAGAAGTGCGCTATACAAATGTTTTTAAATTCGAAATTCAAATTTGAATTCAAATTATCAACAAATGTTAAATGAAGAGATTGAACAGAAACTACTATTGCTGCTGAAATAGCTAGAGACAGTTCTCAAGATAGTCAAAGTTCTGCTCCACTAAGTCAAGATCCAATAGGACAACCAATTATCGCAAATGAAGCAGCAATAGCCATGAATGAAGTAGAAATGGCAATGCAACAAGCACAACAGGATATTATTGAGTTGGAAAACTTAGAAGGAAAACGAAATATTGAACAAAAAGAAATATATCAGCAAGTGTCACAACATGCATAGCATGGTTTACTGCAAGAAAACAAAGAATGCCAATGCACATTGTGTAAACCTATTCAAATGTACATCAGTGGGCAAGCTGGAACAGGAACAAGTTTCTTAATTACAGTTTTGATCAGTTATCTACACAAAACCAATGAATCACATTTATCTTGTGTTGTAACTGCTCCAACTGTGTTAGCAGCACACAAAATTAAAGGGATTATATTACATCGATTACTCCTGCTATCAGTTGAACATGAGAATAAGTTGGAGTATCACAAGCTATCTGGAAAAGCTTATCATGAAGTTTCAAGAGTACTCACAAAAATAAAACTACTAATCATTGATGAGGTGAGCATAGTCTTAAACGTAATGCTTGCCTTTGTACATTTAAAAATGCAGCAGATTTTAAAAACTGATTATGATTAACCCTGGGCGTAGTTCGCGGAGTCGGACTCCGCGGAGCTCCGCGAAGACGTAGTTGCACTCCGCGAACTACGCGTAGCTCCGCAAGCATGCGGAGTTGCTTGCTGGGCCCGTTCGCGCGCCGTTTTTCGTCTTCGGGAGCGCGGTGCGCGTGTTCGGGGCGTTGCCTGCATGCTCGGGATGGCTAGCGCGCTAAATTACCACAGAGGTTTGTCCCGCCTGCTTGCGTTCCCTTATTTCCTGTTCCGGGTCACAATTAACGTGGTCGCGTTGTGCAAGACATGTTCGGGAACTCATCTTCTCGTTCGCACTACAAAAGTGCGTGATCGCGCTAAATATCGCGCGAACCTACCCATGCGGTCGCGATGGGCGCAGCCATCTTGTGGATCACACACTCTGGCTATGGTTTTGGGCCTACTTTTGCATCCTGTTAAAATCTCTTTAATCCTTGTCTTTTTACCCACTTTTTCTAACTTTCTTTAGTTATTACCTATTTCTCTCTGTGCCTAGGTTTATATTTTTCATTTTATTTCTACTTTTACAACTTTTCTATTGCTTTTTACTTCCTTCTTGTTCTTTTACCTTGCTTCTTCTTTCCCCTACCTTTTTGTCTTGAACTTTTAGTTTTCTTCTACCCTCCACCCAGAACCATGGTCAAGGGCGCCAGCAGCAGCGGCGGCTCAAAGGGCAAGGCGCCAGTGCCCCAAAAAACTAGGCTGCCTTGCGGCAGAATGCGCCCCCAAGGGGTGAGGCCCCGCCAACTTTTTGGGGAGGAGGAGGTGGCTGCCCTTGTTTTTTTTATCCAGCGCCACCTCCCCTTGATGTTGGCAGCAGGTGGCAGGCCCGGCTCCGGCTACCAGCATATTGAGGAGCGTCTCCGGCGGTGGGTGAAGGTGCGCCGGGCAGTCTTCCGCTGCTCCGGTATCCGGCGTACCCACCACCAGCTGACCCACCGTTGGGCAGACATTTTGGACCGGGAGCAGGACCTGTTGGACCTGCTTGGCGTCGAGGTCGTGGGTCTTGGTGAGTGGCTACCCAAAAAAAAAGTGTGTGTAATATATCTCTATAGTAGTATAAGTATTGTTGTTGTATCTTTGTAAATCTTGGCTGAATAAGTAACGCAATGACTGGTGCTCCTAGTTACATTTCCGATGTATTCCGTTATTATATCTACTGTAATTGTATGACACTGGTCTATGCTGCGCTTCTTCATCTTCACTGACTCTTGCGTGTTCAATTTGGCGCTAGCTTTTGCTGTTTATTGGTGTGAGATTTTCTTTATTGTAGAGATCTGAAGTTAGTTAATGCTATTAATAGAGTCTTGTCCTTCCTTTGTCCGTCAGTGAAATAGCCGTTGATGGATAATTGTACGTGTTTGCAATGCATATTGTATCTTTTTTTCACGGCCTTCTCTTCTGCATGAATAATACTCCTCTGGCAATGAATGCAAAAGTTACTTTGTTCTTCTTACCTCAGCCAGGGCCGGATTTAGGCATGTTCAAGCTGTGCAACTGCACAGGGCCACCAAACGCCAGGGGCCACCCCACCAATATATATCCTTAATTTAATAATCCTCAGAGGATGGATACATATTTGCGTGGCGGCCCCTGGCAGGGATTTGGTGCCTCCGGCTCTGTTCCACTTCCAAACACCCTGACTCCCCCCTCTTCACTGGCCTCCGTGCTCCGCCCCGACCTCCTCTTCCGGGCCCCCCACCTACGCTCCCTGGCCAGGAGTCCAGGACCACCATGAGCCTACAGCTGCCCCTGCCTCAGCCCTCCATAGAACTGATGTAGTTTGTTTATTGAGTGGGTAGGGCAGCAGTAGCATTCAGTCAGTAGCAAAACAAAATATGATGCCATGAACGTACAATTTCGTGTTAGTTAGTATGCACAAAGTTAAGCTTGTCTCCTCCTTGCGATCTATGTATTTTGCTGGCAAAAAATGAAAAAGAAATGGCTACTTACATTCTTGAATCTGTGGTGTTGTTCAGGTCTTACTGCCTCTGTGTTACTTAGTAATCTGCAATCAGAATGTTTATGGAACATTTGATTTGTTTTCACCAAGTACACTAGTCAGTGAATCATGCAAGGCAGTAGTCATTTGGTAGACCAATGTTTGTTTCTTTTAATGTTGTAGCAGTGGTTTTTGAAATGCTTGCTGTCTATGTTTCACAGCACTCAATGTTTTCTCTTTCTTTATTATTTCTTACATGAACCACAGAACCCAGGGGCAAGCAGAAGGCTGGGACCGAGTCGGCGGGTGAACGTGATTGTGAACCACAGGCACAGAGCTCCTCTACTGAGGATCCAGCTGCTGTCCCTAGTAAGTCCAACAGTGTTTTCTTTTGGAACAATGATATTTCCCTAACTTTCTAACGGAGCTTTTTTTCCAACCGATTAATGACATTTCACCTAACTGTTTAGTTAAGGTATCAATCTTTTCAAAAAATCTGTGATCGAATAGCGGAAGGCACAGGGTCCACTCCTGTCTTATGCTTTTTCCTCTATAATGTCTCTTCTTTGGCAATTGACACCAACCAAGTATGCATGCAGATAATGGTCTACTATTTTGTAAGCGTTAGTAAGAATACCACTACTACTCTTGCGGGTATTCTTCTATGCAGTGACATACATAACTATGTATGCACCCCAAAATTGGATGTTGTTGTTGATAGGCAGGTTGGACCTTACTTACTTACAGTCTTACACCTCAGTCACAGAACTCAGAGGAACCCACAATTCAATGAACGACAACCTATATGGGCTCAGTCATTGGTCAATTATTCAATTACCCCTTTCCTGAACCCCAATATGAAGATGCCAAATGCTTTTTTTATTACACAATCCATAACCTAAGTAACCCCCTTTTTCTCACTCTCTCGTGTAAGTCTACAAGACAACAGACACTGAAAATATACTCCCGAGTCAATGTGGTACTTCAAAACCTTTATTTTGTTAGAAGTAACTAAGTAAGTAACATCAATGTTTTTAAGTTGTTCTGTCAAATACGTCAAGGGCAGGGCCACCAGAAGAAATCCAGAGTTAAAAAAGGCTCAATAAAAAGTATCCTACATTTGTACAGCTACCAGTGCACGATAGGGAAATGTGGGAAATGTCCGAGACCCCTCACCATTGAACGTATACTGGTTGCATATGCCTCTTGTTGGTAAGCTCTGCAAATCTTTGCTTCGTAGAAGTAAATCTTCTCATCTGCCGAAAGATAATGACAAAAGTGGTGCACGTTAGACAGTATGAAAACATTACATACATTTATTCAACTTTTTAGCTGTCATGCAAAAAAGAAGGTGTAACCTGAGGCTGTAAGGAAACTGGACTCCACAATCCACATTCAAAAAGTAAATACGGGCCTCTATTTTCCAAACTCTTCAGGTGTATGCTTTGAACTATCATGTGGCCTCAAAGGCGTCTCCTCGTACTGCGCAACAAGCTGTGAGGTAGCATGCGCAAAACTGTAGACATGTCATTGATGTACAAAGTAAACTGGTTAGGTTACATGGTTCAGTCTAACTTTCCAAGGACTAGAGTACCAGTATAGAATAGATGAGATGAGCTTGGGTACCATACCATACCAAATAAATGCTGATATGTGTAGTGTGTTACTTACTCTGCTGTACTAGGCAATGTGGACTACTAGTGATTACGTTGTACTTAACTGTTTTGCAGAACTCCGTTCTTGGTGAACAAGTACAATGGGGGCTGTGCATCCATCTAAAAAGGTGTACTTAATTACTTATTTTTATTTTTGCAGAACCGGTACCATCCACCAGTGCCGACGGGGGCAGCGGCGCTGCAACGCCGTCAGCAGAGGCGATCCCGGAGGGGAATGGAGGACCACCACAGGCACCTACAGCAGCACCGGCAGCAGCGGGGGAGGAGACAACAACGGTGGGCGATGGTAAGTTACATTCAATAGTGATCCGCATTACTTGGTGGGTGGGGAAAACTTCCTCACTGTACTCTGATATTTATAGTGAACTTGAAGTTCTACTGGACAATATATGACGCCACTGTTCTCATTACCAAGCTTAGCAAAAGCATTACCACCGGCCAGAATTGATAAAATTAGTTATACATGCCTCTTCTATGTGACTACAACTCAGCTGTGAAAGGTTGGTGGCAGACTAAAAAAGTCTTATCCACAACATTACATGACCGCGATGGATTAACATGAGATTGATTTTAACTAAAGTATGATGAAAGTTGCAAGGAAAAAGCTCTAATCATATAATATAGAAGGATACTTTGGAATCAGCAATGCAGGTGTTTGAGAGCAGTTGGATGCGTGGGTTGTTGTGGAAGCATAGAAAGTGGAAAACACAGCTGCCTGCGTGGGTGGGAGACACATCCAATATTGGTGGTTAGTGGATAGTGGATACTAGTGTTGGCAGCGGTGTTTTGGTTAAACACAAAGGCAAGGGAAGGAGGGGACCACTGGATGCATTCTGGGTCGTTGCTGGCGAAACACAAACCACCTAACGTTTGTTGGCGATATAAAGAATGATAGTCTCTAGAGTAGACATTTATTAGTACTAGCTGGCCACTGTTAATTTAATGTTAGTTTGAGACTGTCACTTTTCCCGGAAGCACAGAGTATATGATATAAAAGAACGAGATATGAAAAAGACAGGTGTTCGTATGTGACCGTTCAAGTACACCCATACTATGTTACTAGGGCAGGCATAATGCCGTGCCAAAAAGGCAGACAAATGAAGTATATAAGGCGTAGAATAGAATGTTCAAGATAGATAAAACAACATTTTAGGTACTCAACTTGCTTGCTATTGCTACTGTACTGTGCCGCCCACTATGTGTTGGATCCATTTTGCGTTCTTTATTTGCTGGGATTTTTGATTACAACAATTCTGTCTCTTTCTTTATAGTTACTCCTTCTAAACCAACCAGGAAGGAGCTGGCAGTCCGGGCCCGTCAGCGGAAACTGCAGGCCATCGTTGAGGCCTACCGCCGGCTGGTGGCTCAGGCCGAGGAGGAGGAGGAGGAGGCGGCGGCAGCAGCTGCTGCCTCTTCCAATGCCCCGGCCCCCAAGCCTGCAGGAGTACGTCGGCGTGCTCAGGCAGCCGCCCGCCGCCTGATTTTCCCTGCATCGTCCACCCCCCCACAACAACATGGCTGCCAATGTAGGTGCCGCCAGTTCCAGCGAAAAATTCTCCTCCGGGTAGCCAGGCTGGAGGCTCAAAGCAGTCAGACTAAAAAACAGATAGAGGAGCGTGTCAAGATCCTGGTGGATCAACACTTAAAAGCCCGCCGGCTATAAGATGGACCCTGTTTGCCCCTTTTTCAATCCTTTTGTTGGTGGGTGGGAATTGGGTGTTGGGTTTTTACTTTTTTTTTACATGACATTGAGCGTGGGAATTTGGTTGGGGTTAGGGGAGGCGGGTAGGGGGACAGCTTGGTGTAGGATTTATATATATTTTATTTTTGTATCATCTTTAGTTATATATATATTACATTATGTTAAAATAAACGAGACAAAGTTATTGTAAAAAGAAAACATTTGAAGTTCATTTGCGTTTCTTGTGGGGTTGGAGGGGGGAGTGTTTCACCAAATAATGTACGTTGTGCAACCTCGCAAGGTTTAATTTGGCCATGCAGGTCGGCGGACAGTGCTTTTTAATAATAAAATATATTGCCCACATCTTTAACATGCAAACAGATAGATGCAGTAAACCCTCACCGAGTTATATTGGTAGTATTAGAAGAACGACCAGTCTGTCTTGCGTTATACCTCACTGCAAACTTATCTTACCTGTGATTGCTGATGAGATGATGATGATTTATCATGAAGTGTGGCACTGCAAGGGCTGCATTTGATTTCCAAGACAATGGCGAAGAATCTGTGGTTCAGAATCAGAACTTCTGTGATAGTAGACAGACCCTGCCAGTAGCGACAAAAAGAAAGAGACAGTCATTCGCGTGACAGACAATGTGGGGGTAGTATAAGTAAGTACAGTACATTGCATGGGTGACCCAATATTGCAACTGCTAAACTGAAACAAAACAATGGTTTTGGGGACTGGAAACAAAGTGCAAGAGAAGATAAGAAGTTCAACGTTACTTGTAGTACTCACGGCAACGTCAAACTTTTCTAAATCATAAATGCTTTACACTTTAAACCCAAAAAATAAATTACGCCAATTCATTAGATGCATTCGTTGTTTGATGTTAAATGGTAAATTATTTGGCGTTATACACAGAGCTTGAGTTGGGAAGCCGCAGAAGATCCTGGCCATGCCTTGTTGACATTTCACTATTGTTGCTTTGACCACATCTGCCCCAGCAAGCGCGTGATCAAATTGTTGGTGTATATTTAATGTAAGAAACATCACACCTCAATGTAACCACGCAGCCCGGGGGAAGAGGGTTAGGGATTGTTTAATGGATGGGTACGGGGGTTTTGGGAAAGGTTTGAGAAAGAAAAACAGTACGCATGGAGATTAGAGACAACAAAAGCAAAACAATGAAGACGATGATTTATGATGTTGATCAGCTAGCTAATGATTGTAAGCAATGGACGTAAGAAAAGGACACGCTGAATATGATTCTTGGTTTCCCGCAATCCAATTGCTTGATGATGAGGATCTGTGGTAAGGATGAGAGTTGATGCTCATACTATAAAGCAGTGGGTGAACCGTGAAAGATGTCCAGCCTGAAAAAGAAAAGGCAAATACAAAAGAATGTGAATGACCTAAACAAATTGTAATACAGTGAAGATAAAAAAACAATACAAAACAAGAGGAGTAGTCGTATGAGAGGACTTTCAGACTGAGGCGGCTTGGATACAATTTGTATAAGTCTACTAGTTGCATATCATTTTTAATGTAGAAGTACAAAAAAAGACAGGAGCAAGCACACAACAACAGGCCCACGACGACACAGGTTTGGCCGTTATACAAACTGCATTTCCCTAAAAATTTCAGACCCACAGAAAGGTGAATGAAATTGAAAAAGCAACCTAGCATTTACAAAATTAATCAACAAAATCAATGCGTCATTCTCAGTCATCAATCATACCACTATTGTACTCTACCACAGCACTGTGCACAAACATGTAGTAGCCTGGGTCTACTGTGCTGTGACTCTTATTTGTATTTTATTTATTACCTTGTATTCCACTCCAAGAAACATCGTGCATCAATCAGCTCAGATCCAACCGCCGGACAGCAAAGATAAATTAAGTCCTGACTGCATCTGTAGTAGTAGGAACACAAGTGCGTAAATAATTTCTATTATTAGTAAATAACATGGAAGAATTGGCTATCACGTGAGTCTGAACTGAAGTTACTAATATACTTCAACTCCATGCACATTAGCTCAGAGTCAGCCAAAAAATACATCCCATGCAATGCATGGCATTCATTTTTATACCTGTTTTGCTCTTCTTCTCTTTCACTGTCAGAAGATTGATCACAGATGCTGCCGAGCCTTTGTAATGCGAGTCATCATCACAACAAGTTGACTTCAGTTGTGGATGCCTGCTCAAGTTTCTTTTGACACAGAAGAGTCGTCTCTGAATGCCTGCAGACAGAGGTGGTAGCCTTAACAGTAAGACTCAGCAAGGCAGTTATTATGAGTTGCAGATTTCAAATGAAATAGAGGATGGCTGTAGTCATGTACGGTTCACTTATTATGGAGGGACTGTTAGAGGCTACATTATTGTTATTGTACTATACTCCATCTACAACATCAAATGTATGGCTGCCAAGATGGAATTGTATTGACTTGAGTGGGAGTCAAGAAGATGCAGCAAGACTCTGAGGAGTGCAGTCAACATGGAACATAAATGCACAGGCGTGCAACTCCAGGAGGTAACTAAAAAAGATACAGCGAAAATAAAATGCACAGGTGTGCAACTCCAGTAGGTACATTAAAAGAATGAGTGGTGGGGATGGATTTGGTTGAGCTTTTTATTTTAAGATTAGCAGTTATGCACCAGAAAGTCATTTTTAATAAGAAAATAAATAACACAAATAAAAGAAGGGAAAAAGTCACAATTTAACAGCCTATTGGTCAGGGAAGAGGTGCTCGTCCTCAAACTCTGCGGGTCCGGACAGCAGTAGGTCATGTAACCCAGCAGTGATAAATTCTTCGGGCTCGCTTTCTTCATCCTGCTCTGATTCACGTACAGTATAGTCTGGTGGTATGAAGTGTTGATTCATTTTTATCATTGTCAGCCTCTCGACGCTTTTGGGGGAGAGACTGGTCCTTTTCGATGTCACAATGGCACCAGCAGCACTGAAAACCCGCTCAGAGGCGACACTGGCTACAGGACAAGCCAAATACTTTATCGCCAGCCTGCTCAGCACTGGCCACTGTCTCCTTCTTTCATACCAATAGACCAATGGGCTTTGCTCCATGAACACCTCTGTTGTGTCATCCAGATAGGCCTGAACCATCCGCTCAGTGTTCAATGGTGCTCGGCTTTGCTGCTCCTCTTTCCCCTTTGCAACAGCAACGGACTTACCCATTCCCTTCTGTAGAAAAAAAGCAGTTATGCTTTTGGTTGTGTCTGCTGAATCAGATCGTGCAGGTGCTGCTTTTGGTACTGTTGGTGCCTGCTGGGAAGCGGACGCACCGCTCTCATGCTGTGATGAACTTGCCAGAGTTGCCTCAGGAGGATGGCCTGGAGTACTTTGACTGTCCTGGGCTGGCACTGTCAGGCCTTTAAGTAACAGCCGTTCAGTTTCGAAATCATTAGCTTCCACAGCTATGGAACTTTTGTAATTGGCAACATCCCCATCTGAAAAAGGAATGACTGCGCTACTGCTGACAAACAATTTGTACCGTGGATCCAAGATTGTTGCAGTTATGTAATTTGGATCTGACACAATCATTTTAAGCCTTGCATTTACAGATAAGCGGTTGCGTAAGGCCTTGGCCAAGGTACATGCATCAACTTTTTCTTCGTCACCTTCGTATGCTTCACAGACCTCCTTCAGCTGTTGCTCGAGCATGTACAACAATGGGATGGCTTGGCCCATAGTACAGTCCTCCCTGCTAACTGCACGTGTGAACACCTCAAAAGGTTGTAGCATCTCTGTCAAGCATTTAATGATGTCCCACTGCCACATCTCAACGGTCAGGCTTTTAAGATTAACAGTAGGATCCACTAATCTTCTTGACATTACATAAGCATTCAGTGGTATGTACTGCTCAAAGAGACGCTCAAGCATGAAATAAGTCGAGTTCCAACGTGTTGGGACCTCCTGGATCAGTGCTTTGACTGGCAAATTATGCTCCCGCTGAATGACGCGTAGCAGCTTCCGCGCTTTGAAAGAATGGTTAAAATGCGTGCATATTCTTCTGCAGATGGTCAGTATGTTGCTGACTTGTTGTTCATGTTTCAGAAAGTCTTGCACGACTAAGTTAATGCAGTGTGCCAAACAGGGTACCCTGAAATACTGTCCATCTTTCATTGCCCTCACTACATTACTGCCATTGTCGGTGGCAACAAAACCAATCTTAAGGCCTCTTGGTTTCAGCCATTCAAAGACCTTGCTGTTAAAGTCAGACAAAATGTTGTCAGCAGTATGAGTTTTCTCCATACCAAACATGGCTACAGTTGCATGTTTGCGAGTGTCATTGAAAATCCCAGCAACATCAAGAAGGCCTGATGTTAACTTGTCTTTCACACCTGCAAAAGAGATCCAGTGTGCGGTGATGCACATGTAATCTGCTGTGGCTTCGCGACTGCTCCACATGTCGGTTGTCAGGTGGATACAATGGACAACACTCTGTTGTAAGGCTTTCCCAATCAATCCCAGCACGTCGTGGTGTAGTGCTGGAATAGCAACTCTTGAAAAATAGTAGCGACTGGGAACGTCCCATTTTGGGGCGAGTGTTGCCACTAATTGCCGAAATCCCACTCCCTCAACAAATGAAAATGGGAGAAGGTCCAGTGCCAACATTTTTGCAAGTTTCGCATTGTACAAACGTGCTGTTGGGTGGTTCCGCTCGTACTTTCCCTCCTGCCTAAACATGCCAGTAATGGTAAGCTGCTTGGTAATTCTGTCTGTTCTGCTAGACGGACCACCTTTCAACGCAGACTTTTCACTCCTTGCCCTTGGTGTCTCCGGCTGACTCTGGTGCCACTGAGAAGTTGCTGATGCTGAGGATTTGGACTGCACCACTCCAGTGCTGGCGACAGGGCTCATTGGTGTACCACTCCCAGATAGAAGGTCATCGTCTCCCTCTTCTTCCATGAGTGGACCTTGTAGTACTGTATCCTCCCCACCAACACCAGTGCTTACATCTTTTTGTAAGCTTGCAAGGTGGTTCTCCCATACAATTGTGTGTGTTTTTTTCATATGGGTCGTTGGGCCTCCAGTACCATAGTTTGTACCAATCTTACCACGACTAACATTGGTGCGACAAATGGAGCATATAGCAATGTTCTCCTGATGTGGGTGAACCGTAAAAAAATCCCAGACTGGGGAGCTAAACTTTTGTCTCCTGCCATAGGAAGAGGAGGACCCACTTCCAATCCCGGATGAACTGGAGCCTTTTGGTTGCATTTCCCTATGTGACAGTTCAGTACTAGTACTGCCACTACCTCCTTCTGTTGAGGTGGCGCTTGCGCTGGATGTCGCACGCTGCCGGGCCTTCGCTGATGCAAAAATGGGAGCTGGTGTTACTTTGGGCGCTGAGTGTGTAGGAGTTACACGTGCTACCTGCTCATCACTAATCGCAGCCCTTCTAGATAGGGTGAAAATGCTGGTCTCTACATCCTCTGCACCAGGAATAACGCTTGTGATGATGACATTGTCAGTGTCAGACCCGTCTTTATCACCATCAGTATCCTGTTCACCTACATCGAACTCCGGAAGTTCAAGCCTTGACGGATCCTTCCTTTTTCCCAGCCTGGTCTTTTGATGCCTCTCCTTTGAATGCTCAGTTCTTCGTCGTGGATGATAATCCTTATCAAGGTCATCTGAAGGGATGCTATGCGAAGAACTCGATGCACTGCCACTAACCCTCCTTTCCTTTCGTAAATTTAAAGACAGTAGATCACCTCCAGAAGTGGCTTCCTCTTCTTCTTGCTCGGAATGAGGCTCTACTTCCTGAACTGCCCCGACATCGGGAGGAACAACTTCCACTATTGCGTGTGGAGACGGTGGTTGTTGTTCTTGAGGAAGTACTATAGCGTGCTGTGGTTCTTCAACAACTACTACTGTGGGATTTGGTTGTTGTTGTTGAACAACTATTGCGGGCGGTGGTTGTGGTTTTTCAACAACTATTGCGGGAAGTGGTTGTGGTTGTTGAACATCTACTGCTGGCGGCGGTTGGTCAGCACTTTCAGCTTGCATAGATTGTGTGCTACTTTGAGACAGCGATAAGTTAAGTTCAGGCTCAGTATCACTGCTTTGTAACACTAGGTCGGCTACCTCTTCGACCCTCATGTGCTTGGCCCTGGGTTGGTGGCTTGCCCCCGCTAATGCCGATGTGCTGGCTCCAGCTTGCACCATGGACACCGCTGCTGCAGGCGTACGTTTTGGGGGCCCAAAAAAGGTTTGGGGGTCCATACCAGCCTTAAGTGACACTTCCTTTTTCTGTACCTTCTTCTCAGCAACTTTCTTGGTGGTGGAGGACCTGGTAACTGCTCTCTTAGGACCCATCTTCTTCTGATGTCAGCAGCACACAGCAGCACTCAGTAGCACAAATTGCAGAGATGTGTGGTCAGATGAGTCACACCCCACACGTGGCGTACAATTGAAGGACGTCCGTCTGGCAGTTGAACGGGCGATGGATGAAAACAGCCAGCACCTCCTCAGTCTTTTTCTGTGCACCTACAAGCAAAGAAGACAGAAAACGTCAGTCAAACAAGCAGTAAGCCAACAACACATGAACAATTGAAAGACACACAGGGCAATGTATAAAACACAAAAAAGAAGACTAATAGTACGAGCACCACAGCTCCCAGCTAGAAATAACCAATAATAAAGTCAAGCAGGCCTATCATATACCAACATGGACAGAAAAAGGAGGTTGCCTGCTACACATGAGTCATGACAGGTTAATGCAAGGAAAATCAAAATACACCATGGCTAAGAGTTTGTAAAACTTCACGGCAAAAACACATACAAGTCATAAAATTATTCCACACACAAAAAAGTTACCTACCCCCCTGCCCAGACAACCAACTTGGAAATGCAATGGCATACACACATGCCGTAATGATGGTAATTAAATAGACCAAATAGAAACAGCTACATAAAGCAGCCCCGCTCACTAGTAACTAACTACCACCTCTGGGAGTCTGTCCTACTATCAGATCAGACCAAAAGCAGGGAGGCCAATGATAAATGCACAAAGGAAGTACCTACAAAATGGCCGCCACCACATGGCCTGTTCAGGAAGACAAAGCTACAACCAAAGAAGTAAATAACACAAAAAATAAGGACTTTTTGGTAGCACAGGGGACACATTAAACATTTTCGAGGAACTTTTATGCAACTCGGGACATATTGTTCGCGAGAATGCAAAATCGGCGTGTTCGGCAACGCGAATCGAGTAAAAAGTCGTTATCGCGTTCCCGAGCCAGTACATTGAGCGCGCGAAAAAGACAAAAAAGGTAAGGTCGCGTTCCCACACGGCGCGACGTTACCAAAACTACCCGAGCTGTATTCCTAGGGTTACCTAATGGCAGGGAGTGCCATAATAGCTACACACAAGCAACCAAAAAACTAAAAGTACCACCATTACAAAAAAATGTGAAGCAATCCAAAGCCATACACGGTGTAATTAAAGTTACACCACAAAAATAGTTGATTAACTTGAATGCACCTATGGCTTTGAGTGGTAGTACCTACAAAAGCCTTGGATGGCTATGGCAAAAGAAGAGGACCAGGGAAGGACACAGAAAATGGCCGCCTCCATAGGGCCAGGAGGACAGGGACACCCAAAGACAACATGGAAAGGGGATGCACCCAAAATGGCCTCCACCACATGGCAAAATCAGTCACAAAGGAAGCATACACAAAATGGCCGCCACCACAAGGCCTGCCCACCAACAACAACATAGCAGAATCATCACAAAGGAAGTACACACAAAATGGCCCTCACCACTACATGAAAAGAAAGAGAGGACAGACAATAAATGCCTATGCCAAAGGGACAATGCTTTGCTTCACAAAATGAACACACCAGACACCACCCCCCAAATTGGTCACCCCAACCATAAACAAGAAATCATTACATAGAGGACAGAAAGGAACTGGGAGTGGCCCATGCTCCAGGAAGACAAAACTACAACCAAAGAAGTAAATAACACAAAAAATGAGGACTTTTTGGTAGCACAGGGGACACATTAAACATTTTCGAGGAACTTTTATGCAACTCGGGACATATTGTTCGCGAGAATGCAAAATCGGCGTGTTCGGCAACACGAATCGAGTAAAAAGTCGTTATCGCGTTCCCGAGCCAGTACATTGAGCGCGCGAAAAAGACAAAAAAGGTAAGGTCGCGTTCCCACACGGCGCGACGTTAACAAAACTACCCGAGCTGTATTCCTAGGGTTACCTAATGGCAGGGAGTGCCATAATAGCTACACACAAGCAACCAAAAAACTAAAAGTACCACCATTACAAAAAAATGTGAAGCAATCCAAAGCCATACACGGTGTAATTAAAGTTACACCACAAAAATAGTTGATTAACTTGAATGCACCTATGGCTTTGAGTGGTAGTACCTACAAAAGCCTTGGATGGCTATGGCAAAAGAAGAGGACCAGGGAAGGACACAGAAAATGGCCGCCTCCATAGGGCCAGGAGGACAGGGACACCCAAAGACAACATGGAAAGGGGATGCACCCAAAATGGCCTCCACCACATGGCAAAATCAGTCACAAAGGAAGCATACACAAAATGGCCGCCACCACAAGGCCTGCCCACCAACAACAACATAGCAGAATCATCACAAAGGAAGTACACACAAAATGGCCCTCACCACTACATGAAAAGAAAGAGAGGACAGACAATAAATGCCTATGCCAAAGGGACAATGCTTTGCTTCACAAAATGAACACACCAGACACCACCCCCCAAATTGGTCACCCCAACCATAAACAAGAAATCATTACATAGAGGACAGAAAGGAACTGGGAGTGGCCCATGCTCCAGGAAGACAAAACTACAACCAAAGAAGTAAATAACACAAAAAATGAGGACTTTTTGGTAGCACAGGGGACACATTAAACATTTTCGAGGAACTTTTATGCAACTCGGGACATATTGTTCGCGAGAATGCAAAATCGGCGTGTTCGGCAACGCGAATCGAGTAAAAAGTCGTTATCGCGTTCCCGAGCCAGTACATTGAGCGCGCGAAAAAGACAAAAAAGGTAAGGTCGCGTTCCCACACGGCGCGACGTTACCAAAACTACCCGAGCTGTATTCCTAGGGTTACCTAATGGCAGGGAGTGCCATAATAGCTACACACAAGCAACCAAAAAACTAAAAGTACCACCATTACAAAAAAATGTGAAGCAATCCAAAGCCATACACGGTGTAATTAAAGTTACACCACAAAAATAGTTGATTAACTTGAATGCACCTATGGCTTTGAGTGGTAGTACCTACAAAAGCCTTGGATGGCTATGGCAAAAGAAGAGGACCAGGGAAGGACACAGAAAATGGCCGCCTCCATAGGGCCAGGAGGACAGGGACACCCAAAGACAACATGGAAAGGGGATGCACCCAAAATGGCCTCCACCACATGGCAAAATCAGTCACAAAGGAAGCATACACAAAATGGCCGCCACCACAAGGCCTGCCCACCAACAACAACATAGCAGAATCATCACAAAGGAAGTACACACAAAATGGCCCTCACCACTACATGAAAAGAAAGAGAGGACAGACAATAAATGCCTATGCCAAAGGGACAATGCTTTGCTTCACAAAATGAACACACCAGACACCACCCCCCAAATTGGTCACCCCAACCATAAACAAGAAATCATTACATAGAGGACAGAAAGGAACTGGGAGTGGCCCATGCTCCAGGAAGACAAAACTACAACCAAAGAAGTAAATAACACAAAAAATGAGGACTTTTTGGTAGCACAGGGGACACATTAAACATTTTCGAGGAACTTTTATGCAACTCGGGACATATTGTTCGCGAGAATGCAAAATCGGCGTGTTCGGCAACGCGAATCGAGTAAAAAGTCGTTATCGCGTTCCCGAGCCAGTACATTGAGCGCGCGAAAAAGACAAAAAAGGTAAGGTCGCGTTCCCACACGGCGCGACGTTACCAAAACTACCCGAGCTGTATTCCTAGGGTTACCTAATGGCAGGGAGTGCCATAATAGCTACACACAAGCAACCAAAAAACTAAAAGTACCACCATTACAAAAAAATGTGAAGCAATCCAAAGCCATACACGGTGTAATTAAAGTTACACCACAAAAATAGTTGATTAACTTGAATGCACCTATGGCTTTGAGTGGTAGTACCTACAAAAGCCTTGGATGGCTATGGCAAAAGAAGAGGACCAGGGAAGGACACAGAAAATGGCCGCCTCCATAGGGCCAGGAGGACAGGGACACCCAAAGACAACATGGAAAGGGGATGTACCCAAAATGGCCTCCACCACATGGCAAAATCAGTCACAAAGGAAGCATACACAAAATGGCCGCCACCACAAGGCCTGCCCACCAACAACAACATAGCAGAATCATCACAAAGGAAGTACACACAAAATGGCCCTCACCACTACATGAAAAGAAAGAGAGGACAGACAATAAATGCCTATGCCAAAGGGACAATGCTTTGCTTCACAAAATGAACACACCAGACACCACCCCCCAAATTGGTCACCCCAACCATAAACAAGAAATCATTACATAGAGGACAGAAAGGAACTGGGAGTGGCCCATGCTCCAGGAAGACAAAACTACAACCAAAGAAGTAAATAACACAAAAAATGAGGACTTTTTGGTAGCACAGGGGACACATTAAACATTTTCGAGGAACTTTTATGCAACTCGGGACATATTGTTCGCGAGAATGCAAAATCGGCGTGTTCGGCAACGCGAATCGAGTAAAAAGTCGTTATCGCGTTCCCGAGCCAGTACATTGAGCGCGCGAAAAAGACAAAAAAGGTAAGGTCGCGTTCCCACACGGCGCGACGTTACCAAAACTACCCGAGCTGTATTCCTAGGGTTACCTAATGGCAGAAATTGACAGACACCCGAAACCTGACATACCCCACACATAAACATAAGATTTTCTAAATCAATCCAGTCCATCCATGATTTCCTAATTAGAGGTACACCAGAAAAACAGTTGATTACCTTTCATGACCCTATGACTAGTACCTCTGGCCTACTGGAAGAGTAGGCCACAAGTTTGGAGGCCTATGGCAAGACCAAAGTGGCTGGGAAACATAAAATGGCCGCCAACAACACATGGCCAGGCCAACCACAGAAAGTTATTACAATGAACTCAAACATGCCTACACACTAACTACATGGAGTACTAGGGTCAGCTATTGGCTTAAAAAAATAAAAAAACTTTTTCATTACACAAACAGAAATTCCACAGCAGACATTGCTATTGCATAATGATGACCATAATCCAATGCCAGCCATGATGTTTGTTTACAAACTTGAATAAAAATTTAAACACAGAATTATGATTTTACCCATGGGTACCTCTCTATGTAGCCTGGATGAAATTTAAAAAGAAATACAAGTTGGGACCTCATAAAAGTAGGCACCCATCAATAATTTAAATCAAGGAATGAATAATGTAGTTAAAACATTTTAAATCAAACAAACACAAGTCTACAACATCATACTCACTCATACATTACTGAACTTACTTGAAAAAGAGAATTCAAAATCCAAAAGTCCTCAGTAAGATTCAAAAAAAGCAGTAATGCAGCCAACACACACAGAAAGTGATCCTGCCAGCTCAAAATCCAAATGAAAGTGACCACCTCATGGACAAAGCACTGGGAGGAGCCTGGTGGACAGGAACAGGAAGTTGTAAACTCCAGAGCCCTTCCTCCTTAATATTCAAAAATACAGTAGAAACAGAAAGAGGACTCCTTCCCCCCAAAAAATACATCCAAAGGTACAACTTTGAGGGGTTTCTCACTTGTTTGCTAACCAAAATGGTAATTTATTATTATGGTTTAACTTTTAACATGCTCGCGAGTTATTCTGTGCAAGATTGCAGGTTCTGCGTGTTCGGCAACTCGATCTTACCAACAAACATACTCGCGCGTCCTTATGGCTTTATCGCGCTTCCAATGACGTTATCGCGTTCGCACAGCTGCACGGAAGGGTTTACAAACATGGTGGCCGACGCGACCGGGAAAAAGCGAACGCAGAACCAAGGTAAGCCATTGCCGCGCACGCGATAATGTTATTTAGCGCGCGACAATGTTATTTAGCGCGCGACAACTACGCTCTGCACCGGATAGCGGAGTTATCGGCAGCTACGCGAACTCCGCGGAACGCGGAGTTGCCAAAACTCCGCAAACTCCGCAAACGGAGCGTAGTGCTTCGCCCAGGGTTAATTATGATGTTCTATTAAAACGAAAACATGTAATTCTATTTGGCGACCCACTACAACTTACTCCTGTAAAAGGGCAACTTGTTTTTAAAATACTTTTCCATGAAGACAGTAAGGAATCTTTGGGAAGTATGGGAAATGTCAACATTTGGTCTTATTTTGAATAAAAAGAACTTATTAAGAATATGCAACAAGCAAGTGATGAACAATATGGTAACATTCTTTAAGAGATGAGAATTGGTGTTTTAACAAAACATGGAAAAGAAGCTTTACAAAGTCGGCTTTTAATGAACTTGTTTCCCAATGAAAACATACCACCTGAAATAATATGCAAAGAAATTGCAGAAAAGAAGTCTATAGTTTGCCTAATGCCAACACTGCAAGAGTGGTCTACGTTAAATCCAGAACTTTTGAAATTGGCACCAATAGTGATAATGGAAGCCATTGATAAAATGGAACACAAAGGAGTTACTATTCTTCTCAAAGAGAAATTACAGTCAAAATTGGATTATTTGGAAAAACCTGATTCTAAATCTGCTTGTGTAGAAAAACTTTATATGTATTTGTAAACTGTCAGGTAGTTTTAGGGGGTAATTTGGATGTAGAAAAGGGTTTAGTAAATGGAGAAATGGGAAAAGTTGTTGATTTTGTTATTTCTCTGAACAGAGATGAAATTTAATTTTTTAAGATTACATTTGATCAGATTGAAGAAATAAAACGATTAGACTTTGTGCTGTTCATTTTTTGCTTGTAAAAGACTTATATGTTCATAGAAAACAGTTTCCTCTTTCTTTAGCATATGCAGTAACTATTCATAGATCTCAAGGTTTAAGTGTAAACAGTGCTTTCGTGAATATTGAAAGTATAGTATTTGAAGAAGGCATGGCATTGTCTCGAGATAAGAATATTATCTGGTTTGTATTTGATTGATTTTGATGAGAAAAAGATTAGTGCCGATGCAACTTGTGTAACAGAGTACAATCGGTTAAGAAGACTTCATGTTCCTAACTTAGGTGAATATCCCATGTATGAGAAACATATAGTAAAACTGAAATATGACAAATATTTCACTGAGATTAAAAAAAAGAAAACAATTCAAGAGAATGATGAAACTGCAAGGAAAATGAAAATGGACAGAGTGGATGATATTGTAGGATACCAGTTAGAACATAGGTCGGGTATCAACTGCTATGCTAATGTAATTGTGACTTTTGTGTTTTGTCTGGAGGATCTTCATCATGAAATTATGGAAAATAGAGAGAAAATATTCAGTTCTTTATTACATTATATGTTTCAAAAGTTGGTAACTGATAGAACTAAAATCCATACTGCTACTGGCATACGGCATCTTTTGGACATGTGTACTGATTCTTCGCAATTTACACTTAATATACAACAAGATGCACACAAATTTCATATGTTTATGCTTGCAGTATTGGAAGGTGAAGGAATAGAAATTGAAAATTTGTTTGGACTAAGTTACAGATGGGATCATAAATTTGAAGAGTGTTGATTTTCTTCTATCACTGAAATAGACACTGAACGATTCATATATTTGACAATATCAGATTGCAAAACAGTGTCCTTTAACAAATTAGTAAAAACAGATAATCAAGATATAAAATGTTCTTGTTGTAAATCATTAATGTTGTCAACATTATTTATAGAAATATTTGGACAATATGTAATTTTAATGCTACCGCATTGTAGAGCAGATGGAAGTAAATTGGAAACCAAATTACACATTTTTGTGGCAAGTCAAGTATCAATTTCGGGAAGAACTTTTAAAGCAGCGGCTATTATTTTCCATCATAGACCTACTACAACATCTGGGCACTACACTGTGTATTTAAAGTGCAATAAAGGATGGATACATTGCAATGATGCCCATTCGGAATTCAAATGTAGGATGCCTTACGAATTACCAAATTCTATCTGATATTTTTTATGCCAACGTTTTGAAAACATCATTCGGCCTATTGGGAAGATGTGAACATGAATTAACGGGCTTATTTTGGATATTTCCAATGCAAATGAATTTGGAAACATTATTCGGCCTATTGGGAAGATGTATACAATTACTGTTTGGAATATTGTTTGTGCTAATTCTTATTGCTTTTTCAAAATTGTGTTTGAAAGAAGTAGTTTATATATTTGATATTTATATTATATGCGATGTAATTGAGAGTGTATATTTTACAAAATGTACTTGAGAGAAGTAAACTATTTAATGTACTTGAAGAATGTAATTTACAAACTATAGATAGGTAAACAGATAGTTTCACTTGTTCAATACATATTTGTGTTTCTTTACAATCTCATTGATTGTATTTTTCCCCGCTATTGGATGATGATCTACATTGAAATCATTGAGTATGGTAAAATTCAGTAGAATCTGAGAACAACAAAAAAGAGTAACTGAATATGTTATGTAATTCTAAAATTTTATTGTGTTCTTAAAACTATAATATTATGTGGAATAACAGTTTTTCTTCTTTTTTTACTGAAGGTAATACTAAAGTTTGAAAAGGTTTTAAATTCAGTTTCCAACAAAACTACTGTGAAATAGTTCCCCTGAGTTTTGCATCTTCTTTAGTAAAAAAGGAAAGATGAAATAATATAATAAGCATGATAATATGTACTAGTGTTTACAGTCGCTTTTACTACACTCATCCGTTTTTTCAAACACTACCCATGCACTTATTTATATAGTTAGACACTATTCCTATACTCATCCAATCACCCATGCACTATCTATGCACTTCTCCAATCACATAGCCAGTTCCCATACACTTATAATATCACGCAGACATTAGATATGCACTCCTCCAATCACCCAGGCACTATCTGTACACTCATGCAACCAGCTAGATATTACCTGTACACTCTTAAAATTACCCAGGTATTTTCTATACACTTTTCTAATTCCCTAGACATCACCTATACACATACAATTACTCAGACATTACCTATGCATTCCGCTAATCCTTAGACATTACTCTTACACTCATGCAATCACTCCGACATTGCCCCTACAGTCATGCAATCTCCCAGACATTACTCATGCACTACTCCAAACACTTACACATTACCCAGACATAACTTATACACTCCTCCAAACACTTACACAATATCCATGCACTCATACAATCACCCAGGCATTACCCAATTACTCCTATTTTCACTCAGACACTACCCCTGCACTTTTCCAATCACCCAGGCACTACCCCTGTACTCATGCAACTACCAAGTCAGTACCTATGCACTTATAAAATCACCCAGACACTACCCCTATACTCATTCAATAAAATTGACATTAGCCCTACACTTGTGCAATTACCCAGGCATTACCTACGTACCCCTCTAATCCCCCAGAAATTACCCCTGCACTCATGCAATCACTTAGGCATTACCCATGCACTCCTCCAATGATTCGGTCATTTCCCCTGCACTCATGCAATCACCTAGCTATCACCCATGCAGTCCTACAATCACTCAGGCAGTACCCATGCACTTATAAAATTGTCCAGGTAATTCCTATGCACCCATGCATTAACCCATGCACTACATATGCACTTCTGCTATCACCCAGGAACTACCACTACACTCATGCAACCACCCAGACATTACTCTTGCACTCATGCAATCACCCAGGCACTAGCTATGCACGCATAGAATAACCCAGGTACTACTCTTGTACTGCTGCAATCATCCTGGCACTATTAATGCACTCCTTCAATCATCCAGCCAGTACCCATGCACTTAAAAAATCACCCAGTCACTACTTATACACTTTTCCAATAACGCAGGCACTATCACTAACTTAGCTAGACCTTACCCTCACACTCATGCAATTACACATACATTACCTATGCTCTCCTCTAATCCCCCAGACATTACTCCTGCAGTCATGCAATCACCTAGCTATTAACCATGCTGTCCTGCAATCACTCAGGCAGTACACAAGCACTTAGAAAATCATCCAAGCACTACTTCTGCACTCATGCAAACACACAGGCACTACTGATGCACTCCTCGACACACCTAGGCATTACCCGTGCACTCCTCGAGTCAGCCATGTACTATCCATGTACTTCTTCTATCATCCAGGCACTACTCTTGCACTCCTCCAATAACTCAGGCACTACTGCTGTACTCATGAACTTATAAAATCACCCATGCACTACATCTACACTCATGCAATTAGCGAGATATTACCCCTACACTCATGCAATTACCCAGGCATTACCTATGCACTTCTCTAATCCCACATACATTACCCCTACACTCATGGAATCACTTAGGCATTACCCATGCACTCCTCCATTATCTATACATTACCACTGCACTCATGCAATCGGGCACCATAGGGAGAGCCTGAAGGGTCCTGTCTGTGTCCTGCAGGAACCGACATGGCTTTTTACTCCCAGGGAACTGCTGACATGCAGATTCCAGGGGGTAAAAAGCAAAGTGTACTCTACTCGCTTTGAACAAACAAAAGCAAAGTGCTCTTGCTTGTTCAAAGTGACTACACTGTTTGCTATGGGATGGCAGAAGCAGTGCTCCAGCCATTCCATAGTAAACTGCAATGTCCCGGGGTGGGCATCCCGGGACATTGCTGGAGCTTGCCCAGGGGGGTGGTGGTCCCCAGGGCCATTTATGTCTCCACTTCATTTTGAAAGTAGCCCGGGGGAGGAGGTGTGCCCCGGGGCTGCGTGGGGGCAGGAGCCCCCCAAGCATAATTATCTAAATGGCCCCGGGGAGGTGGTGGTTCTCAGGGCTGCAGGAGGGCTTGTAGTCCCCACCCGCAATCAATGAATAACCCTCATTTGACAAAAAGAGTGCTTGCTGAACAAAGAGCCACCTTTCTGCCCAATGTGGTGTAATTCTGTTCAGCAGTGCGAGCTGTAGCTGAGTCTAAAGTTTCCTATGGAAATTAACATGGAGAAAATGCATTTTGGGACCACCTCTTTTTCTTGACCCCCGCTTTACGAATCACCCCGTAACTTTGAACACAGGAGCTGACCTGACCGCCCCATTAGTTTTGAAAATTTCACGAGATTCATCTAACAATGCGCAAGATATTGGCTAATCAAAAAACACTTTTCCTTTGGAAACTAGGTCCTAACTATAGCTACCTACTGGCGACCGCCAGTAGGTAATATTTATATATATATATATATCTATATATATATATATATATATATATATATCTATATATATATATATATATATATATATATATAGATATATATATATGGCACTTTGGTGCAGTTTGAATGAAAGTAAAGATCAATTAGGACAGTGAAATACAGGTTGCCCTTCTTTACTAAGACGGAATAAGTCCTTAGCACGCAACAGATGTCTTATAAATTGGTTGAGAGTTAGAGCTGCTGAACAAGAGGCAGCGGGTTAGCTCTAACAAGTAGACGATCAGTGTGGGCGCGCATGAACTCTGTGATTGAGAGTTCGAAGCTTCGAGCAGACTTTATTTTTCACTCGTAGCATAATTTATTTAATTTTATTTTCTGTATTGTTGTGTTTCACAATGAATAAGCCTGTAATGTCTTTACCTTAAGTCAAAAGGCCAGAACGCATTTGATTAAGAAAGATTTTATCCCAAAGTATTACCACGTATACAAAATCATGTGTAATATGGCTGAGATACCCGCCACCCCCTCTCAACACAAATCCCCAAGGATGGGAAGACGGAAACGGTTCTGAACTTTTGGAAGGCGGGAGGGAGTTACCCTTCCCGGCCGTATTTATTAAAATATGAAACAAAATTAAAACATTAAAATAACAGTTTCATATCATGTACAATTTCATTTATACAGTACGATGTTCTTGGCTGACCTTAACACATCTCTAATACAAAGGTTCTCCTAGCCGATACTAAACATCCTGCAAATGCATTTCTGAACATTGAAATTGTACATCCTAACGTTACGGGCCAACGGCAAGGTCGTAACCGGTGTCAGATCCCCAATACCAATTCCCCCCTCACTTGTGATGGGCGGGCGCACAGAGGACTGTACCTCTGTGCCAACTTCCAATTTCCCTTGCCTTAGCGGGGGCCCCCTGTTAACTCGACGCCATCTTAGTGGTCGTCCGAGGACTCGTGTGAGGTGTCTAGAAGGTAGCGTAGACCCCCCTCCCACCCCACACAACTTACCACACCTGCCGTCGCAGATGTCCGGGCCCCGGGAAATTCCGTGGAGGGGTCCGTATCCCCTCCTCCCCAGTGAAGGGGCTTATGGCCGCCTTCCCTTTCGGCGTCCCATCCTTAGATGGGACCGCCTCCCGTTTGAGGGGCCAATGGCCGCCTCCCCCCGGGCGCTCCCATCCGTAATGGGTGACGCCCAAACCTCTAGGGATCTTCCAATTACTGCTCACCGATCATGACCTTACCGCCCGACCAGAAATAAATACGACATTTCAAACTAAGCTAACAAAAAGGAAATTATTACATTCAAACGATTTCACGTATAACTCCACTGAGCATCACCATTAAACTTATTCGCAAACATTTCTGCTAAGTAAACACGTTAAAACGAAAATCATCCTTTATTATACACACATTATCAACTTTATTCCAAGATAACCTGTAAGAGAAACCAACTCTACTGAGCATCACCATTAAACTTATTCGCAAACATTTCTGCTAAGAAAACATGTTAAAACGAAAATCATCCTTTATTATACACACATTATCAACTTTATTCCAAGACAACCTGTAAGAGAAACCAATTCGCGTCAATCAATTTTATTCCAACAAATCGCTGTCAACAGGGGCTGGTGGGTGGGTCAAAATTGGCTCTTCGTTCCGTCTCGAGCTCACGTGCAACGCGGGGGTGCAGCTTCAGACACAGGAACAAGAGGATGCTTCCTTGGCTTGTCGCTCCTTTTATCCTTCTTCGGGCGGGCGTAGACCCTCCTCCAATCCACCCCCCGGGCGTGGCTGGCGGTGTTGGTGTCTAGGACAACCCCTTCTTGGGTGGAAAAAGGCGCGCCCCAGCTACGCCGCTTCGGGCATACCAGCCGGGACACGCCTCCCGCCCAAAATGGTTTCCCGGGGAGATCGGGGTACTCCACCATACGTTCGGGGGGACCGAGTGGTCGCCCCTTTCCATATGGATGAGATACCCGCCACCCCCTCTCAACACAAATCCCCAAGGATGGGAAGACGGAAACGGTTCTGAACTTTTGGAAGGCGGGAGGGAGTTACCCTTCCCGGCCGTATTTATTAAAATATGAAACAAAATTAAAACATTAAAATAACAGTTTCATATCATGTACAATTTCATTTATACAGTACGATGTTCTTGGCTGACCTTAACACATCTCTAATACAAAGGTTCTCCTAGCCGATACTAAACATCCTGCAAATGCATTTCTGAACATTGAAATTGTACTTCCTAACGTTACGGGCCAACGGCAAGGTCGTAACCGGTGTCAGATCCCCAATACCAATTCCCCCCTCACTTGTGAGGGGCGGGCGCACAGAGGACTGTACCTCTGTGCCAACTTCCAATTTCCCTTGCCTTAGCGGGGGCCCCCTGTTAACTCGACGCCATCTTAGTGGTCGTCCGAGGACTCGTGTGAGGTGTCTAGAAGGTAGCGTAGACCCCCCTCCCACCCCACACAACTTACCACACCTGCCGTCGCAGATGTCCGGGCCCCGGGAAATTCCGAGGAGGGGTCCGTATCCCCTCCTCCAAAGTGAAGGGGCTTATGGCCGCCTTCCCTTTCGGCGTCCCATCCTTAGATGGGACCGCCTCCCGTTTGAGGGGCCAATGGCCGCCTCCCCCCGGGCGCTCCCATCTGTAATGGGTGACGCCCAAACCTCTAGGGATCTTCCAATTACTGCTCACCGATCATGACCTTACCGCCACAGGCCCGGATAGTTGACCGGCTATCCGGACCCCCCACAAAACTCCTACTTAAAGGTCATGGCTACAAATTCTTCAACCAAGCTATGAAGTCTCCTATGAGTAAATCATTCCCCACCCGGGACAAATGCACCCCGTCCTCCAAATACATCTGATCCCCCCTGATACACCCATGTGGAATAGAATGCAATGTATTCGTACGAAACAATCTACCAATTTTGTTATTTACCTTCTTCACAGAATGATTTAAAGCAGACACAGAATTAGCCCCCCGCCACACCTTCCGTGGGATCATGTGGGACCATGCAATTGTGCACCCAGGGACCCTCTTTGCTAACCAACTTACAGTGGATAGTATTACCTCTAGAAGCACTCGCCGACCAATGGTCACCAAATCATTGCCCCCAAGATGCACTATGAGTATAGATGGCGGTGACCTCGTCCGCCCTAACAAACCCTCCATAAAAACCTGAAACTGGTCAATACAGAGCCCGCCCCTTCCGTAGAAGGTCACCCTGTACCCGTATTCCCCAGCCATGTGAATCATGTCACCTGCTTTGAATACGTCTGCGGCACGCCTCACGTATGAGTGGCCCACGACCCACACCACTCTGTCCACAGCCGGTGTCCTTTGACCGCTGGTTCCCAGGTGTCGGGTCGACTGCACAGTCTGCCCCGCCTCGTAAGCATGCAAAACTGTAAAACCAAACAAAAACAAGAAGCGTGAGTTCATGATATTAGCTTCATAACATGTGCAACCGCACGTACCGTTTATAGCAATTCGAGGACCAACGCCCCAACTGTTTCACTTTATCAACACTCAGACCCCTGGCTGTGGCCTCAGTCGCAGCCCCTATCCTGAAGGAATGGGTCCCGAACTCACACGGGTTTAACCCTGCGGCTGTAATTGCCATCGCAAGCACCCGTTGGATCTGAAACCTCGTCAGCGGGGTGGCATCGGCGTGCCTCAGTAAGCTTCCCCCCCATGCTGCCGCCCTCTGCGCCAAATATTCCTCAACGCAGGCTACCGGGCATATGGGCGATCCGGGAATCCGGCGGACTATTACACACTCGCCGTTTGCTCCTTGATCGGTCTTGGACCTGGCAAAGGAGACTACCATTGTTTCCCCAACAATGCGGATGTGCTCTCGGCACAGTCCCCCCCCCGTATCCTGCTTATTCTTTGCTACCAGCTCGCTTACCCTCATAGCCCCATGGAATGCTAATGAAAAAGCGGCTCTAAACAGTACTGTCTCATATTGTGATGAACATGTTGCAGGGAGTACTGACATCAACAGGGCCAACCTTTCCAGACCTATCGGGTGCCTATCATCCACTCTGCGACCCTCAAGGCGTTGCCACCCACGTAGCGCCTTCTGAACCACAAAAGACGCTGTGGGGTCCTGGAGAGCATGAGCTCGGGCAATGAAAGAAATAGCGGCCCGGTGCCTTTGTGCCGTGGCTACTGATTTGCCTGCCTGACGTAATGATAACAGAAACTTCAGGACATACTCCTCTTGGCCCCATAGCTCCCCCCCAGCAGAACCCAAAAAGGACCAATAGGAACGGAACGCCCCTTCGTATGCCTTCCTTGTTCTGGGAGCTAGACTCTCTCCCACGAGGTCTTGTAGTCCGGGGCACCGAGAGACCAGAGAGCTTCGGGAAAAGGTGCCGCCACCGGGTCCGCTGAGGGTAGGAAACCCCAGAAGGCCTGCATACGGGAACGAGAAAGCGCATCAGCAGCCTGATTTAACACCCCTGGCACATGTCTTGCCCTAAAGTGGACGTTTAGTCTCATATACAGTAAAACAATTTCCTTCAGCAATCTCAAGATCCATCTGCAGCGGGCAGCCTGACTATTGATACACTCAACAACGGTCATATTATCAGACCAGAACACCACAGTGCGGTCACGAAATCCCTCGGGCCATGTTTTCAAGGCCACCAGAATAGGGAAAAGCTCAAGAAATCCTATGTTACCTGTGAGGCCATTCTCGTGCCACCATGCCGGCCAGGTTTGTGCTGACCAGTGATTCCCAAAGATGGCGCCAAATCCAACACTCCCTGCCGAGTCTGTCCACAACCCCAACTCCTCCGAGGAGACCCCGGGTTTGCTCCACACGACCCGACCGTTGAAATCCGCCAGAAATGCCAACCATATGAGCATGTCCTGCCGGACCTCAGCCGAGAGCCTTGTGCGGTGGTGGCCTTCCTTAAGGCCAACCATGGCCTGCGCAATTGAGCGGGAAAATGGGCGCGCCATTGGGATCACCCTCAGGGCAAAATTCAGTTGACCCACGACCTGCTGTAACTGATGTAATCTCACTTTGGTCGCGCTAATACATGCTTTGAGCGATGCCTCGAATTTTGCCACCTTTTCCCTGCGCAAGCGGAAGCACCCCTCTTCGGAATCGAGCTCTATTCCAAGAAACTCGAGTGAAGTAGACGGCCCCACTGTCTTACCGGGTGCCAATGGCACGCCAAAGCGCCTCATGAGATCACAAAATGCATTCAAAGCTTGTGTACACTCTATGTCCCCAGCTGCCCCCAGGAACAGAAAATCATCAAGATAATGCCTCACATGAGTAAACCCTGTTATTCTTGTGAAGGCCCATTGCAAAAAACAACTGAATCCTTCAAAATAAGCACAAGAGATGGAGCAACCCATTGGCATACATTTATCCATGTAATAGCGACCCTGAAACATGAAACCAAGGAGACGCTGATCGTCTGGGTGTACCGGGAGCAACCGGAACGCTGACTCGATATCTGATTTAGCCATCAGCGCTCCGGGCCCTAGGCGATTCAACATGGGGACGGCCTCATCGAAAGATGCGTACCGTACCGAACAAACATCCGGGTCAATCGCATCGTTCACCGAAAGACCCCTTGGAGCTGACAAATTATGTATCAACCTGAATTCCCCCGGATCTTTTTTGGGGACTACACCGAGGGGTGAACAAACAAAATTAGCAACTGGTCCAGCAACCCGACCTCGGGCCACCTCCTTACCAATCTTTGCTTGTACCACCGCCGCATTCTGCTGCACCGATAGCTGATTCTTACATTGTGCTTCACCCTGAAAATCCCCCGCCGGGATGCGGAAACCATAAGAGAAACCATCTCGCAACACCCCAGCGGAGATATGATCTGGGTATTCGTTTAGCCAAGGGATCATTGCCATGATATCAACCGGGGTCGGTAGCGGTGCCCCCTGGACCATTTCAGACCTGTTTGGCGCTACCCCTACTCCCGTATCACTAGTCTTGGCTCTGCACGTGTTCTCCGGATGGGAGGACTGACCACACCCCGAACATTCGTGCCTGAATTTACAAGAACCCTGAGGCCTAGTACATTTGCCCCTGTTAAAGCTCCAGCAGACCCCTTTCTTCCCTGTGCTGCCGCTAGTCCTTGAGTTCCGGTCATTGCTGGAACTTGCTCGAAAGGGCGTCCCTGACGAATGGCGGGAATACCCGGCCATCTCACCCCCCAATGCTGGTGACTTCCCCACTTCCATATTTTGCCATGAAATGGAGTCAAAACAATCCCATGTCAAGGATGAATCATGTTCCTTGGATTTACGAAATATATTATCATAGGCAAACCATTGATTTCCTCCATACGTTTCATAAAAACCCATGATACGTGTCTGATACACAGCCAATTCTCCCAACAAATCGGGCCTACGTTCCCCCATAATTGCAATGAACATTCCGAACGCTCTGCCCCAATTGCCTATCGATTCATCGAATCTAAAACCGGCCATCTTGGCTCGCCATACACTTGGATGCAGAAACTCTCTCTGGTTTTTTACATGCTCGATTTCGTAGTGATCGGTCAACAAGGAGAATATGTTTACATATTTATCTGCCCATATCCTCTCCTTCACCTCCTTCGGGATATGCTGCACAATTTTTTCCTTCCTCGAAGGTACCGATCCCTCCCCAACCATCGGCAATGGCTTACCTGAAGCTGCCGCTGTAACTGTCGACCCTGCCGTACCAACGCCTGTTCCCGGATGACCCACGGGCGCCTGCGGGGAAACAAAAGGACAAGGTGGTTTTGCGGCCTCCCGTGATTGCCGCAACTGCCTCATCAATTGCTTGGCCTCCTCGGCCGTGTCCCCTGGAGCAACGGAACCCACGCTGTTACTACCCAACCATGCCGCCAGCTGGGCGGCCAACTCCGGGGGCATGTCCCCCTCGTTCACCGGGGTAACTACCACAGGGATCCGCTGCCCCTCGACGGGAACCGGCACGGGAGCCTCCACCGGTCTGGGAGGGCTCGCCGGGGGAGCCTCCGGAACGGGGACCTCGTCCTCATTTGCCCCGTTCCTGGCCCTCTTCCTTCTCCCGGCAGGGACCGCCACTGGGACGGTTCTTTTTGGCCGTCCTGTACCATCTCTGGCCGCCATTTTCCTCTTCATCTCCGCCATGTCTTTCACCAGCATCCGCAGCATTTGGTCGGTGCTAACCTTCTTTGCGACCCTTTTGCCCGGCATTCTCCTCACGTATATATGAAGGTCCTGGACAAGACTTGCAGCGCTAGAAGAGAAAAAAGAGAAATTACAAATTTCAAAATTGGCTCTACGTTCCGTCTCGAGCTCACGTGCAACGCGGGGGTGCAGCTTCAGAACACAGGAACAAGAGGATGCTTCCTTGGCTTGTCGCTCCTTTTATCCTTCTTCGGGCGGGCGTAGACCCTCCTCCAATCCGCCCCCCGGGCGTGGCTGGCGGTGTTGGTGTCTAGGACAACCCCTTCTTGGGCGGAAAAAGGCGCGCCCCAGCTACGCCGCTTCGGGCATACCAGCCGGGACACGCCTCCCGCCCAAAATGGTTTCCCGGGGAGATCGGGGTACTCCACCATACGTTCGGGGGGACCGAGTGGTCGCCCCTTTCCATTTCGAGGCTTCGAAAAGACCCTGCCAGAACACCGTTCACGCATAATGAATTTCAATGCAATTTCCTTTTGCCAAAAGCATAAACTGTTAGACAGACAATGTTTAACCAATTTAAAATGCTGATACTATGAAATGCCACACATTGCTGTAAGACAAATGTATTGCATAGCTCCAGACGTATGATGTTATGGTAGTCTGTTGGCTATGTCTATGTATATATTTTTTTCAAACACGATCACGTGATTTACTTTAAATGTTGGATGCAAACAGACTCTTGTACTCGTGAGAAAGGGAAGGCAATTCCCGAAACGCGTTGAGTAGGGCTGTGATAAAATCCTGTTTTTGAAAACTATTGGTGGCCTGGATTTCATTCTTGAGAATCGTGAACGAGTGTGTTGGTATGTGAAGGGACTGGCGATCCCGTCCTGGGCCCGCCGCTGCAAGAGGCCACTACAGCTTTGCGCCAAAACTTTCGCTGGAATATATATATATATATATATATATATATATTCCAACACCGCTCCCGGCTATTCCTCGTCTCTGGTTACGGCGAGCCTGTGTGGGTGCCGGACACCCTATTGTACAAGACCAAGGTTCCCCCTCTAAGAAGAACGACACAGGCTGCCTTTGGATGCTTCAATTCGATTTATTTAGGGCACAGAATTGGCAGCTCCCCACCGACGCGTTTCGCCACTAAGGCTTGGTCACGGTTAGCGTGTACAACTTCATAGTGCTATTTACATGGTGAAAAATCAAGTGCATAGAGGTAGGACTACAGTACATCTATTCAGCCAGTTTGGTCGCCATCTTTGACTGGTGTAATGCAACAACAATTGACCAATTGTTTTTTTACACAGAACGAGGCAAAATACTATACATATGGCCATCCACATTACATAGTCAATTACTAATAAAGTAGAGTTCCAAGGATTGCCGCCGGTTGGCGAAATGTTCATTTGGGTGCCGTTTTTGAGGCAACCACTTCAAAATATTTACAAAATCATAAATGCCTCAGTTTAACAAAATAAATTAGGCATTGTCTAAGAGCAAGATCAATTAACAATGCTGCACATACAGAGATGTTAGCGGAAATGACACTCTACTGCTTAACGAACAACTTTTTCTATTTTGATGACCAGTTGTACAGGCAAAGACAGGGGACGGCGATGGGCACTTGCTTTGCCCCCAGCTACGCAAATTTATTCATGGGCTGGTGGGAGGAGCAAGTGTCCAGCAGCCACAGTGACCAGGGTGAAAGGGTGGTACTATGGACCCGTTTCATAGATGACATCTTTTGCATTTGGAAAGGAGATGAAGCAAGTGCTAAAGAATACATTGCCAACCTAAATAACAACGATGTTAATATTAAATTGACATCACAGATCAGTAAGGAGAAAGTCATCTTCCTGGACACACAGGTTGAGGTCAGAAACAACAAGCTTGTCACCAGTCTTCACAGGAAAGAGACTGCAGGGAACAGCCTACTGTTTGCCTCAAGTGCACATCCATACACTCTCATTCAGAGTATCCCCTACGGGGAATTGTTAAGGGCTAAAAGGAACAATAGCAACAACTGTGACTTTGAGACAGAGAAAAGAGTCATGATTGACCGTTTCAAAGAAAGGGGCTATTCCGAAAAAACTATCCGCCAAGCGGTTACGAGGGTAGATGGAGTAGCCAGAACAGATTTGTTGGTCCCTAAACAAAGATCTTCAAATGAGGATGAGGAACAAGTCAGGTTCATTACGACATATTCAGGGCAAGCCTACAAGGTAAGAAAGATACTGTCAAAAAACTGGCCAATCTTAACATCAGACAAATTTCTAAGTAATTATTTGAAAGAACATCCACAGATTACTTATAGAAAAGGAAAGTCCTTAAAAGATGAGTTAAGTAAAAATATGGTCACACACAAGAAAACAGTATGCAATAAAAATCCTGTTGGCTTTGAATGCTGTATGAAGTGTAAAGCCTGTAAAGGTAGCAATAATTGCAACAAAATCACAGTGCCTAACAGTACCAGAGTTTTTAACATCAAGGGTCCTTTTGACTGCAATACCGAATACTGTGTGTATTGCCTAATCTGTCCTTGTGGAAAATTCTACATTGGTAGTACAAAACACAAGGCCAAGATTAGGATATTATAACACAAGCGAGCCATAAGGAACATGAATGAACAGTACCCTGTTGCTCGCCATTTCAACACACACCACAACCGAAATGATAATTTGGTGAAATACACAGTACTTGATGCAGTTAAGGAAAATATAAGAGGTGGTGACAGGCTGCAACAATTAAGAATCTTGGAATCAAAATATATCATAGATTTCGAGACATTACATCCGGTAGGGATGAACAGCAGTGAGGAACTTGCAGTCCACCTCTAAATCATTGAACATATGTCCTGACATTTCTTTGCGCTTACTTTTAATTTTGTAAATATTTTCATACAATGGTTTTAAATCACCTATTTTCTTTTCATTCAGGGGAATTTGACTACAAGCAAGAATTGATTTCATAGCTAAAATGGAATTGTCACAATTGTTTAGCCCACTGGGGCATCACCTACACAACTACAGTATAATCATGGAACATTGGATTAGCCCACTTGGGCAAGATTTATTTTGTTAAACTGAGGCATTTATGATTTTGTAAATATTTTGAAGTGGTTGCCTCAAAAACGGCACCCAAATGAACATTTCGCCAACCGGCGGCAATCCTTGGAACTCTACTTTATTAGTAATTGACTATGTAATGTGGATGGCCATATGTATAGTATTTTGCCTCGTTCTGTGTAAAAAAACAATTGGTCAATTGTTGTTGCATTACACCAGTCAAAGATGGCGACCAAACTGGCTGAATAGATGTACTGTAGTCCTACCTCTATGCACTTGATTTTTCACCATGTAAATAGCACTATGAAGTTGTACACGCTAACCGTGACCAAGCATTAGTGGCGAAACGCGTCGGTGGGGAGCTGCCGATTCTGTGCCCTAAATAAATCGAATTGAAGCATCCAAAGGCAGCCTGTGTCGTTCTTCTTAGAGGGGGAACCTTGGTCTTATATATATATATATATATATTCACAGAAAAAACCATAGGTTATAGTGGATATATAGTTAGAAATTTGCATTTAGAAAACCTTGAAAATTCAATGAAAAAACCATTGGTTTTAGGCCATATATAGTTAGGAATTAGCATTTACAAAACCTTATTTTACTCGCATAAAACCATTGAAATTCCATATATAGTTAGAAGCGCTAACTATATATCGCGCACCCGCAATCCACTGCTGATGATGTCACATATTACATCATTCATGACATGGTCAGTGACATCACTGATGACATCACTGATGACATCTCAAATGACATCACTGATGACATCACTGATGACAACACCCAGTGACTGTATGTTTCTGTAAAGTTAAAATATGTTTCACATATTGAAGAATGAGTGGATGTATAAGTGTCTGGATGAAGAATTTAGTAGGTGCATGACTGACTGTATGAGTGAGTGATTAAATGTGTCTCACTGAGTGCATGGGTTAGTGACTAAACTGTCTTAATTTGTGCATCAGTATGTTTGTTGTTGTGTAAGCTGCTGCATGTGTTGATCAGTAGCTATAAGAGTGGCCATATGGGTTATTGATTGGTTGCCCAAGTATTTGAATGGGAGGCTGAGTGTGTGTGTGGGTGGCTGGGAGGTGCGTGACTCTGTGCATAGATGTGTAAGCAGTTGATTCACTAGGAGTATGAGTTCAAGAGTGCATGTGGAAACAGCTATATGGGCGGTTGACTATGCATGGGTGTGTTGGTGAGTGAATGGATTTCTCATTGCTACATGAGCAAGTAAGTACGTATGTAAAACACAATACATGTGAGAGTTGAGATATATAAATAACTGAACATAAGAGCCAGTGAATGTGTGAGTGGCTGTATCGATCACTGTGAGCTTGTATCAGGGATTATATAAGAGAATAAATATGTGTTATTATATGTTTGAATAAGTAAGATGTGTATAACTTTATAGTTGAGGAAATGGAGGTGTGATTGATTCTTTGCATGACTGAGTAGGTGTGTGAGTAACTCCATGGATGAGTGACAGTCTGTGAGTGTCTGTTTATACTGAGTGTATGTAAGGTTATATTAGAGTCTGAAGAGGTTCATTGTATTATCACATAAGTGATGTGATCAGTGATGACAAATGAGATGTCATCAGTGATGTCATTTGAGTTGTCATCAGTGATGTCATCAGTGATGTCATTTGAGATGTCATCAGTGATGTCATTTGAGTTGTCATCAGTGATGTCATTTGAGATGTCATCAGTGATGTCATCAGTGATGTCACTGACCATGTCATGAATGATGTAATATGTGACATCATCAGCAGTGGATTGCGGGTGCGCGATATATAGTTAGCGCTTCTAACTATATATGGAATTTCAATGGTTTTATGCGAGTAAAATAAGGTTTTGTAAATGCTAATTCCTAACTATATATGGCCTAAAACCAATGGTTTTTTCATTGAATTTTCAAGGTTTTCTAAATGCAAATTTCTAACTATATATCCACTATAACCTATGGTTTTTTCTGTGAATTTCATTGGTTTTTTAATAGCAAATATGAAAAGCTTTAAAATGTCAAGTACGTGATAGATAAAAACATTTTCGTATTTATGCACGCTGATGTGCTTTGAACGCTGCACCCCCCCCCCCCCCCTCTTTTGTCTTAGTAGTACTCTCTCTTTGCAGATACTGAAGGGTAGTTAACGCAGGCCTTTACCCCCGTTGTAATCCGTCGTGCCTCCTTGTCTCTCCATTTGATTGATTGTTGTCCAAGCATTTACTGTTTTAGAATTGGTTCTCTTTGGATCATTCTCTATTTACAAACAAGCACAAAGTCGCAATACTCTGTTTAGTCTTTGCAGATAGTGAAAAATCGTGTAAAATAATAAAAGTAATCGAGCAAAATCAGTAGGCCACTAATTAGATCTCTTTTTGACCTCGCTAAAATAGAAATATTAGGAACAACCCTTCATGAGAAATACGAAAATAGTGAGATGAACTGAGCTCCACACCATGAGGACTGCAAGACAGCTCGGCTCCATCACCCATACCGCACAAAATAACGACAAACCCTATGCAAATATTAAAAATATAGACAACACACCAGCAAAGAAACAGGGTAAAACATTTTATTAAAAAACTATTTACATAACGTTGTTTTATAAGATGATGTCAGTAGTGGACCGATGTGTGAATAGATCGAAAACAGCACAAGGCTCCAAGATCCAGATGGCAAGCTCCTGGATGTTGGGTGCCATAGTTTAGAGTTCTGAATTTCAGCCTTTTTCAATGCCTGTGCTTTGTTGAATCAAAATGGCGGCTTGACACAAAGCTGACTCAAGCGTTGCTACTGATGCTATGCAGACCAAAACTGGTTTTCAGTTTGTACATTTTTCTAGATTTTTCAATCCAAGTTTGGTTGACTTTGTAGAACGATGGCTTCAGATTTTCAACATACGGTGTGGTGGCGCTGACTGGGAGGGGGCGCTTCGCTCCTGCCCCCTCCCCAAGTAAGATTTTCATACGTGAAAGTACGTTAATGGTTTTGGTCCCTGAGATGCTTCGATGTCACTACCATTCTCAAATAGCATAAGTTCTGGATGTTGGGTGCCATAGTTAAGAGTTCTGAGCACTGCTTGTAACACTGTCTGAAGCTTATTTCCACCTACTGCAGCTTCACTATTCTCAAAGTAAGTGAGTGTCGTTTGTGGACCTGACTGCATTAGAAAACAATGTGATATGTTACCTTCCTAAACAGCTTGACGGAGGCCCCTGAGGGGCGGTGTGATGGCCATGGACTCGGAGAAGACGCTTGGCTCCGACACCCTCCCCAAGTCTTATAGCACTGGTGTAGCCTGAGATCGCCCCCGACATAGGCGGCCGGCTCCCGGGGTCCGGCTGAACTTTTTGCCTTTTGATGACTCTTCAATTCTGGACCTTGTCCCACAATCCGTTTGACCTGAAGACAAGCTGTAGTGGGGCGCCCCTTTATCGTTTTAGTTGCCATTCCGCCCGCTTTTGCTACACTGTGCCTCTTCCGCCATTCAGCTGTTTACCGCCCGCTCTTGCGACTACAGCGTCTCGCTCACCATGTAGTTTAGATGCGCCCGCTCTTGCGGTGCAGCGATAGGCGGCTGCCACAGGACTCTCAAAATGGCGGCCGGCTCTTCGGTTTTGGGCCTGGTCCACTAAAATGGCCCTGGGACACCTTGGAACTCGGACGCTTGTCTGCTAGGGCTTGGGTCCCATTCTCGAAAAGCGTCCCCTCAGCCGTGAAGATTCTACAAAAGTCTTGGGGGCCTCCGACTCCCGCAGGCTTCTGGTGGGGAGCGGCTGCCATGATTGCTCATGGAATGGCCACGACGGAGCTACGAGATGGTAGTGGTCTCATGCTGACGCCAGCTTTAGTCTGAAACATCCAGAAACACTATAGACTACCAATTCGATCAGTTCCGGTAGCGCCCCAACATGACCCGGAAGAGAAGAACTTGCCCTCCCCTCTTTGACTGATGGTTCTTGTTGCCTGTCCCCTCTGTTGTCATTTAACAGAACTTTTTGGACTGCTGAAATGGGTTGTATTGTGAACGCTGGTTGGTGGAGACATTTTGACTATATTCTTGACCTACGTTGTCGCGTAATGCGTTTTATGACACGCCGCGTTAGCGCACCCGGAAGTGATCCGAGGCGCGACGCGCAGCGCGTAACGTAAGCATAACAGGTCATGTGACTTGTTAATAAAACTTTTCATTGGTTCATTTTACTTTTGTTAATTTAATGATGAAAAGCTTGGTCATATGACCTAAAAATTACGCTTTTTATTATTTTCGAACAATATTTTTTTTTCAAACATATGTTATAATATTCCAGGCTAATGTACTTTCCCGGAAAATTTACAACTGTCTTGCAAGTAAAATATATTCCTTTTTCGAGAAAAAGGGCGTTTCTTCCTTCCATGACGGAGCCGTTGAGTAAAAGAGATTCGGCCTGCTGTCTTAGTCGCCGATACGCCTGATTATCAGATTCTTATCGATCACTTTATGTTGCAGGAGTGGAAAACACAACTGCCCTTGACCATTTATCTTTACTGCGTTCCTACATATTATACCTTTTTTCCGTCATGTAATTGGACTGCTTTATTTCACTTGCCTTTTACTGATTCGAAAACAGTCACTAAAAGTAAAAACTTTACAAATGTAAATACTACTACCGAGTTTTGTTTTAAAAACCTTTATTGTGAAAATGTCAGTATACAAATACGGGCCTATAACCACGTGGGCCGGCCACGGAGCAAACTGAAATCGTATATGATGAGGAGACATTTACACTGTAGAAGAACGTAACGAGCGGGCCATTATTTGACAAGAACAAAGGTGTCTAACAGTTGCGGAATCGGTGGACGTACATTTTGTAATTAAAATACGACAGGGCCACTTACAATAACATTTTCTAGATATACATTTGCGGGCAAGGAGTTACGAGTCCCATTTATACCGGCGCCATTTTGGGCGAGGCCGGGCAGGTCCAAGATATAGTCAAAATGTCTCCACCAACCATCGGCCAGACCAGAACCCCTTTCGGCCCTTTATGCTACAAGATGGTGTCTTCCATTCAGAAAATATTGGTGGCAGCATTTTGAAAGGAAACAGAAACAGCCGTTCTCGAGTTTCACATTGTTACATTTAGGAAGAATGTTGAAGAGTAGTATGTGGTAAATCTGAAGCCATTTTTCTACAAAATCTCAATCAGACTTGAATGGAAAAAAAAAACCTGAAGAATGTACAAACTGAAAACCAATTTTTGTCTGTATAGCACCAACAGTAACGCTTGAGTCAGCTTTGTGTCAAGCCGCCATTTTCATTCAATCAATAGCGTCCCCCTGCACACATTCAGGGACCTGGTCGTGTCTTCAGATGAAACGCATTGTAGGAAAAGAAGCAGAAAAGAAAAGGCAAAAAGTTCCGCCGGACCTAGTGAAGCTGCAGCAGGTGCAAATAAGCTTCAGACAGTCTTACAAGCACTGCTCAGAACTCTCAACTGAGGCACTCAACATCCAGGACTTGCCATTCGGATCTTAGCGCCTTGTATTTTTGTTTTGTTCTTGATGGAGGGGAAACAACAAAAAACAGGCATTGAAAACGGCTCAACTGGAGCAAAAAAAAAATTACTTCTTGGGTGCATTAGGGCATTTATGATTTTCGAATGCCGTATTCATCAGGTTGATGCTCATGTTGCCATAGGACAGCATAGCATTCACCTTCTTTGATCCAGGAGGGATGGAGAAAAACTGCCAGATGAAACTTGAAACTTGGCCATCCAGATCTCGGCGCGTTCGACTCACTGTACCGCAACAGTGACCGCAACTCAGCTGGACACGCCGTCTTTCGGCGCAGCATTGTAGGATGGCCACACCAGTGCGGCAATTTGCTAGACACCACCTCGGTGCCATCCGGATCTCGGCGCGTTCGAGTCACTGTACCGCAACAGTGACCGCAATTCAGCTGGACACGCCGTCTTTCGGCGCAGCATTGTAGGATGGCCACACCAGTGCGGCAATTTGCTGGACACCACCTCGGTGCCATCCGGATCTCGGCGCGTTCGAGTCACTGTACCGCAACAGTGACCGCAACTCAGCTGGACACGCCGTCTTTCGGCGCAGCATTGTAGGATGGCCACACCAGTGCGGCAATTTGCTGGACACCACCTCGGTGCCATCCGGATCTCGGCGCGTTCGAGTCACTGTACCGCAACAGTGACCGCAACTCAGCTGGACACGCCGTCTTTCGGCGCAGCATTGTAGGATGGCCACACCAGTGCGGCAATTTGCTGGACACCACCTCGGTGCCATCCGGATCTCGACGCGTTGTGCTGCCTTCGGCCTATTCGCACATCGGTCCGCTACTGACAGTGACCGCAACTCAGCTGGACACGCCGTCTTTCGGCGCAGCATTGTAGGATGGCCACACCAGTGCGGCAATTTGCTGGACACCACCTCGGTGCCATCCGGATCTCGACGCGTTGTGCTGCCTTCGGCCTATTCGCACATCGGTCCGCTACTGACGCCGCCTCACGTGCCAACGGATTTTCTACGCTTTTTGTAGCCCTATGCCGCAGAACAGGTCATGTGACTTGTTTATAAAACTTTTCATTGGTTCATTTTACTTTTGGTTTCCTAAAGATGGAAGGCTTGGTCATATGACCTAAAAATAACACTTTTCATTGGTTTAGAACATTTTTTTTCCCAAACGATGAAAGCCCCACCTTGTTTCTGGATCATTCAGACTGAAGCTGGCGTCAGCATGAGAGCACCACCATCTCGTGGCTCCGTCGTGGTCATTCCGCGAGCAATCATGGCAGCCGCTCCCCACCGGAAGACTGCGGGAGTCGGGGGCCCCCAAGACTTTTATACAATCTTCACGGCTGAGGGGACGCTTTTCGAGAATGGAGCCCAAGCCCTAGCAGGCAAGCGTCCGAGTTCCAAGGTGTCCCAGGGCCATTTCAGTGGACCAGGCCCAAAACCGAGGAGCCGTCCGCCATTTTGACAGCCATGTGGCAGCCGCCTATCGCTGCACTGCAAGAGTGGGAGCAACTCAACAACATGGTGAGCGAGACGCTGTGGCCGCAAGAGCGAGCGCAACTCAGCTAGATGGCCGCCACCTGGGGAGGCCCGTTCACGCCGGCTCCCCCCCCCCCCGGGCCGCCGCACGCCAATTTTCGGAGCAGCATTGTAGGATACCAAAACCAGTGCGGCAGTTTACTGGACATCACCTGGGTGCCTGTGGTACATGTTGTGTCAGCCATGTGACACTGGACACAGACCGCTACTGACGAGGCCTCCCCCCGCACCACCCGGGACGCCCCACGCTGTTTTTCTGTGCTGCATTGTAGGATCCCTAAACCAGTGCGGCACCCAGGCGACATCACCTGGGTGCCGTCCAGAACTCTGCACGTTGTGCTGCCTTGGGACTATTCGCACAACAGACCGCTACTGACGAGGCCTCCCCCCGCCCCACCCGGGACGCCCCACGCCAATTTTCGGAGCAGCATTGTAGGATCCCTAAACCAGTGCGGCACCCAGGCGACATCACCTGGGTGCCGTCCAGAACTCTGCACGTTGTGCTGCCTTGGGACTATTCGCACAAAAGACAGCTTCTAACCATTGTTGCTTTTTGTGTTAAGAAATGTTTAAATGTTTTTAGTTTTTGTTCTGTTCATTATCGTTAAAAGTTAATAAAGTTTTATAACCTTAATTTGTTGGAGTGTTATCTATTTTTTGAAAAACGGGTGAATGGGGCCTTGAATCGGGTTATTGTCATGTGTGGGCTTTGGAAGTGTGCTGCTGCAGGATCGGACATTTCAAACTCAAATGCACGTTCTTTTTCTTACCTTTCCGAAGCATGGAGCGCAATAGCAGGCAGAGAAAGGGTGATGCACGTGTTGAACACTACCTGACCTGGCAAGTTGCTGGCAGTGCCCCCCCGCCCGCTCCTGAAAGAGGGCACACACACACCGCCGCCCCGAGTACTTCACAAATCTTTAAAAGACCATGCGCTTGTTCATGAGGCTTAAATGGTTTATCACCTCTTCTAGAACCCCTGCATCGACCCTCTGACGTTTCATGGAAAAATTACCATGTAACACAATAGCAAGCCCTGTCGGCTGAAACCCCCAAGGAATCGTGGGGCATATTATCAAGGGGGTTTATCTCCGCTTTTTTGGCTTTAAAAGCCATGAAAGCGGAGATAAAATTATCTCCCTATTACCAAGCTGTCGCTAACACCAGTTAGTGACAGCTAAAAGGAGATAGCGACCATCTTGGGCCCCGCTTTGCATGTCAGTGATATTTATCACTAATGACATGCAAAGTGGCGTGCCAAGATGTTAGCGACTGGAAACAGTCCCTAACATCGCTACCTTCTATTACCAACTTTTGGAGATATTCGCGCTAAGCGCGAATATCTCCAAAATCTAACACCTGCCCTGAGCAGTTCTTAGCCATGTTATCCAATGGGAGGTGGATAACATGGCTAAGAGCATTAGGTCAATAATACATGAATATCGCTGACTTTTCTGCGATAATAGCAAGGTTTATCTGCGATAAAAATCGCCGATGTGCGGCGATAATTTTTGTCTCTAAACAAGTTAGAGACAAAAATTATCGCTAGTTGTTCGTAATATGCCCCCGGGTTTTTGCTTGCAGAAATCGGGAGGCGGGAGACTAGCACTGAAATCAGTAGTCACACGCCTAAATCAGGAGGATTGGCATGTCTGAATTCTCTACAGCTGGGGCCATAAACTACATCCGCAGGGTTAGGTGATATCCTGGGACCAGCCTGGCATCTAAAATGGCTGCCGTGCACGACAAAATTGTGCCATTCGAAAAAAAGGCAAGATGGCGCAGCCGCTGGAAGAGATGTATCAACATATATCAGCCTCCTCAGCCACCCTCAGGAAACATAGGGGATTAGGATACGTCTCCCGCACCCCCTTATACCTAGTAATTTAATTAACGAAGCACAAAATGGCGAATTCCCGTTTCGCTACCAGTTTGCGGCCCAGTTCGCGGCCCGTGAAGCGCTTCTACCGTGAAAAATCATTTTTTTTTTATTTTCCCCACGGGACCCTTTAATAACCCCAACAACATTCCTAGGGGGTGAAGAGGGGGATACCTTGCCCCCTTTCATTAAATTCCCCCTTAGTTTTTTCACCTTTTCTTCTCTCTCGATCCTACCGAGAGACAAGATGGCGGCCGCTCCGGACTGTCACGCAGCAAAAAAAAAAAGCTCACGCACAGCCGCTGGAAGAGATGTATCAACATATATCAGCCTCCTCAGCCACCCTCAGGAAACATAGGGGATTAGGATACGTCTCCCGCACCCACTTATAACTAGTAATTTAATTAACGAAGCTCAAAATGGCGAATTCACGTTTCGCTACCAGTTCGCGGCCGCGCTTCTACCGTGAAAAATCATTTTTTTTTTATTTTCCCCACGGGACCCTTTAATAACCCCAACAACATTCCTAGGGGGTCGTTTTCCACCTCTTCTTCTCTCTCGATCCTACCGAGAGACAAGATGGCGTCCGCTCCGGACTGTTTAGAATGTTGACAGACACCGGAGAGCCAATCAGCTTTCTGCGCGCAAAGTTCCGATAAGCGAAAAGTAAGCGGACCGGATCGCTGCCCAGAGCGCTGTTACAGATATATATCTTGGTTTGAACGTTAATTTCTCAAAAACTACTGGAGCACATATATTGAGACCTAGCAAAGGCACATCGGGCTAACAGTCCCTACAATTTTGCCAAGTTTCGTGCAAATCCATTCAGCCGTTCGAGCTAAAAGTGAGTCCAACCGCCCTATGGAAATTAACATGGGAAAAACGCGTTTTGGGACCCCCCTTTTTTCTCAGCCCCCCCTTGACGAAACCCCCCCAAATTTTCAGGGGCTGCTCAGAATCAAAATGTGCCATTTTCCTGAAAATTTCAGCCGATTCCGTCCACAAACGCCAAAGTTATTAGACATAGAATTTTCAAAAGTCCCATAGAGAAAAAATTCTAACTATATATACCTACTGGCGATAGCCAGTAGGTAATATACACACACACACATATATATATGTGTGTGTTTAATTCTTACCTTATACTTGCATTTAAAATGCATATTCCTTTCCCTTTCATTCACAACAAAATTAGTAATAAAGGCATGCGCGGTAAAGGCATATGCATTGTAAAATCTTGTGTGGTAATGATAATGTGTGATAATGGTACTCATGTTGTAACAACCTCGTTGTAAAGGTGATGTAAAATCAAAATCTGGTATTTGTGAAGCATGAACTACTAATTTCTAAGTGTCTCAAGGCCCTGGGGTTCGTCAGGGAGAGTAAGTGAACTATTGCCCAGAGTCACATGGCGCTGAGTTGAGCTGCCGCGGTGAGTGTTTTTACCGCATAGGGCTATCCCGACAGCAGTAATTATCTCGTCATGAAATGTGGGCTCCCGCCATTTTGAATCACGTTGCTTGCGCTCCGATTTTTTCCTCAGAGTTGCATTTCCTGAATAGCCTAAATGTGATACCTCTTCTCCCTGATTTGAGGAACTTATGTTTTCAGTGGGCTTTTATTCATTCTACATTTTATAATATGTGGGGCTGGAAACTAAGCATGGGCGTAAAATCCGTTCCGCTCGCGGAATTTGCGGATTTTCGGCAAATTCGCAATCCGCGAACTCTCGCGAATTTGGCGAAAATTTGCACGCAGCGGATTTTTTTGCTTGGTGATACAATATTGCGGCGCGCGCCATTCACTTACCGTCATTCAGCGTTTGCAGAGTTGTTTTTCTCCATGTTTTGTGTGTGCTGCGCCATTTTGGATCTTGCTGCGGGATCCCGCAAGAGTTTGGCGACCGCGATTACGTCATCGTGGTTTGCCACCTTGCACAGCGAGAGTTTGTCAACGCGGGTACGCCGTGATCACGCATCGCGGGAGTTCCCAATTGCGAACACGTAGATGCGGCGGGCAGCAACAATACTGCACAAGAAATCCATCAGCAAGCAGCATAAACCTTCTGAAAATGATGATTTTTATCAGAATAACTCCTCAGGTTGACATTTGCCCCATTTCGGGGGGGAGGGGGGTGGGAGGAAGGAAGTGCCCCACAGTCTCCAACTTCCTGTTCCTGTCCAGCAGGCTCCTCCAAGTGCTTTCTTCATGTGCTGGTCACTTTGATTTGGATCTTGACCTGGAAGGATTACTTTTAGTGGATACTGCTGGATATTTGGATTTGAGGCCTTTTTTACTTTCTTTGGATCACTTTTGGATTAGAAATTTCACAAGTAAGTTTGTTTGGGGCATTACAGTTGCTGCAACTACAATTTTGGAATTGTTGATTTTTGGGCTGTTGTTGGGGCCTTTTGCACAGGGGTACTCGGTGGTGCATGGACTGAGTCTTTCTGTGGGGTCTCTTTAATGTAAACATCATGGAGGGCATGGATGGCATTGGATTGTGGTGACTTTTGTGTGTGTTTCGATTTTTGGGCTGTTGTTGGGGCCTTTTGCCCAGGGGTACTCAGTGGTTGATGGACTGAGTCTTTCTGTGGGGTCTCTTTAATGTAAACATCATGGAGGGCATGGATGGCATTGGATTGTGGTAATTTTTGTGTGTTTTTCTACTTTTTGGGGTGGTGATGGGGTCTGTCCATGTGGGTGGGGGTATTTTGAGGACTGGTACAGGCAGGGCCTGTCCATATGGTGGGGGTCTAGCGGCCATTTTGAAGCCAGGCAGTGTGCTTTGTTGTGCCATAGGCCTGCACCCAGTCTGCCATGCTTTCATCCATTAGGCCCAGGGGTACTCAGAGGTGCATGGGCCTAGTCTTTCTGTGGGGTGTCTTGAGTTTAAACATGATTGAGGGCATGGATGGCATTGGATTGTGCTGATTTTTGTGTGTTTTTCGATTGTTGGGCTGTTGTTGGGGCCTTTTGCCCAGGGGTACTCAGTGGTGCATGGACTGAGTCTTTCTGTGGGGTCTCTTTAATGTAAACATCATGGAGGGCATCGATGGCATTGGATTGTGGTGATTTTTGAGTGTTTTTCGACTTTTTGGGGTGGTGATGTGGCCTGTCCATGTGGGTGGGGGCCATTTTGAGGACTGGTACAAGCAGGGCCTGGCCATGTGGTGGGGGTCTAGGGGCCATTTTGAAGCCAGGCAGTGTGCTTTGTTGTGCCATAGGCCTGCACCCAGTCTGCCATGCTTTCATCCATTATGCCCAGGGGTACTCAGTGGTGCATGGGCCTAGTCTTTCTGTGGGGTGTCTTGAATTTGACCATGATTGAGGGCATAGATGGCATTGGATTGTGGTGATTTTTGTGTGTTTTTCGATTTTTAGGCTGTTGTTGGGGCCTTTTGCCCAGGGGTACTCAGTGGTGCATGGACTGAGTCTTTCTGTGGGGTCTCTCTAATGTAAACATCATGGAGGGCATGGATGGCATTGGATTGTGGTGATTTATGTGTGTTTTTTGATTTTTTGGGGTGGAGTTTGGGCCTTTTGCCCAGGGGTACTCAGTGGTGCATGGACTGAGTCTTTCTGTGGGGTCTCTTTAATGTAAACATCATAGAGGGCATGGATGGCATTGGATTGTGGTGATTTTTGTGTGTTTTTCGATTTTTTGGGGTGTTGATGGGGCCTGTCCATGTGGGTCGGGGCCATTTTGAGGACTGGTACAGGCAGGGCCTGGCCATGTGGTGGGGGTCTAGGGGCCATTTTGAAGCCAGGCAGTGTGCTTTGTGCCATAGGCCTGCATCCAATGTGCCTTGCTTTCATCCATTATGCCCAGGGGTACTCAGTTTTGCATGGGCATAGTCTTTCTGTGGGGTGTCTTGAATTTGAACATGATTGAGGGCATGGATGGCATTGGATTGTGGTGATTTTTGAGTGTTTTTCGTTTTTTTGGGGTGGTGTTGGGGCCTTTTGCCCAGGGGTACTCAGTGGTGAATGGACTGAGTCTTTCTGGAGGGTCTCTTTAATGTAAACATCATGGAGGGCATGGATGGCATTGGATTGTGGTGATTTTTGTGTGTTTTTAGATTTTTTGGGGTGTTGATTTGGCCTGTCCATGTGGGTGGGGGCCATTTTGAGGACTGGTACAGGCAGGGCCTGGCCATGTGGTGGGGGTCTAGGGGCCATTTTGAAGCCAGGCAGTGTGCTTTGTGCCATAGGCCTGCATCCAATGTGCCTTGCTTTCATCCATTATGCCCAGGGGTACTCAGTGGTGCATGTGCCTAGTCTTTCTGTGGGGTGTCTTGAATTTGAACATGATTGAGGGCATGGATGGCATTGAATTGTGGTGATTTTTGTGTGGTTTTCGATTTTCTGGGGTGTTGATGGGGCCTGTCCATGTGGGTGGGGGCCATTTTGAGGACTGGTACAGGCAGGGCCTAGCCATGTGGTGGGGGTCTAGGGGCCATCTTGAAGCCAGGCAGTGTGCTTTGTTGTGACATAGGACTGCACCCAGTCTGCCATGCTTTCATCCATTATGCCCAGGGGAACTCTGTCAGTGGTGCATTTTATTGGTCTTTCCATTTTGGGGGGGTGGGTATAATAAAAATGCTTACTTTCAAACTATTAATTGAAGCGCTACATATGCAACATTTATTTAACTAATGTTCCTCTGGCTTTGTTTGCTTTTAGGTGCAGAAAGACGAATCATCAGCCTCATCGTTCCTCATCAGTGCCAGGAACAAGTCCTGCTGCGGTGTGTGCAGCACAACATCACGTGTGGCCACAGACAACTCTGCAACTTGTGCAACTGCGGCCTGCTGTTCTGACATCTGAAGAAGATGGCCCCAAAAAAAGTTGCCCGTAGCTCCTCTAGCAAGAAAGTTGGCAGTAAGGAGCAGAAGAAGCAAGTGGCGCCACTTACCAAGGAGACTGGTGTGCCGACCGCCGCATTTTTTGGGAATAAAAAAAAGTACGCCTTCAGCAGCAGCGGGGTCTGCTGGGGACCAAGCTGGGAGCAGCACCCCCGCTCCATTGGGCTCAGTGCCACCACTACCACGCCAACTTAAGTCCAAGCCCTTGAGTGCTGCAGAGGCAGCCAGTCTAGTTGTTCAATCACCATCGACCAGTGATGTTGGCTCATCGCAAGAAAGTAGCAGCATCCCTCAATCAACACAGGTTGTTGTAACTCATCTGATGAGTGTTCAACCACCACAGCCGCAACACCAACCACGTGTGCAAGTACAAGCCCAAGTGCATGTGGAAGGAGAGGCAGCGCAAGGAGATGCGCAAGCAGAGGTGCATGAAGCGGCACAAGTGCCCACAATAGTTGTTCCTCCCGAAGTAGGGGCACATCAGGAAATCGACATTCAAGCCGAGGTATCATTTGAGGAAGCCACTCCTCCTGATCATTCAATGTCTTCCAGATCCCTAGCAAGGAAAAGATCTAGGATGGTGTCTACATCTTCTTCAAGGCCCCTTCCTTCTGATGATATGGATCCAAATTGGGAACCACCACAGCCGTTTGAGAGTGAGGCACACCATGATCTGACAAAGGTAGCTAAGCGTAAAAGGAAGGTCCCCGAAAGTCTCATACTTATGGAGGATGATGATGACGCTGAAGAAGAAGTGGCGTATATTCTTGCTGATGAAAACTCTCACAACGACGACGCAGTCATCATAAACGTCACTCCAGGCTCAGCGGGCATGCAGCAAACAGACATTTTTACCCTAGCCCAAAATGCTGCTGAGCGTGAGGTTGGCGACTTGGGAATGGGACCACCACCAATGCAGTTAACTAGTACACCACCACCTACCGCTTCCATATTTTCTCGCCAGAAGGGACCTCCATCCACCTCCACCTCCACCTCCATTTCCTCAATTAGTGGTGCTGCAAGTGCACAACGTAGTAAAGTTCGGCAACACACATCCTCCACTTCATCTGGCATTAGCATTACCAGTATCGCCTCCTCCGCCCCCCACAGACATTTGAAGTCTGCAGTTTGGGACTTCTTTAGTGTTTGCCCAACAAGGGAAAACATAGCCATTTGTACCATTTGTAAACTTGGAGTTAGTCGTGGTAAGCTTGATACCAACTATGGTACCGGAGGCCAGAGAGGTCATCTTGAGAGACAGCACACTGTCAAATGGCATGCGCACCTAAAGGAGATCAAGGAAGCCCAAATTGCACGTCAACAAACTGTATCCGTTGATGTTTCATCTGATGATGACGAGGAGGAAGAAGCGTCAAACATTCCTTCAGTTACACCCAGTACCCCTGTCAGCAGCACACCCCCTGCAAGATATATGAGCCACACTAAGAGTGTGGGAGAGAGTGAGACACCAATGCGAAAAAATTCATCAACATCACCGAGCGTAACTGGGTCGAAGAAGCCATCATCATCCTGTAAAATCATGGTCCAGCCCACCATTAGAAGCATGTTGTTTTCAGATGCGCCGTTTGAACGCAACCACCCAATGACGCGTCTGTATAACACTAAGCTGGCTAAAATGCTAGCTCTGGACCTTCTCCCTTCTACTTTTGTGGAAGGGGTTGGTTTTCTTGAATTAGTGGCAACGCTCTTTTGCCAGAGTTGCGGTCCCAGCACTACATGAAGATGTGTTGGAGGTGATTGGTGCAGCTTTGCAGAAGAGTGCTGTTCACACTATACATCTGACAACAGACATGTGGACCAGTTGCCAAGTTGTTGAGTACATGTGCATCACTGCACACTGGGTCTCTTTTTCAGGGGTTAAAGCAAAGCTAAACGCAGGTGTTGACCTGAACAACATTTTTAAAGCTGCTCGGAAATATGCAACACTAGCCATGTTTGGCATGGAGAAAAGTCATACAGGAGAAAACATTTTGCAGGAGTTTAACACAAAGGTCTTTCAATGGCTGTCCCCAAAAAAACGCAAGATTGGTTATGTTTCCTCGGATAATGGCGCCAATGTAGTTAAGGCCATGGATATGGGAAACTATTTCAGAGTGCCATGTTTGGCGCACTGTTTAAACCTGGTTGTTAAAAAATTCTTGAGTGAAGAAAGTCCAGTGTGCGAGTTACTGTCCACCTGCCGAAAAATGTGCACACATTTCAACCATTCCTTTAAGGCCCGGAAGCATCTGAGGGGCCTGCAACATGAACGTAAACTACCAGTGAAAGTACTCATCCAGGAGGTGGCAACACGTTGGAACTCAACCTTCTACAAGGTTGAGCGTCTGTTTGAGAAGTGTGCGGTAGTCAATCAGTATTTCTTTACACAGGGTGCAGCTATGAAGGACCTGAGGATACATGTGGAGCAATGGAAGCTAGTTCAAAACCTGACAGACATGCTTCGTCCTTTTGAGGTCTTCACACGTGCAGTCAGCAGGGAGGACTAATTTGGGAAAAGCTATCCCATTGTTGCGCATGCTAGATCACCAACTGAAGGCGGTGTGTTATACGTTTTAAAAAGATGAAAAAAAGCAAGAAGCTTTTGATTTGGCGGAGAAATTATTAGATCGCCTACTTTGCTATGAACGTCTTCAAAAGATCCACACAGAACAGCATTACATTTATGCTACTATTCTGGATCCACGGTACAAAAAGGCACTGGCAGGCATAGTATTCTTTCCTTTTGATGACGCAGAAGTTACAAAGTACAAACATTGGCCAGCTGTGTCAGTCACTCGGTTTGAAAGAGAACGGCAGGAAATTGAAGGAAAAGGCAGTACATCAGCATCAGCAGGCCATCCCGAGTCAAAAGAATCCACTTCTGCATCTTTGGCTGTGGCAGAAGTGAGTGATTTTCCCTCTCAGCCGTTAAAGACACCAGCAACCGGATCATCTGCACCAGACACAACAGTAACATTGTGTAAAGAAGAGGATTGGCTAACTCGGCTTGGGTTTGCTTCTCAAAAGGTCCCAGCAAAAAGTAAGTTCAGTGGAGGAACCGTGGAGTACCTTGAGTCGATGGTGCATGACTATCTGAATGACTAATCAGAGGTCAATGTTCATGATGATCCATTGGCGTATTGGCATAGGAAAAGAAAATTGTGGCCGAGATCACCAACCTGGCTATAAATGACTTGTCTTGCCCACTCGCAAGCGTGTCTTCTGAACGTGTTTTCAGTGCTGCTGGTTGCATTGTAACTTGCAAAAGGACCAGCCTCTCGCCCAAAAATGTGGAGAGGTTAATAATGATCAAGATGAATCAGCACCTCATACCACCAGATTACAAAATACGAGAAGACACGCAGGAAGAAGACGAGGACGAGGAGGACACCAACTTAGATGAGGGAAGTTCTTCTCTGTTAGGTGACTTACTCCTGCCTGAATTCGCAGAGTATGAGGACAAACTCTTCTTCCCTGACACCGAGCCCTGAAAATGAGTCAATGAATCAATGACTTTTTTTTTCATCCTTATTCACCTTTATTCCTGTGCGTCTGTCTTTCTTTGTTTTGCAAAATCTATATAAAAAAACTTTAATCACCTAATCACAAAAACAAGCCCATCAGCAGAACTGTCTTCACTTATTTGCAGGTGCTGCAGTCTGCATTCCTCAGGTTCACAAGTTCACAAGAACATGCTCCTCCTCCAGACTCCTATTTCCCACAAAGCAGATGGCTGGATTATGATGAAGAAAGACTCTGCACTTGTGGGGGTGTTCTACTTCTTTGCGGGTAAGTTGACGGGTCTGGGGCCATTGCTGGGAAGGTCTAATACCGGATAAAAGTGGTTTGGAGAAAATAGGAGCAGAAAAAGATTTTGCGCTTTTGATCACTTGCCTGTCTTTGGGGTGCTGTTTGGCGGGCTTTATGGTTGTTGTGGGTGGGTTTTGGGGTCTGGGAGAACTGCTGGCACAGTCTAATGTGGATTGCATTTGTCTTTTAGGAAATCCATGGTGAAAAAATGGAGTTAGGGCATAGCTGCACAGCGCGTTTGGACAGAATATCAGGTAGTAGGCCCATTTTTGCTTTTTGCCAGTTTGGGGGTGTTCTGCTTATTTGCGGGTGGCTGCAGGGGTCTAGGGCCATTGCTGGGAATGTCTAATACCGGATCAAAGAGGTTTGGACCAAATCAGAGGTGTTTTTTTTGCGTTTTTGCTGACTTGCATGTCTTTGAGGTGCTGTTTGGGGGGGTTCTGGGTGTTTGTGGGTGGGTTTTGGGGTCTGGGAGCACTGCTGGGTATGGATACTTTTGATTGCAAGAGGTTTGAAGCAAATCCATGGTGGCAAAGGGGAGTTAGGGCCTAGCTGCAGAGCACGCACGGAGTGATTTTGGAAATTTGCCTGAAAATTTCAGTCCCCATTTTTGTAGTTTTGCTTTTTGGCTGTTTGGGGGTCTTCTACTTGTTTCCACCTTGGTTGACGGGTCTGGGGCCATTGTGGGAAGGTCTAATACCGGATAAAAGTGGTTTGGAGAAAATCGGAGCAGAAAAAGATTTTGCACTTTTGATCACTTGCCTGTCTTTGGGGTGCTGTTTGGCAGGCATTTAGGTTGTTGTGGGTGGGGTTTGGGGTCTGGGAGCACTGCTGGCACAGTCTAATGTTGATTGCATTTTTTTCCAGTAAATCCATGGTGGAAAAGGGGAGTAAGGGTCTAGCTGCACAGCGCGTTTGGACAGAATTCCAGGTAGTAGGCCCATTTTTGCTTTTGCCAGTTTGGGTGTCTTCTGCTTTTTTGAGGGTGGCTGCAGGGGTCTGGGGCCATTGCTGGGAATGTCTAATACCGGATCAAAGTGGTTTGACCAAATCGGAGGTGATTTTTTTTTTGCGTTTTTGCTGACTTGCTTGTCTTTGAGGTGCTTTTTGGGGGGAATTCCGGGTCTTTGTGGGTGGGTTTTGGGGTCTGGTAGCACTGGTGGGTATGGATAGTTATGATTGCAAGAGGTTTTAAGCAAATCCATGGTGGCAAAGGGGAGTTAGGGCCTAGCTGCAGAGCGCGCGCGGAATGATTTGGGAAATTTGCCTGAAAATTTCAAAGTCCCCATTTTTTCAGTTTTGCTTTTTGGCTGTTTGGGGGTCTTCCACTTGTTTCCGCCTGGGTTGACGGGTCTGGGGCCATTGCTGGGAAGGTCTAATACCGGATAAAAGTGGTTTGCCGAAAATCAGAGCAGAAAATGATTTTGCGCTTTTGATCACTTGCCTGTCTTTGCCGTGCTGTTTGGCGGGCTTTATGGTTGTTGTGGGTGGGTTTTGGGGTATGGGAGCCCTGCTGGCACAGTCTAATGTGGATTGCATTTGTTTTTCAGGAAATCCATGGTGGAAAAGGTGAGTTAGGGCCTAGCTGCACAGCACGTTTGGACAGAATTCCAGGTAGTAGGTCCATTTTTGCTTTTTGCCAGTTTGTGGGTGTTCTGCTTTTTTGCGAGTGGCTGCAGAGGTCTGGGGCCATTGCTGGGAATGTCTAATACCGGTTCAAAGTGGTTTGGACCAAATCGGAGGTGAACATTTGTTTGCGTTTTTGCTGACTTGCTTGTCTTCGAGGAGCTGTTTGGGGGTTCCGGGTGTTTGTGGGTGGGTTTTGGGGGCTGGGAGCACTGCTGGGATTGAATACTTTTGATTGCAAGAGGTTTGAAGCAAATCCATGGTGGCAAAGGGGAGTTAGGGCCTAGCTGCATAGCGCGCGCGGAGTGATTTTGGAAATTTGCCTGAACATTTCAAAGTCCCCATTTTTGTAGTTTTGCTTTTTGGCTGTTTGGGGGTATTCTACTTGTTTCCGCCTGAGTTGACGGGTCTGGGGCCATTGCTGGGAAGGTCTAATATCGTATAATAGTGGTTTGGAGAAAATCGGAGCAGAAAAAGATTTTGCGCCTTTGATCACTTGCCTGTCTTTGGGGTGCTGTTTGACAGGCTTTATGGTTGTTGTGGGTGGGTTTTGGGGTCTGGGAGCAGTGCTGGCACAGTCTAATGTGGATTGCATTTGTTTTTCAGGAAATCCATGATGGAAAAGGTGAGTTAGGGCCTAGCTGCACAGCGCGTTTGGACAGAATTGAAAGAAGGCCGAAAATATTCCAAATATGAGATTTTCCATTTTTGCTTTTTGCCTGTATGGTGGTGTTCTGCTTTTTTTGTGGGTGGGTTGGCAGGGCTTGGGGCATTGCTGGGAAGGTCTAATACCGGATAAAAGTGGTTTGGAGAAAATCCATGCTGAAAAGCGTTTTGGCACATTAACTTAGGACTCGTTAAGGTTAGCACTAGCAGCAGGATTGCATGTGTTTCGGGGTGTTCTAGATTTTTGCAACTGAGTTCCGGGGTCTTAGAGCACTCATGGGAATGTGTCATTTTGGTTGCAAGTGGTTTGAAGAAAATCCATGGTGGTAAAGGGGGGATTTGGCCTAGTTAAAGAAAGCATTTGCCACTATTCTTAACTTAGGGCTCGTTAGGGTTAGCAGTATTGTATTCCATGTGTTTGGGCGGGGGCTGTTTGTGGGGGGGTTTGCGAGTCTTGGAGCAATGCTGGGTATGGATACTTTTGCTTGCTTCCAAGTGGCTTGAATACAATCCACGGTGGGTAAGGGGGGATTTGGGCCTACTTTACTTTCAAAGTACGTTTTGTCACCATTTTCTACTAGGCCTTGTTTTTTGAGATCTGATTGGGGTTCTTCTACATTTTTGTGACTGGGTTTAGTAAGGGTCTGGGAGCACTGCTGGGAAGGTCTAATTTTGTTCTAAAACACAGTTTACAGTACACCTAGCTTGAGGGGAAAGATCCGCTAAATTAATTAGCCCATACTTATTTATCCTTCAAAAGGAGACTCAGGGCGTGGCCAAGATGGCGGAGTGAGTGGTCGCACTCGCCGTGAGCTCCTCCGAGCCTGGGCCCCTAAGCTGCTGAAAACACGCTGATCTCCCCCCACGTTGCTACCAATCGGCAACGGGAGGTAGGGGGAACCTCTGTGTCTCGGTCCCGGGGGACAAAGAAGCCTGTGGCTGCGATCGGAGGGCCCCGGAGGCAGTGTCGGGAACAGAAGCGGCCCTGGACACAGGCCGGAGGCGGAGCCGGACTCGCCTTGAGGCGGTGGCTAAGCCCGGAGGGTGTTTTGGAGCTGCGGAGCCTACCCAGCGGCGAAGGCAACACATACCTGATCCCGCAGGTGTCCCCGGTGGGTCGGGCCGACTGACCCCCGGAAGCGGAAGAGCTGAGGTGCAAGTCCCGGAGCCGGGCACTACGTGAGGCCGGGGTCGCGGCCTGCGCGCCAGGCCCAGGCGACGCTGGGAGACATCCTCGGCCTGCCTCGCTCCACTGGAGGTGCCGGAAAGGAATCGAGCTGTGTCCCTGTGGGGGCGAGTGGCCCTGACGGTGAGGTGGAGGCCTTGAGGAGTCCGCCGAACACTGGGACGCCACTGGAAGGGTGACATCACGCGATTCTGCGTCTGCGGCCTACGCCTCCGGCTTCGCCCCGAGGACGGTTTGGGGCGGGCAGACCTCATGAACTGATGCGGAACGGCGCATTTTGCTCGCCTTCCATTGAGGACGACCCTGTCCGCTATGTTGGCGCCCAAGTAATCGGGCCTGGAGGGAGTCCGGAATCGGTGCAGCCTGCCTAGCGAGTGCTCTCCCAGACTCGCCAGGGGTGCGGAGGCGGGTCGCACATACAGCGCGGACTAAACTGCCCCTCCTGCACGACCGCAACGAGAGTGGAGGCGTGTTGCTCGGGCTTGGCCTGAGGACCTGGTGGTTCCCTGGACGTCATGCCTGGTCCGGAGGCGACTCTTACCACAGGGAGAGAAGCGCTGGAGGCGATTGCCCTGCTCGTTGGGTGCCCAGGAGATCGGGGGAGCTTGGGCCTACAATACCGGCTGTGGAAGTGCAGGGAATGGTGCTGGCCCGGAACCTGGATTAGAGGGCCCAACGGGCAGCTGGACATTGGGGTGACCGACACACGGACTGTGTCGAGGAGACGCTAAGGGTGCTGGACAGTGGTACAGGCCGATCCGCTGGTACCCCGGTGGCGAGGTAGGAGGCCACGGCTGCTCAGTGACGCTACAGGCTGCCAAGGACAGCGCCATTACACGCAGGATGGCCGGTAACAAAGGGAACAGGAAGGCAGATCGTACTCTGCCGGACATGTTGAGCAGAGGCAACACGAGGCAAGATCGGGGCAGCAATCCCCGGGCCAACCGAGCTGCTCCCAGGGGGCGAGCGGAGGGGAGCCACCGGTCACCAGGTATTTCCTGGAATCTCTTTTCAGCTCCCTACGAGAGGATTTTCAGGCGTTGAAGCAAGAGGTCGCGGGAGAGGTCCGAGAGGTGCGGAGGGAGGTCGACGGCTTGGGTGAGAGAGTAACCACGGTAGAAGAAGTCGGTCACGCCCGAGACGAAGAGATTGCGCAGTTCCAGCAGGAGGTGATACGGCTGCGGGTCTAGCAGATCGATCTTCAGTCCCATGCGGAGGACTTAGAAAACCGGTCCAGGAGAAACAACATTCGAGTCCGGGGCGTGCCCTCCGGAGAAGAGGGGGAAGACGTGGCTGGTTACCTGAGAGACTTGTTCCGAGAGATATTGGATGAACCGGCCGACTTTCCTGTCCGGATTGATAGGGCGCATAGAGTGGGCCTACGGCGCCGGTCTGTGGCACCTCCCCCAGAAATCCTGGCCTTCCTGCCGAACTGCCCCCTGAAGGAAAGGATCCTCCGCGAAGCTCGAAACAACCCATCCCTGGAATTTAGAGGTCACCGGGTGGCCCTCTTCCAAGACCTATTGGCGGTCACGCTGCAGAAACGTAAGGCCTTTAAAATAGCGACTGACTTCTTACGGGAACATGACACCCAATACTCATGGGGCCACCCCTTCCGCCTCATCTTCTGCTGGAATGGGACTTTGCATCAGCTGGGCTCACTTCAGGATACCTGCGGGGTTCTGGGGATCACCGCAACGGATGAGGACGCCCCCACCCCACGCCGTCGTTGCATCACTAGGGACGTGTGGCAGTCGGTCCCTGGCCGCCGGCCTTCCACCTCCTCTGCAAGGCCGGACTCGCCTACTATTCTGGCGGAAATGGACAGCGCAGTGCAGGGAGTGGCCAGAGACACCGCTACCGGTGATGTAGCGCTGACAGCTTGAGAGGAACTCCGGGGGGAGATCGACATCGCTTCAACTATAATGCAGGTTTGGGGGCCCGGGGGGGGTACGGGTGGGTGCGTAGTGGCTGGACGTCCACTTCTGTAACTTTCCACAGACTTGTCCGTAATGGACTGGACTGGGACATTGGTCCTATTGGCGTTAAAGGGGAAGAGTGGTTGGGATAGCCCTGAAGCAGACAGAGTGAGTGGAGGAGTTGGGAGGAGAGGTTGGAAAAGGGTGCAGGAGGTAGGGGGTTGGTGGGGAAGGTTGCTTTCTTGAAGGGCGAGTTGGAGAGAAAGGCAATGGAGGGGTAAGGGGCGGCGGGGATGGGTTGTTGGGGGACAGTTCAAGGGGGTTGGGGGGTGTTGGAACCGTATTGTATTGTTGTTGCATTTGCTTTGTCCTCACACCACAAGTACACACTAGTGACTCTGGCACCATCTTTCCCGGGCCGCGACATGCTGCTTGAGCTGCGCCCTTACCCACATCGATGATGGCCCTTAAGGTGGTTACCCTTAATGTAAAGGGCTGAATAACCCGGTCAAAGGATGGGCAGTGTTGTCCTTACTGGAAAACACACAAGCGGATATTTGTTTCCTGCAGGAGACCCATCTCCTGGCTAGAGACTGCCACAGGATGCGATCCCCGAAATTTCCGATACAGTCCTTCTCCTCTAGTACTACCAGAATGGCTGGAGTCGCAATTCTGGTATCTAGGTCCTTTAGAGGGGAGACCTTGCATAAAGTGACGGAACAGAAAGGGAGGCTCCTTTCTTATAGGGTCAAGGCCGGGGGCTTGGTGTTTACAGTGAGATCGATCTACAGTCCCAATGACCACCAGGAGCGGTTTCTTCACTCGGCCTTGGTGGACATTACGGCCACCTCGGATGGACACATAATCATTGGTGGAGACCTGAATATGGTCTTTGATTCATCTATAGACAGATCAGCGCAGCGGTCCCCTCAAACAGGAGAGATCTCTCAATTGGGCAAGTCCCACATGGGCGACCTTGATCTACACGATCTGTGGCGTCGTCTTCACCCCAACGCTCGAGCCTACTCCTACTATTCGCACGCCCACAAAACCTACGCGAGACTGGATCATCTTTTAGTCACGGGACCGGTCTACGATCTAGCCACGGCCTCGGAAATAGGGGTACTTTCACTTTCAGATCACGCTCCTGTCTCGGGTACTTTTCAGCTGCCACCGGTGACTCCTCCACGAAGGGTGTGGCGCCTCCGGGACACGCTTTTACATAAAAAGACGGTAGTGCAACAGGTACGGGAAGCAATTCGCGAATACTTGCAGCACAATGACAACACCTCTCGGGCGACACAGTGGGCCGCACTGAAAACGGTGCTCCGGATTGAGTTTATTGCCGTCTCCTCAGTGGAGAATAAAGAACGGCGACGCATTAGAGATGACTTTACGGGTAAGGTCCGTGAGCTGGAACAGGTGAATCAAAGAACTGGGGCCCCCAGAGTCTGGAAGCAACTTAAGGCTGCTCGGAAGTCTCTGTCGGCTTTAGATATGGACTGGGCGGAATACGCGGCGTTGCGCTTGAGACATGCATACTACACTTGGGGCGACAGATGTGGTCGGCTCCTGGCGAATAAGCTCCGATTAGCTCACCAACGACACCGGGTGAAGGAGCTCACGGTTACCGCCGGGGTGACGGTCAAGGAGGATAGTCAGATAGCAGACGGTTTCCGCCGCTACTATGCCGATTTATATGCAGGTGCGCCCCCTTCAGCGCAAGCGGAGGCAGACTACCTGGGCTCATTGGACCTCCCCTCCCTTACTTCGGAGCAGGCGGAATACTTAGAACGGGACATTCGAGGTGATCGCGGCTATCTCTCGGCTTAAACACGGGAAGGCTCCGGGCCCTGACGGATACACCCTCCTTTTCTATAAGACGTTTTGCCATGAGCTGGCGCCGCTTCTGGTGCTCCTATTTAACTCATTCTCGGAGCCGGGAGCTATCCCTCCGGACATGCTCCAAGCCACGGTATTGGTTATCCCCAAACCAGGAAAGGACCGGACTCAATGCGGATCCTACCGGCCGATTTCCCTCTTGAATGTGGACCTTAAGCTATACACGGGGATATTGGCGGCACGTCTGGCACCCCACCTGCCAGGATTGGTGGACCCAGATCAGACGGCGTTCGTCCCTGGGAGGCAAACGGTAGATAATACTAAGAGAGTGGTCCATATCCTGGAGAAGGCCTCCCGAATCCCTGGGGAGCGGATGCTGCTGTCGGTCGACGCGGAGAAAGCCTTCAACCGGGTGCACTGGCCCTACCTAGAGAAGGTCCTGTCAAAGGTGGGCATAGGGGAGAAATTCCACACCCAGGTGTTCAATTGTTATAGATTCCCGTCTGCGGTGGTGTGGGTGAATGGCTATAGCTCCCAAAAGTTTGCGATAGAGCGTGGCACTAGACAGGGGTGCCCGCTGTCACCACTGCTCTTCGCTCTCTATATGGAGCCGCTCGCCTAGAGGATACGTCTGAACCCGGAAGCCACCGGAGTGCGGATGGGGAGGTATACTCATACCATCAGCCTCTACGCGGACGATGTGATATTAACGCTCGAAGACCCGAGAAGGGCACTTCCTGCCTGTATTGCTGAACTGGAGGACTCCGCCGCTGTGGCGGGTTTTAAGATGAATATGGGGAAATCGGCGGCCCTTGACATCTCGCTGTCCGCTGTCACGAGAACAGATCTGCAGTGCATTTTCCCCATGCAAGGACTTGATCCCCTACCTAGGCATTCTGCTGGCACCCTCTTTGTCCACCATGGTAACCGCCAACTACGCGGAGGAGTTGACCCGCTGGAACAGAGGGACGCTATTCTGGCTGGGCAGAATAGCAGCTGTGAAGATGAATCTCTTGCTGCAGGTACTCTACCTGTTTCGAGCCCTGCCACTTCAACCCCCGAAAGGGTGGATCCGGCAGACTCAGGCGGATATTGCGCGTTTTGTCTGGCAGGGCCGAAAACCCAGACTGAAGAGGGCCTTGTCCACACTGGCCCCTGAATCTGGAGGCCTGGGTATACCAGATCGTCACAAGTACTTCCAGGCGGCGCAACTCCGGTATCTTGTGGGATGGAGCAGATGGGAATCGGACAAACATTGGCTGTTCCAGGACCAAGCGGTGGCGGGTAGAACCCTGCAAGAGGTGCCCTTCCTGCGAAGAACTCACCGGCCCCCTAGTCTATACGCATCCTATATCAGTAGAGTCCCGATGCGAGTCTGGGACGCCACGAATGCTGCGTGTGAACTCACCACCTTCCCTTCACCGATTACGCCACTGGCGGGGAACCCGGATTTTCAACCTGGGATGGAGGCCGGGGCCTTCGCGCATTGGCGGTCGGCTAGATGCAGCGCACTGTTTCACATGTATGGCCCGGACGGTGTCGTCTCGTTCCAGGATCTTAGACGGGAGTATCACCTGCCTGAGACTGAACTGATGCGGTATATGCAGGCACGTCACTGGGCGCTTCAGCCGCAAGTGCGCGAGCTGGCCGACCGTAAGCTCACACCTTACGAGAGGTGGCTTGTGATGCGCTCCTCTGACTCCAAGCTCATCTCGGATCTCTATAAGCTCCTACAGCCTTCTCCTTTCCACATCTATAATCCTGGGCGGGAACGTTGGGAACGGGAACTGGGTAGGACTTTGAGTCACGTGGAATGGGATCACATTTCCTACCGGGCCCGACATTCCGCGTACCACACCGGACTCACCGACACGTTCACTAAGTATCCACATACTGGTACTACATGCAGGAGAGACTACATGAAATGAATCATAACATTACGAACACCTGTTGGCGAGATTGCGGGCAGATAGGCACATTAACACATGTTCTGTGGGATTGCCCTCTACTGAGTCCTTATTGGAAGGAGGTTCTGGAAGAGATTGACTTGCGCTTTAGCATTGAACTGCCTCGCTTCCCTGCATATGTCTTGCTGGGTCTGCCCAATGGGCTGATGTACCCTCTGAGGTCTCATAGGGGGAGGCAGATCGCGATTGCTTTGGGCTCTGCGGTCCAGAACATCCTCATCCACTGGCGCACCACCACGCTTCCCACTGTTACCGGTTGGCTGCATAGGCTATGGCATGTCCTGGGGATGGAGAAGTTGTCCCTTATAGTGGCGGGGGAGGCGGATAAGTTTGAGGAGCTGTGGCTGCCGTTTCACTCTTTATTGGTGACAGAATTCACGGAACGTACGTGTCCTCGATATCTCCGGCTGTTACGACTAACATCCCCGGAGCCCCCGGTTAGTTAGGGTGTTTGAGAGGGTTGGCGGGCGGGAAGGGTGGACACATCAGAGGAGTGGTATGGGAGGACGAATTTCGCACAGTATGGGAGGGGGGAGGAGGGGATTGGGAGGGTGGGTTGAAGGGGGGGAGTTGGGAATGGGGATGTTTGGTTTTGTGGTTGTCATTGAAGCATATGCGGCTGACACTGAGCTCTGATGGACATCAAGATAGCAGAGCCTTGCATGCCGGTCGCGCTCCAGTAGAGCGGCAGCTTTACGCTACCTTTTTTCGAGACAACTATATTCATTTGTTTCTATTGTTTTGTATTGTTTTATTTGAAAATGCAATAAAATACTTTAAACATAAAAAGGAGACTCAGACAGAGTACGCACTTTCAAAAATATTGTACTGTCTATTAGGAAACTCAAAGTGTGATTTTTTGCACTACACAGCGTACATACCTTATATTTATTTGCCAGTGGTTATCTAATATCACCTGTTTTTCCATCAATAATTACAGGCCGGGTTTCAGCCTGTGCAATGGGAAAAGGATGAAGTCAGGCTTCACATTAGCGAGCCGCAATTCAGCATCCGCCAGGCAGGCAGTGGACAGGGTGTCTTCTGGTCACCAACATTGATGGACGGAGCGTCAGATGGAATGGAGGAGTCACGCTAATAAGAGGAATGGTTGGATGCATCTTACAACTTCCCAAATTCAACAGGACAACTACAACAACATACAGATAAAGTATCCGTTCTTTTCTAATTATCTTTTAAGTAATGTTATTACTGTGAACTTCTATGAGTGTAACTATGCATTTCTTTGATCTCTGCTTCTAAATTCATCCCTACAGCCATTGTATAGGTTTTACTTCTGCTATTTTTCAAACCTAATCTAATGTACGAAGTGTTTCTCTGAGTGCAGAGATAGGCAAGTGAAAACGCATAATTATTACTGCAGCCCTGTACTGTTGCATTCTTTCATTCACGGTTGTCGAAAGTACTACTTACTTTTCAGTAACCATGCATGCAGTAGTGCATGCACTTCCTTTATGTCACTTAAAAGATTTATGGTTAGCCTTGTACCCAAAGATTTGTTTATCTTCAAATATTGTTTGTCCATGCTGTGCTTTTTTTTCTTCTCTCAACAAAACTTTCCCAAAACCCCCCATTCCCATCCATTTTCCAAACCCTAACCCCCTTCCCCCGGGCTGTGTGGTTTTGATTGATGTGTGACTAAATGACAGCAATAATTCCACACACTTGCTGGGGAGGATAAGGTCATAGCAACAGGCCGGTGAAGGAATCAGAGGATATATTCTTACTCAGCTTGACACTGAGTCGCTGTTGGCAAATTAAATCAGATTTTCATGTGCGCCATCAACTTGATTGATCATCAAGAACATCCTCCTCCTAGACATGGCAGATGATTACGCTGCTGTGTCCTTCACCTTCAGTACTATTTCTTGTAGTAGTAGCCAATGTCAAAGAAATTCAACGCAAGTACTAGTTATACTTTCAATACTTTACCATTTGTTAGGCTACATTGTGGCACTGTTCTAGTTTACTGTCACCTGCTATATTCTCTATCGCACCGTTCTAATGCTACGGTAAGGACGAACAAGGTTTCATTTTCTTTTTTTCAGATGCTGCAACTGCCACTGTGTAACACCACAAGTGCCACCGCAATGATGACATTTCATCCGCCCAGGATTGCCAACCTTAATCGCCAATTCCCGTGCAGCCAGCCCTGTGCCTAGCCCTATTTCCAAACACAAATTACAGGTAAGATAAGCATTTGGGGGGAGGTAGTATAATGGAGTATTAGGAGAGACGAGAGACTGACGGTCCTAGGACTATTGAATTCACTTACTCTGTGACAGGCACTTAGTTTAGAAAACATTTGGGCAATTACTAGTACATACACAACTTGAATCAAGATGCCACTTAAGTTTCAGGAAAACAAACTTACTTTTAAACCCCCACCCACCAGCCTCAAAAGCAGTAAAAAACACGTATGCTGAGATAAAGTTTAAAGTATATTTATATATCCCTAACATAAATAATCTCCCGCAAGACCCAACCCACCCCCCGAACCCCATCGAATGTCCGTGAAAACTAAGTCCAAAAAAGTAGAAAACCCAACTCCCAATTCCCACTTCCCAGAAGTCTTTAAAAAAGGGGCAAGTGACAGTCTCCTCCTACTGCTGGCTGCTGTTGACTTTTCGGGCCAGGTCGGCATGCTCCTTGCGGAGGGTCTCGAGCAGGGTTTTAGTGTTGAGGAGCTCTTGCTCGAGGTAGGACACCCTGAGGGAAAGGCGGTGCATCTTTTTTTTGCAACTGCTGTGGGGGGCAGCTGATTTCTTTGCTGCTCGGCGGTGGCGGGTGGCTGCGGTACCCCGGCTCCGTCCCGCTGCCATCAGCCACCGATATTCGGCGACAGTGGCCTCCAGCCTGCGTTGCAGGGCCCTTTTAGCCAGCTCCTTCTGTGTTGGTTTGGAAGGAGCAACTATATGAAGAAAGAAAGACATAGTCTGTAACCAATGCTCTTTAAGATTAGCACAAAATTATTCAGCAGAAAGTTGTGTCACAGTAGAACTAGCAACTTGCAAGCACAGTACATAACTATTGTGGCCAGTATCTATCTAACCTCCCACTTCTTGCTCTAATATTAGTGGGAGTTTAAGGAATCAATTCTACGAGCACTATGGACTCACTCCATTAGAGTCGACTATGACAGTACACCAGTCTTCTTCTTCTTCTTCTCTCTTGTTTACCAAAATTGGTACTTTAACTTCTGCAAGCCGGCATAATGCCAGCGCAGTCAACTTGCAACTGAGAAAAACAGATGCCAGCCATGATGAGTGAGACAGACTTGCGTTACTGTACCAGTCCAGTACATGCAGGTGGTGATGCTCTTACTTTTCTATTACGGGTAGCACTGAAAATACTCTGTTACAAGGGCTACTGCTTAATTAATTTAACTTTCACCCAAAGATGAATACTAGAAAAGGAAAATGAAGAAGATAAATGATCTGATTATCTATCACTGCACATGGTATGTATTTTCTTACATATGGGATGACTTTAGGTGCTTTACTTTTTATTGAGTGAACAGTGATACATTCACACAAGAATGACCGAGTTCTACTAAACTTAATAACAGAGGTAGTGAGTGGCCATCGTAATAGCCAGATATATGTTGTGCTTGCAATACAAACTACTGCTACTATTCATGGTAGTATTCGGACAAAATTAAAACTTCTCTTCCTTGCCTTTCCTACACTGGAACGGACGTGCGGGTGTAGTGTTACATGCTCTTCAAAGTAACACTTAGTTCATCCAGTGACCGACGATACACATATGCTATCTAAGAGTCAGATAGTACCATGATCCAGGCATCCATCCATTCAAACAATATGTCATTCATTCTTCTTCATGTCTCTCATCTGGACAAACCTTACGTTTTCTCACGGGAAAACAACCTTTTCATTTTATTTGGGAAACCACAAGCCACACATCCATGCTTGACTTGCATTTGAATTTCAACCAAAGCATATATTAAACACACATACAGTTTCTGTTTCACCCACCCAGGCTGTTCTCCTTCCACCCATCCTTGCTTCATCCTTCACCCAGCCATGCATCATATTCCTTCCCAGCCACCTCAGGCACCAATCAAACACGTATCATTCTTCTTTGTCAGTCACCATTACTTTTAACTTGCTCGTTCTTCCACACTTACTTACACCCTTCTTTCGCTTTTCGTTCATCCCATCCATCAAGTTCATCTCTGATCTGATTTGGATTCTCGAAAAAAAATTCACCACTGAGTTGAAGTAAATTTAGAGGAGGCTACTACCTGGTTGATAAAGACTTTGTTCTAATTTGAAAGTCTGCTTAACAGTATAGTAACTTACCTGTAGAACATATATGCTACACCCGTGCAGAGAGCACACTGTGCAGTCTGCAATCTCAATAAGTAAGGAATATAATAGCTTATCACTGCCCGCCACTACCGTGGCAACCCGCACAGCAGTTACATCTGGCACTTGCACCGCCTCCTCCCCAGAACTGCCCTCCTCCACCTCCGCACTGGGCCCGGCACCAGATGTTCCACCTACAAAGTACATTTAAGAATGTTAGATGTCATAGACATACACAACTCACTAGTATTTTGTCTAGGAATGAAGAAATGTGAATACAGAAACAAATCTAATAATTTGTGACTGTCTACTCTAAAGTAAAAATGTCCCTTTTTCCCCGGAAGGGTGTTGTCTTGCTGCACTTTTTGGCACAAGTGATGAATGCTTGCTTTTTAACACGCACCATTTTTCTCATAACAGACAGAAGCTTCACTTCTAAGAACAAATCATCATCAATAGGACGGACGGCGTGACCAACAATTCAGCACCAAAAAGAAAAATTAAAGTTCAAACCAGGTGTGGGCTCGGCTCGCCCAAAATAAATGTGTGAAATAATAAATCACTAAGCACTTTTCCATTTTTAATCAACCGTTTATATTTTATGACAAGTTTGATTTTAATAAATGTTTTTACTTTTAATAAAGCTTTAAAACTTAAATAGACTCTGTGGTTTTTGGTCAAGAGTGAATGAGCAAAAGGTTTTGCAATTTGCAAGCATGAGTCCGTGCCTCTGACACTTCTGGACTCTGACTCCGTACTCTTGTCCTGCGTTGGATAATCATCATTGGGGATCAATCATCAATGAATTCGGGAGCTAAATGACTCTGCCACACTATCTAGTCAGTAAGGAGATTAGGGTTCTTCAAAGTCTGATATCACTGAGGTATGTGGAAAGTCTACCTGCGCCTGTTATAATTGATAAACAATGCACTATTTAGTATCCATAGTTCTGTTTGTGCAGATTTGTCCCTGCAACAGTAGTAGTATGGATTGTCCTCCTATCCAAACCAAAAGTAAAGTAGTATCTTATTCTTTCTTGGTGGTCATTCAGATTTTATTGTTAGGAATTGTCAAAGCATAAACATTTGGAAGACTTGAAAAGACATTATGGACAATCCCAGAGGACTGCACTCAGTGCATAGAGCTATTGCTGACTAGAATGGGAGTTTCGTTTAACACCTTTTGCCAAAAGTGCAATGTTAGTTAGCTACACAGACAGACTAATAAGAATAATCTAGTAATACCACAGGGAGTCATAGTAGAGGCAGGATAACAATTTTAGATACAGTCTACAAGAAGATCAAAGACGAATTAGAAAAAATTGAATGAGGAACGCTAGGAAAAAATAGGTACTCTATATTAAAATTAAAACTTACCGGGGGCCAGCAAAGGAGCCCTCGCCTGCCCGATCCTGGCCTTGTACAGCAGCAGCAGCCTCCTCCTCTGTCCTCTTGCCTCTGGGGGGAGCTGATGTACAACATGAAAGAAAGAAAGACCCGAAAACATGGATGACTGTTGTCAACCAAATGAAACATTTCAAAAGAACAATAACAAAATATTTTGCTGAAATAGCAAATAAACAAGTATTCCACAGGATATATTGTGTACCTATCTCATGTGGTTTAGTATTTCTTGATTAGCGGACCGTCGACTTGGGAAGTTATGTAACTCACTAAACAAGCTACTAAAAAGGTTCGCCTAAGACTGGCAGGCAGCAGAACGCAGCACGCGAAGTGACAGACAAACTCCATTGTGATTGCACATCAGTGACTGTTGTGTTTTATCTAGAACCCCGATCAATATTGTGACCTCATGCCCCTATACGGCTATAATCAATACATATCCCTATAATGGCATAACGATAAGAGCCATATTTTAGTAACTCGTCTCTGCAGCTCATGACAGTCTATGACACAGCAGAAGCCACTTCCTTGGATTCCTAGATAGCACACCGAGTTCTTTCGACATCTCAAACTCCCCAGCAACCTGGGAAAGCCCTGCTTGCTTTGTTTTGATTAGTAATAGAACTCCTGCGAGCACTGTAAGAACAACCAGTTCTTAGTGACTTAGTTGGACGTCTTATGTCCAAAAACTTATGTCCAACTCGGCACCTTTCAGGTATAAATATACCAACGTTGCCTTAAGCAAGCACACGGTGGTGGTGAATACTGGAGCAGAACAGCTGTCCCTTCCAGAGCCCAGCAGATGCGAGAAGCCCACGGACGCTGCCCCTCCTCCTTGACGCGCTGAGAAAGACGATGTCTTTTCTCCCGCCGAGAAAATCCAGCTCCGGCGTTTCCAGCCTACCCTTGCGGGTAACTGGGATATCGGGTCCTGAGAGGAGATACCAGACCTCCTGCATTCTATTCCAGAGGTACGCTGCTGACTAAACCCTTAGAGAGAATTCTTGAAACAAACTCTTGGCAAAACCAACTTAACTTAAGCTACTTACTCCCTCCCATGTATTAGGCTTAGGTCAGGTACACTGGGGTAGGCGTAGTTAGAAGCACCAGTTGAGGTCGTTAGCCAATGTATATATGAATGTATATATTTTATTCATTTTAACCATCTTATGGCTAAGAACCCATATCAATGCTTTTGCAGTATTATTTCGTAATACTCCTTTTACTGTACGCACTTTTCATAATAACAAGTCTCGCAATTGTGGGAATTCATTTCTCTTGCATGAGAAGGAAGACTGCTCAATAAATAATATCTTTTATTGAAAACGCCCGTCTCTCTATTCTCTGCATCCTGGTGAAAGTAAAATCTGCACAACTGACTGAGTGAAATAGCTGTCTATTGTTTCACACGACTCTAGAGATTGACTCTTATTCTGAGGAGCAAAGTTGTCATGTTTATGCAGTTGTCGGAAGGTGAATCCCTTCTTGTCTCAGCCAGGGAAGCTGATCACTTCCTATTCAGTCAAGAAAGTTTCCAGTGACCTCTGAGCTAGCTGGTGCAAACCTAAATTAAGTCTAACATAGTCAGTAGAGACCTAGAAGACCGCAGTCCTACGTCTACACTGCTGTTTATGTTATTCCAATGCGCAGGGCCTATAGGGAAAATAGGAACTACACTACATGACAACTTGCGCAGGAACGCATCCTAAAAGTGGCTGAGGGAAATCTGCAAAATTTCAATCAGTGACTTTTAGGACAATGATGTGTCACTCAAACCCTGCGCCTGCTTGAAGCAGACATATGGCTTGACGAGATAGGGAGATAGGGCACCCCAGAGCATTGCTGGAGCTGCGCCATTGTTGCAACGCAACTCCAGCAATGCGCCGCCTTTACTGCACAGATGCGTAACGCTTCGGTGACGTTTTGGGCCTATGGTGCGCCGCATTGTAAATACGGTGCACCATGGGTGGTGGTGGTGTGGCGCACAATTACTGGCGCATCTCTGCTACTTTTCAGGGATGCGCCGGTAATTGAAATCGGCCCCTTAGTGTCTAGCATTAAGCAGTTCTGTAAACTACAATCATACATAATTTCTCAGGCCAATGAAATGAACACAAAATCAGCGCTACTGAGAAGGAGAGCAGTGCACCTGAAATGCACAGATTATTTTGAAATATAATTTACCTACAATGTAATCGGCAGCATTATTGCTCTTGGTAAAAAACAAAAATGTGCAATATAATAATAACACACAGAGCAGGAGAAAACAGAGTAGTGATGAAATAGCTACTACTACTCACCAAGCCCGGGGATCTCGATGCCGAGCAGGTCGAGCAAGTCGCGTTCCCGGTCCAGGAGATCCTTCCAACGGTGGGTGGCCTGGTTGTAGGTGCGCCGGACCCGAGAGTGTTGATACAGGTCCCGGCACACCTTCTCCAACCGCTTCCGGTGCTCCCGGAGCCCGTAGCTGCTAGCGATCTTGCCGCCTGCCATGATGGTCCTGGGAAGGGGGCGCTGGACATAAAACACTAGTGCGGCCACCTCCTCCGCGCTAAAGATCTCCCGGGCTGTGACTTGCTCCCCCCTCAAACGTCCGCGCGGGAGCCGGGCACGGGGTGCAGGACCCTTCCCCTTCTCAGACTGCTTCCCGGCTCCCTTTACCATTGTCTGGGCAGAAAGGAAGGTAAATAATAAAGAAGAAATAGAATAGGGAAGAAGAAAAGAAAGGAGTTTAAAAAAGTAGTTTAAAATTAACCAAAAGTAGCAGAAAACAGAAAAATATAGAGCTAGAAAAATAGAGGGATAGATAATAAGTAAAATAGATTTAAAAAAAACTTCAAACAAGCAAAGGATGGCAGAGATTGACAGAGGATACAGAAAGCATGCCCAGAACCATAGCAATGAATGAAAGACAAGATGGCCGCGCCCGTTCACGACCATGTGGGTAAGTTCGCGCGAGATTTCCCTCGCGTTCACACACAAACTTGTACTAGCGAGCTGCACACTTTGCGAGATTACACATAGCGCCCGGAAACGGAAATGCGTCACACAAACAAGATGTACGATCAAAAGGGTAACTTCGCCTCGTTGCGCTGCCAGCGGCTCGCTAAAATGCACAAAACCACGCAAACTAACATGCCGCAAAAAAACAAATCGCATATTCGCACAAATTCGCAGCTTCCGAATTCGATCTCGTGCAAATTCCCGCCCCGCGAATCCCGCGATATTGCAGAAAAACGATTTTTGCAAAACTGAAAGCACTCAGCAGGTGCAAAAGTTCAAGCTCATCATTAGTAACCATTCCCTGTAGTGCTTCCTGAGGGCCCCCTCCAGAGTTCAGTTGCCTACTTGCAACTATTCTATGACCCTGCTCTGACCCTCACAGCAGGCTCAGAGAATAGCTACAAGTAGGCCAAAAAGGTCCTGTGAAAAAAATTTGCACTGCAACAGAGAGCAATTACAGCTAAGGAAGCAGGTGCCAGCTCAAATTCAGTGACACATTAATCAGCCCCAAATTAATTCATGTCAGTTGAGGCAGGGCAGGTGTGCTTTCCACCCATATTCTACAGTGATGAACCAGAGGGTGGCAGTGATGAACCAGAGGGTGGCATGGGTGAACCGTAGTGTGGCAGTGGTGAAACAGAGGATGCTGTGATGAACCAGATGTAGAAACAACATAGTCACGACCGTTGCGACCCGACAAGTAAGTTCGCGTTTGCGAACTGGTACAAAACCCTTGCAAACTGGCAGAAACCCTTGCAAACACAAAAAAAGAAAAAATCTGCAAATTCGCGAGAGTTCGCAGATTTTGCGGATTGCAAATTCGTGAATACACAAATTTGCGAACCGTGAATTCGCAAAATTCGCCCATACTTACTGGAAACTACTTTGATGACTCACTCTGGTTCCTTGGAATTCCCTGGACTATCTATATTATTGTGTGCTCTCACCTCCCTATTGCACATTGAATAGCGCTTATTCTTTTTGCCATGGATGGTAACATTTTTCATGCTTTTGCTGCACAGGTTACTGTATGAGGTGACGCTCCTCTTATACATTGGGGTAAATATTGTCAGTCACCTTCCAGGGACTAATATACCTTACCACTACCCCTCTGCTTTTTTTACATTACTCCTGCCTTCTTCTTCGTTAGGGCCGCATTTGCCCAATTTTACTAACTATTCATTGCCCTAACCAGAAACCTAAGATGACCAGTGATCTTCACGCCACACCTAAACCATCCTCGACAGGCGCAAAGCCAAAGAGACAAAAAAATGATCCACCTGCTCCTAGTCTCTTCTCACAATTTCCGGTTCTAGACTCTATTTTAGATGAGTACGTGGTCTTCAACCATTTATGTCCACTACCAATGAAAACTTAAAGCAAATAGAAGAACAATGGATTGTCATGGAGGAAAAGGTGATGGATCTTGAACAAAAGGTGGGTGATCTTCATGATATTTCTACAAAATGTCCTTTATTAGAGCAAGAGATCCACAAGTTGAAACTCCACACTGAAGACCTTGGAAATCGTAATCAGAGGAACAACCTTCGCCTTTATGGTCTTCCAGAAAATATTGAGGGCCCAGACATATTATCCTTTTTGCAGAAGTTCCTTCCAGAGTTCTTAGATCTTCAACCCTCTTCACTTCTCAATATTCAACAGACATATCGCCTGGGTCGTCTTCATCCTAATTAAAAAAAGCCACGTGGTATCATATGCTTTTCCTGGAATTTACTGAACTTATGCAAGTTATGGTAGGGAGGACGGTGGCAGAGTCTCCCCGACGCTCTTGATGCCAGCAAGTTGTTCCCAAGTGCCAGACATAATTATGCACAGATGCGTTTAGCTGCTTGAAGTCAGGAACCGCATTTTAAAATTATCGCAGTATTTGCAATATTTTAATTTTATTGTCACAAGCAGTGCTGGTAACTCTCTCATCTCTCACGTTGCACTCCTGGTACTACGGGGATAACAGCGGCCCATTGTTGCACAGGGAAGGCTGCGCTTGATAATACAGCCTGCCCGCCCCGGTCCAAATCGGCTATTAGAGCCGTTGAGCGGAGGGCGGACAGGTAAGAGCCAGTCACTTCCGCTTGTATCAGCGGTTAGCGCTCTAGTCTTCCCTCAGAAAGGGCTATTTAGCACTATCTTCGGTTTGAGCGCGCAGAGATCGCGTGCAGGGGTGCGCCTACGGACGTGCCTAAGACAAGCCGAAGAGAATCCCGTTTGCGCCCGTCCACGACCGAACGGGGCTAGGGCCCATGGCCTATACTCCTAAGTCCTTGGACTTTAATGGAATAATATCACCCGCTATTCAGCCCAGGTATTGAAAGATCTACAACCAGTTTTGTTAGCAGGCTGTATGCGAGACTCCTGGCCATCCCCTGAAGGCTCTTTCTCCTGTATTCATTGCTGCTATCAGGCTTCCCTCACTTATCCCCTCACTGGTAGCCATACTCCAGCATCTAAAGGGCTATGCTTTCCGAAATTATTATCTAATCTCCTCACTTCTAGTAACATCGGAGAATCCTCACCTCAACTTGCGTTAACAAGTTTCTTTTTAAACATTCGTTCCCTACCTAAACACCACAATTATAAGACCTGGTAAACTCAGTCACACCAGATATTTGTTTTCTTACGGAAACCTGGTTAAAGCCTCATACAGTGCCCGCCATTACACTGGGGGTTCCTATTGGATATAAGGTTCTTAAATTAGATCGCACCATAAAAACCGGTGGCGGCATCACTGTGGTCTATAAAAAGGGATTGAAGGTCTCCCTATTGGATCAGAGAAACTGTTCTATGATGGAGGTCATGATCTTTAAGATCAGCTCCACCTCGAAAATACACTGGAAGGGAGCATTAGTCTATCGGCCCCCGGGGCCGAGTGCGGGTTTTTCGCTCTCCTTAATGGATTTATTAGCTCCATACCTCAAAGCCAAGGAAGATTTTATCCTGCTTGGAGACTTTAATATTCATGCAGATCTCCCTAGTCACCCAGATACAATATCCCTGCTTTCCGATCTCTCTATATTAGGACTCGAAATTCAGAATAGTGGTCCAACACATATAGGTGGGCATACCCTGGATTTAATTTTTGCCAACTGCCCTAAAATAAAATGCCAAACACCAACTCAAGTAAGTTGGTCTGACCATTCTATGGTCGAATTTGCCCTTCTGGGCCTCCATCTGCCACACCAAAAATCTCTCCCAGCAGTTTGGCGAAGACAGTGGCATAATGTGGCACTAGATGGGCTACAGAAGGTATGGAAGGAACCCATTCTCCTAGGGAATGATAATGTAGAGATTGGCCTCACTAAGTTCAACAAGGCTCTTTTAGAGGCGGTTGATCTACTAGTACCCTTGAAACTACACAAACAGTACCCTAGATCCAAACAAGTGGTGTGGTACACTGAAGAGCTCAGAGTGGATAAGCAGGGGTGTAGAAAGCTTAAAAAAATTTGGAGGAAATCACACACTTTACACAGTAGGAAGTCGTACTCAGAGGCTTTGGACCATATATCATAAAAACATAAAATTGGCCAGGAAGAATTGTCTTACTTTACAGTTGATTGAAGCTGGCAACTCTTCCAGAGAACTTTACAAAATCCTACAATATTTTGTGAAGCCCGCGGTCTGTGAAAGCCCTGATGACTTCTCCCAAGCTTTGTGTGATGATATCTCTTTGTTCTTTGAGAATAAGATAGAGTTAATATATGAAAAAATTACAAAGGCTGCTAATTCCAGGAGCAATGCTCATAGCCCGCCTCTTTTGCCACCCATGTGTGAAAGTACCCCACTCACTATGTTTCCAGAAGTTAGCCTATCTGATGTCATTTCCTTGTATAGCCAAATTAAGACAGGGTCCCCAACGGATCTTATGCCAGCCAAAATTATTGCTCTTTTAGGTAATTTACTCTTACCAGGTATTCAAACTGTCATAAACCTCTCCCTTAAGGAAGGGCAGGTGCCTAAAGAAAAAAGTGATAGTGGACCCATGGTCAGACCTTTCCAATCTCTGTCCTATCTCCCTTTTACCCTACCTTAGCAAGATGACCGAGAAGCATGTGAACACCCATCTGTCTAATTTCATCGAGGCAGCGGGTGGTCTGGACCATTCACAATCTGGTTTCAGACCTAATCACAGCACCGAATCAGCCCTTCTCTCAGTGACTGATACCATCAGGATGGCACAGGATAGGGTGGGTTCTATGATTCTGGTGCTGTTGATTTATCCGCTGCCTTTGACACAGTGTCACATGATATTCTTGTCGGTCGTCTGCAAAGGGTGGGGATAGGCGGATCTGCTCTGTCCTGGCTTGAGAGTTTTCTCTCAGGCTGCTCACAAAGTGTCAGATTGGGTTCCCACTACTCCACGTGCTTAAGCCCCACACTTTTCAATGTGTATGTGGCCCCCTTGGCTGACATTGTGAGAGAATATTGGTTCACACCAATATCGTACGCTGATGACACCCAGCTTCTGTTTCCTTTCAAGGCTCTTACGCCAGCAGTCAAAAATGCTTTTGCTGCGGGTATGCAAGCAGTCTCCAACTGGATGGCCTCTAATTGCCTACAATGTAATGTGGGCAATACGGAGGTCATGCTTTTTGGGGAGGCCCCCCTCCTCTGGTCACCTGAATGGAGGCCTTTGGACTTAGGATCAGCTCCCTGCCCTAAGCAGGTAGTAAAGAACTTAGGGGTACGCTTGACCAGGCACTGCTACTAAAAGACCATACTAATCAGGTAACGGGATCCTGTCTTAGGGTCATTGGACTCCTGAGGCATTTGTTCCCGTATCTGGCAGACAGCCATAGGAAAACTTTGGTTCAAACGCTTGTAATCAGCAGATTAGATTACTGTAATGAGCTTCCTATATCTGCCAATGAAGAGCAGCTTGGCAGATTACAGGTAGCCCAGAACACAGCAGCTAGACTGGTCCTTAATGCCCCAGCCAGATCCCCTTCTCGTCCTCTCTTGGACAAAATTCACTGGCTACCTATCCGCCAGTGGGTTAAATTCAAAGTATGCTGCGTAATTCATAAATGTCTGTATGGCACAGGCCCTAAATACCTGACTGAAAAATTCATACTTTATGAGCCAGGTCATTCCTTGCGCTTTAGGAACCAATTGTTGCTCCAGGTTACCCGTATCAAAAGGGAAAGGCAGGGTGGTCAAGCATTGTCTTATAGGGGCCCTGTTTAGTGGAACACTCTGCCCCTTACCCTTAGGCAAAACACCAACCATCGAGCCTTCAGGAAATCCTTAAAGACATACCTGTTTTCGACAGCTTAAACCCTGCACTATTCATGATTTAGTCTTGCCCTCTGGTAAGAACACAAGCGCGGAGATACCCCTTCGGGGGTCGAATTCCTGCGCTATATAAGCAAATAAATAAATAAATAAACATGAAGGCTGTCAAACTCAAACTACGGCTCACTTGGTCGGGACATAATATCTTCAGCTCTCAAGATGTTTCCAATGTAACAAATGCTCGTCATAAAGAATTTCTGGCACTTCGTCCTGAGATGAGACATTTGAACATCCAGTATGGTATTCTTCATCCTTTGTTTTGCAAAATTACTCATGAAGAAACTCACATTCTTTTGATGATCCTGAGAAACTCAAAATCTTTCTCAACAGCATTTCCTCTCATAATATGGATACTAATGTTTAATTTTCTTTTAGATAGAGGATTGCTACTGTACGTTCTAAAAGTTTATCTATCTTGAGATTTCTACTATATACAGTTAACTGATTGATATTGTTCTTCTAAATTACACCTATCTTGTTCTTTCTCTTATTCGTTTCTTCTTTCTCCTTATTGTTCTTTATTTTTTCCAGCATTGCATTTACTCTTTTTACGTCTTATAGTAGTTCTATTTTCTTCTTTCCTTTGTTGTCCCCTATTATATGCTTTATCTTTTTATTTTTAAGAGGCCTATTGATGCCTATTTACCCATACCGCCGTCCCTTGTCTTCGGCGTCACCATGCTTCCATCATTTTGGTTGCTTGTCTTTCTTCAGATCTCGACTCTTTTCCTTGATCTGTTTATTTATTCAACTTTTCTATCTATTTCCTCTTCTCTTCCCCCTTTTCTTTTGGTTCCTTGGCTATTTCCCTTATGGTTTTTCGATCAGTTTCTCTATCTCTTCCCTCTTCTCTCTTCTTTTCTCCTTTCAGTCCCTGGTGTTTCTCCCTCAAGTTTTTTTCTCATTATTATCGTTTTACTTCTTTGAGTGTCTTTCTTTCATCATTTGATAAATGTTGTTTCTTTATTTTCGTTGGTCTTGCAGCTTATTGTTCCTGTTTCCATATGTTCCCCCTCACCCATCAACATGTTTAACGTTGTCTCCTGGAATGTGTGTGGTCTAGGTCATCCTGTCAAGCTTCAAAAGGTATTGTCTCATTTATCCAAACTTAATACTAATGTTGCTTTTTTACAGGAAACTCACTGTAATGATGTGGAATTTCTTAAGCTTAAACGTCAATGGGTCAATCAAATTGTTTTTTCTCCTGCTCTTGATCATCACAGTGGTGTTACTATTTTATTTCATAAATCAATTAATGCACAAATAATATCAACAGAATGTGACTCAAATGGTCAATGGGTTCTGGTTGGTGCTATTATTTGTAAAACACAAGTTACTTTTCTTAATATTTATGGTCCTGTCAAACCTGATCCACAATTCTGGCATTGTATTCAATTGAAATTATCCTCTATCTCTAACCCCAACATAATTGTTGGTGGCAACTTTAATAATTGGTTAGATCCCGCCCCAACATAATTGTTGGTGGCAACTTTAATAATTGGTTGGATCCCTTCTCTGATCGAAATTCTAAATGTAAATTTTAGCCTGGTAAGAATCACAAATTCTTTCAGTCATCCATCATCTCACGCCCTTTGTTTGATGTATGGAAAGCATGTAATCCAGATACTTCTGAATTTACTTTCTTTTCACCTGTCCACTATACTATGTCCCATATTGGTTATATTCAGGTTTTCTAAATCATTACTCCCCTTTATCCATTCCTCTGAAATTGGATCTATTTTTATTTCTGACCATGCCCCGTGTCTGCCTCTTTTGATTTGTCCCTTACTACTTGTAAACAAGGCCGTTGACGTTTTAACAATCACCTTCTTTCAGAACGAACCTTTATAACAGAAGCAACAGCTATTATTAATTAACTTTTTCATTTCAACAACCCGAAAGACACCTCAGTCCATAATAACTAGGATGCTTTTAAAGCATCATTTAGAGCCTTTACTATTGCTAACTCTTCAAAGAATAAAAAATTACTGAATGCTAAATATCAGGAAACTCTTCAGCAAATTAAAAACCTGGAGCATAATTATTTTTCCTCCAAATCTTCCTCCACTTTACAAGAATTGATTGCAGCCAAATCTACCCTGAATAAAATTGCCTCTGTGGATGCCTGTAACATTCTTCTTAAGAATAAATCTAAATTTCATGGTGGACAAAATAAAGCAGGGAAAATGTTAGCATATTATTTAAAAATCAAGTCAGAATGTAAAAATATTAGACCTATCCAATCAGAAACACCCAATAAACATCTTTCCTCTGTTTCAGACCTTCAGACACATTTCAGTCTTATTATAATCTTTTATATACAGAAGATACCACTCCTTCTGAAGAGGATTTTGAAACATTTTTCCAAGGTATCCCCAAACCTCATTCTCTCCCTGATACTTTTTTACCTCTTGAAGATGATATTTCTCTTTGGTAGATAACCAATGCTTTCAAATCTTTGAAAAAGGCCAAAGGGCCGGGACCGGATGGCTTCTCAGTTGAACTATTTTTAGCTTTTTCCTCAATGTTTGTACCAAAAATTATTAGATCTTTTTAATTAATTCATTTCCAATTCTAAAGCCGGTGGTTCTTTTTTATAAGCCCCTATTATTGTCATCCCCAAACCGGACAAAGATTCTTTCTTTTGTAAACATTTTCAACCCATCTCCCTAATCAATTATGATTGTAAAATGTTTGCAAAGATTTTGGCTTCCCGCTCTTCTCATCAAACTAGATTAGGCTGGATTTGTTAAAGGCCCACACTTACCTCCGACAATGCCAGAATGTTCTCCATTATTCTTGCCCTTGGAAAGAAGTGCTCTTCTCCTCTTGCTGCCCTATCACTTGATGCTGAAAAGGCTTTTGACCAAATAAATTAGCAATACATGTTGCTCACTCTTCATTGGTTTGGTTTTGGGCAAAAATGTATATTATATATTAAATTATTATATATTGCCCCACGCGCTTGTGTATTTATTATTAGCCTCTTTTACTCATATTTTGATCTGCAAGGAGGTAGCCCTTAGGGCTGCCCCTTTCTCCATTACTTTTCCTCCTCTGTTTAGAACCCTTTCTCGAACGACTTAGACATAACCATAATATTACTGGTTTTAAACTTAACTCCCACCAAACTTTCTGCCTATGCAGACGAGATCCTTGCAATTCTCTTCCCCCTTTTTTTTTTTTTACAAGAGAATGCTTTATTTTTCATTGTCTCTGTGTACAAACGTAATTTTTCCCAAACTGAGATTTTACCTTCAAATTCATTCTGCTACCGCTACATGTTTGACTCAACCAATTTTATTTGGTGCCCTTCTTAAAAGATTAAGGGCCTCATTTATGAGGTTTTGCCATAGGGAAGCGCAGCAGGCATTCCTGCTGCACTCCCCTTCAGCAAAATAAAAGGGCAGAATGCGCCATATCCATCAGATACAGTACATTCCTGTCCTTTTCCCCTATGCCGGCGCACAATGGGCTGGCTGCTCAGGCACCTTTGCACAATAATGCAAGGGGAATGGAAACCTCTCTGTGCAAAAACAATCACAAGAGGCTTTTCCTCTTTCTATGTGTGCTGCACAATGCCGCACACATAGAAAAAGGAAAAACAAGGAGAAATAAAGATATTTCTACCTGTTGCGCCTCCATTATGCCTCCCCTGGGAAGGCGTAAGCTTTTGGCACTGCCTTAGATTTATGATTTCTCATACATCTGGGGCAGTGTCAAAAGGCCATGGATGTTGCTCTGAACGCCCCCAGCAACACCCATTGCATGTTCCTTTAACACAGAACACTGCACAAGGGGCCTCATAACTGAGGCTCTAAATACTTAGGAACATGGTTTTCCTCAAATATTCCTGACACTTTATGCCATAATTTTGCTGCCTTAAAACTCAAACTCACTAATTTGATATCTTCCTGGTCCCCATTATTTTTATCCTGGTGGGGCAGATTGGATACGACCAAAATGATGATTGTTCCCCAGGTGCTATTTATACTTTCTATGTTACCTTTTAAAAATCCTATTTATTACTTTTCTTTTTTTTTTTTTTTTTTTTCCTCATTCTGCAATAGAGTGTATCTGAAATTGTCGGGGACCCGCTTCTCCGCTGTCCGGACCTTCACCACCCCTGATGCAGGGGAGTCTCACTATGTGTACTTGCAAAGTCGGGTCCCCTTACATTCATGACACTTTCAATACTTTTATTTCGAAGTGGGGGAGCTGACCACCTTGGCCACTCTCACAAGCATCATGCTTGTGTACATATTGCCATTGCATAATCATTGGAAATGAATAGGGCTTAGCATGACGGTATGTTCAATATCCCAATTAGTTCGCAAACTGTGAGTCCTCCCAGATCTCCCAATAGTTATATTTCCTACTGGGTTTCCCTTTCCTATCCCACTTATTTACTCTATTTATGGAAGCCACCCATTCTAAGTGCGTAGGGGAAACTGGTCTTATCCACTTAATGCAGAGTTCCCTTCGCGCAAGCAGAATCAACATAAACAACAAGTTCTCTTCTTTCCTTGTTAAGAGTGTTACTCCCTCTTGCCGGCAGACCCCAAAAATAACAAGATCCATACTTACTATGAGTGGTCTTCTCAGTACAGCTTCTAGGATTTTACTCACTTCCTGCCAGAAACCACCGAGCTGGGGGCATTGCCAGAACATGTGCACATCGTCCGCCCTTGGTAGGCCACATTTGGGACAGGATTTTGTGTTACTGCCACTGAATTTGGATAGACGCTTTGGCGTCCAGTAGGCTCTGTGGGAAGTAAATAGGTGGTTTCGCCTTAGAGTAGCAGATTTCACAATGGACCAACATTTGCTCATAGATACTTGCCACAAATGTTGAAGGTCCAACGATGGTAGATCTTTTCCCCAGGTATTCTCCGGAATCGACAAGTCCTCTTCCTTGGCTCCAATCAGTGCCCAATACCATAATGCAATTTCTTTTCTCTTTGGGGAATTCTGCAACATTGAAGCTTCTAGGATTTTATTTCCACTGCACTTCTCCTTCAGAGTTTTTGCCCAACCAGAAAGTTGATAAAACTTGAATTTTGAGAGGGATGCATTTGTGCTTGTACATAGAGACTCCCAATCTATTAGAGTGTTCTTAACCAGTACTTGGCCCCATACTTCATAACCTGATGATTTTAGTGGTTTTGCCAAACTGTCTTTAAGACACTCCGGAGTTCCTGGAGAGTCCCATATAGGTGCAAACTCACTATAATAAGGAATATCCAGAGTACTCCTGATCCGATACCACAGTTTCGCAGCTGATTCCAAAGTCTTTAATTTTATTTTTTTGAAGTACTTTGGGTGTCCGAATTTGTACAAATAGTGGCCAATATTATTGGTCGTTGCTTTAAGATGACCCGGGTATAGATCTTGTTTACCTAAGAGGACCCTAATATGCTTAAATTGAAAGGCTCTATAGTATTCAACTAGATCGGGACTAGCAATTCCTCCTTCCATTTTTTTTCTCCGTAATTTACCCCATGCAATGCGAGGGCTTTTAAATGCCCAAATGAAACTTGACAGTTCACCCTGTATTTTCTTTAGAGTTTCTCTATTAAATTCTAGAGGGATAGCACTAAATATAAATGTGAATTTCGGGAGAATGGCCATTTTAATTAGGTTAGATCTACCTAAAAATGTTAGAGGAAGACCTCCCCATGCCTTCAGTAGTTTTCTTACTTCCGCTGTTATCCTGTCTAGATTTATCTTTGCTATTTTATCTAAGTTTTTGGTCAACTCTATCCCCAAATATCTGATTTTCTCCCTGTTGTAGTTGCTATTCACTTGGAAATTCCAGCTCATAATCTCTGTTTTTGATTGATTAGTTTGATAGCCGGATATCCTACCAAAGTCGTTTAGAGTGTCCTCAATCGCTTTGATGGATTCTACGTAATTATCCGTGAAAATCATCAGGTCGTCTGCATACAAAGCTATTTTCTTTTCCCATCCATTATATTTGAACGAGGTTATTTCCGAATTAGATCTGAGCTTGTGTGCCAGCGGCTCGATGTATAAATTAAACAATAGGGGCGAGAGGGGACACCCCTGTCTAGTCCCCCTCTTTATATCTATATTCTTTGTTAAGCTCCCATTTATTAGAACCCTGGCTTTTGGTGATCGGTACAATTCTTTAACAGCTTCCTGGAAGTTTTCACCCAACTTATATTTTTCTAGCGTTGCATTTAGAAAACCCCAGTTCACTCTGTCAAACGCTTTAGCCGCATCCAGCGTTATTATTGTTAAGGGGATTTTCTCGCTTATCGCTATATCTATAGACCCAATAAGCTCGTGGGTCAATTCCTGCAAGTGCCTGCCTCCTACAAACCCTTTCTGATCTTCTTTTATCAGCTTTTCCTGCTATTTTACCGAGCCTTTTTGATAAAATTTGTGTAAAGATCTTATAATCACTATTTAAAAGGCTTATGGGGCGATAGGATTCACATCTTGCTGGATTTTTACCTGGCTTTAGTAAGATACTTATCGTGGCGTCATTCCACGAATCCGGAAGTTTCCCTTTCTCTAGATAGATTTTGTTTAGCAAGTTTGTGATAGGGGGGGAAAGGACCTCACTAAGTTTAATATAGAGTTCATTTGGTAGGGCATCCGGGCCTGCAGCTTTACCCCTTTTCAAGCCTCTCAACACCTCTTCTACTTCCTCCTTTGCAATTGGGGCATTTAATTCATCTTGTTCCTGGTTCGATAACACTGGTAAATCCAGGGTTTCTAAGTATTTATCTAAATCTTCACTTAATGGGGCTGTGTCCTCGGTATATAATAGGGAGAAGAAGTCTACGAATTCTGTTCTTATTACTTCTTCTTCAGAACAAATATCTAAACCGTCTTGCGGTAAGATATTGAGTATCTTGTTTCTATTGGAATCTGTTTTTATTTTCCACGCTAGCAGCTTGCTGCACCCCTCCCCATATTCATAATGCGCCAACTTGCTTGCCTCCCATTTCTCTCTTACCCTACTCTCTAACTCCCCTGTTAGCAGTTCTTCTTGCCTCCCCCTGTCGTCTTCCAACTTCTTTATTGTTTCAGGATCAGCCTCAGCCACTATTAGTAAGTCTAGGTTTTCGATGTTAGTTTCCAGTATTCCTATCTCTTGTTTTGATCTTTTGTTTTTGTATGCAGACAAACTGAGTATCTTCCCTCTTATAACCGCCTTATATGCATCCCACATGACCTGTGGGGACACGCCCTCCCTATTATTCTCAAAGTACTCTAACGACTCTATTTTGAGACTCTCAATGTTCTGTGGGTCATTAAAAATGGTACGATCCACTGTCCATCTAACTGCCGGCTGTTGGATGTTCAACTGAAATTTTAATAGCACGGCAGAATGGTCCGATAATGTGGCTGGCAAATGCTCGATTTTATAAATTTGATCCACTAATATTTTGTCTGTCAACAGGAAGTCAATTCTGGATTTTATTCCCAGTCTTTTATTTTTGAAGGTAAAAGGATGTTTTTTATCCCCTTTCTCCCTCCAAATGTCCACCAAACCTAGATCTCTTTTATAGATTCCCAACCACTCCCGCATTTTAGGGAGATTAACCTGTTTTATGGGCGGGAAACGGTCTACCTTAGGGTCTGGAATCAGATTAAAATCCCCCCCTACGATCACCGGGGATGTATATGATAAAAGATGGATGAGGGTAACGAGGGGGGAAAGATGGCGGCCGGCTAGGACGCCAGGTCGGGAGCTCCGGTGAGACTGCCCAGCAAAATGTGAGAAATGTGAGAAACCGCGAATTTCGTGCTCCCAAACTGATTCCCTGCTTTTTAGCCTATGCAAGTGACCCAGTGAGAACCCGGTCCCTGAGCAGCATTAGAAAAAAAAAAGAAATAGAAATTAGAGAGACTAATTAGGAGACTAACCTCCGTAGTGCTCGTGGTCAGTCTCTTCTTGTCTCATCTTGGGGTGCTGTGCTGTCTGGCCGGCGGCCTCTGGAGGAGAGAGGAAGGGTGGGGAGGGGTGTATGACGCCGCCCGCTCAGACGAGTTGTTCAGTGGAGCCCTGCTGGTCTGATTCAGAAACGTGTTTGGTGCAAAGTGCTACACGCTCAGCTCGGCAAGGGCTGTGGAGTGCTGCTCAGGAGGCACACAGTGCTTGTCGGAGAGCTGCAAGCAGAGTCTCCTTCCTCTTCCGGGGCAGTGGGGTCGGCAGGGGAGGTGTCAGAACCAACACCAACATCGACGGTGGGATCGGAGATCAGGAGAAGCATTCACCAAACAGGGGGCTCAGACCACGGGTGAGTGAGGGTGTCGAGGTGGCATGTTCCTTGGAAGGTGTAGACACAAAAAAAGCTTCCAATATCGTCAGAACCAGGGAGGCAAGAGGGAGTAAGAGAGTAAAAATAATAAACCGGGTGCATAGAGGAAAGGGAGAAAAAGGAAAAGGCTTAATTGCGCAAAGGGCTGAGCAGGTCAAGGGGCACCCAAGAGTGAACCAGCAGCTGCAACGGATGAAAAAATTCGAAAGCACTGTGGGGGAAAGCAGTATCAATGGGGGTCAGGCATTGAAGGAGGGGACGAAAAACGCAGAAAACACAAAATCAGCCCAAGTGCAAGTGCAAGTGCATGAACTAAGTGGGGAGGTGGAAACTGAGGTGGTCAGTACTGAGTTGTGTAGTCCCATAATAAGTGCCAAGCTAGGGGAGTGTAAAGGGGCAGCGGCACTAGTATCACTAGCGCCTGTGGAGAAAGCACACATTGGTGAAACAAGAGTGACCACAGTTCAAGAAGAAGAAAAGGATAAGGAAAAGGGGGTATCAAGTTATTGCCTAAGAAATAGACAATTCCTTAAGTACACCACTCAAACAGTAACAAAACAAGTAATTGCCCCTCGTAGCACTAAAAAAAAGTCTAAGAAGCAAATTAAGTCAGACCCCAGCAACTCTTATACGAAGAGGAAAACACCCAAGGAAACAGGGAAGATTGGAAGCGCACCAGACGCGCCTCTTCGCGTCACTCCCTCTCTTAGATCCTTCTTTAGAGTTCAGGACCAAAGCCAAGCACTTACCAGCAAGAAGGGTCAAGAGGTCAAAGTAGTTAAAGTAGTAGAAAGCATCACTCCTAATTCATTATTTAAATCTTGCATACCTGAATTTTGCATATCTATGGATGGTTCTACAAATATGGCCCAAGTATCAGGTACGTTAGCCTCACAAGAATGTACACCCATCCCCTCTATAACGGAAGGGAGAGGTCTCGTGCAAGAAAAGCCGACAGCTACCAAAAAACAAGGACAAATGCAGGCAAGCCCTATAACTGACGGATCGGAAGGGTCGAAAGAGCTAGAAAGCGTACATCCTCATCCAGTAGTAAATCAACTGAGTAGCCATCAAATAGGGGATCAGCTAAGGGGAGGACAATCTCAAACTCAAACTCAAGCCCAAGCCCAAGCCCGGGAGCTAACCTCAACAGAGTTGATGATGGAGAAAATGATGGAGGAAATGAGGGCAAAATTCGCCGTATCTGAGACAAATCAGAGTAAAATCCGAGAGGTATGTGAAGCATTAGACACTAAGATGAGTGCGTTGAACGATCGGGTCACCGTGGTTGAGTCAGTTCTGGAGGGTCTCTCAAAAAAAGTGGAGAGAAATGAGAAAGAGATAAGGGTCCTCAAAGAAAGTGATAGGAGCACCAGCGAAAAACTGGAATCTCTGGAAAACCAGGCCAGAAAAAATAATTTGAGAATTTTGAATGTTCCAGAAGGGAAAGAGGGGGCTGACGTAAGGAAATTTATAATACAGCTACTCGAGGAGCAATTTCCATGGACAAAGGAGATAGGACTAGACGAAGACATTCAAAGAGTGCACCGAGACCCTTTCGGCAGAAACAAAGAAAGGAAGAACCCCAGGAAGATCCTGATAAATTTTAAAACCTACACCATCAAGGAGAGAATCCTAAGTGAGGCGCTGAAATGTGGCACACATAGTAAAGGTGATTGGACATTTAGGATCAGGTCCGATATTTCTAAAGCCACTCAAGATAGGCAATGGGAATTGGGGCAATATATGCAGGAGCTGAAAAGTTTAGGGGCAACTGTACAAATGAAGTTCCCCGCTGCACTCCGAATCATGTGGAGGAATAAAATGTACAATATAAGGGAGCCTGCTGAAGTAGCTCATTTTCTGGAGCAGATGAAAGATCAAGGAAGAATGCAATCTGAGGCAGAGCTTGGGTCCGGCGCTAGGTCTGGGTGCTGACCCTCAATCTCTAGTATCTAGTCTCTAGTCTTTAGTCTTCAGTCTATAATCCTAGTCTTGGTCTCCATAGATGGGATTATGGTCCCTAATCTCCACAAATTTCAAACTTAATCTTGATAGATGAGAGGGGACCTAATAATACTGTACAAAAACAAGGAGGGCAAGAAAATATTTTTAACCGAAACAAAGAGGGAGTACTACTAGTAAAAAGTGGGCAGTCATGGGGCTCAAAATGGGCTAATAATGCAGCCCAAAAGAAAAAGAAGGGAGGTTTCCCCAGGGAGGTTGTTTTTATGTCACAAAAAAAATAAAAAGATAAAAAGCACTTGGGTGGGGAGCAAACTAGGGAAAAAAATGGAAAAAAATCCTCGAAAAGCAGAAAATGAGTTATCAGGGCCTGCAAAGCTTAGGCTAGGGGAGAACATGGAAAATTTGTATATAAAAGAGAGAGGAAATGATGGGGAAAAATGTTAACATACTATCTTGGAATGTAAACGGGCTAAGACTCCCAAGTAGAAGGCGTAGAATTTTTGAATACCTAAGGGTGGCAGATTGCGAGATCATTATCTTACAGGAAACACACTTGTTGAAGATGGAGTGGGAGGATATCATAAAAAAACTAAATTGGGTGGATGGCTATGTATGTACAGATCAGGAATGTGTGGTTAAGGGGATAGCGATACTCTTCAAAAAAACTCTAAATGTGAAAATTGAAAAGACTGAACTTGACAAAAAGGGTAGGTGGGCAATTGCTAAGGTAAGAATCTATGATACCCTGTATACAATAGCGGGTTATTATGGTCCCAATTCTGATGATCCCTCCCCCCTACAGAACTTGTATATCCATCTTTTATCATATTACTTTTCACAGATTCATTCCTTATGTACAAAATTTTTATGGAACAATAAACATGCTTGTATTGCCCTTTCTAAATTGATTCACCCAAAAGCAGAGGGTGAGGTTTGATTCCCTGATTTCAAACTATATCACAATGCTATGTCTAAAGATTATCAAGAATTACCTATGCCAACATGGGTTGTTGTTGAACGTTCATTGTTAAATGACTTTTCTTTTCAGGATGTGATGTTTATGACCAATTGTACTTTCATTTCCAAATAACCTATCTTAAAATATTCTCAACATTTAATACACACACTTTTTTTCAAAAATGTTGACCCATATCATTCTTTTTTATCGTCCTAATTATGGTTTAATAAACACATCAAATTCCATCACAAATCCTTTTACAACAAGCACTGAAAGAAAAGGGCATTTTTTTATGTACATCAATTGACAGTTAACAATTCAATTTTGCCCTGTCCCCAACCACAAGAGAAATTTAGCCTGCCTGACTCTTATACCCAACAATATAATACGTTATAACCTGTTCTCCTAACCCTTTTACAAATGTTTAATTCCAATCCCACTCCTATTTTATTTACGCCTTTTACACCGCTATTTCAAATTCTTTATGACCTAATTCCCAGTGCCTCTTTTATATATAAGACCGTATGCTCATCTACTAGCACTCGGAGTAAATCTCCTATGGAATTAACTTGGGAACAGGATTTATCTCAATTGCTTTCTGTTTCTCAATGGGATCTATTGTGGCAAAAGATTGTCAAAACATCTAAAGCTGCCAACATTACACAATCCTTTTATTTTATTTATAACAGAGTTGTAATCACTCCCCTATTTTTACACAAAATTAACCACTCTATTTCACCATTATGTTGGTCCTGTCTTTCCTCTGAATGAACATTGATACATTTACTTTATTATCGTCCCAAGGTCTATGGGGTAGATGTATCAAGCTTTTTTCTTGTTGCAAACGCTGCGAATCGCAAAATAGCAGGATTTGCGACAAGAAAAACTGGACATGAGATGTATCATGCAAAAAGTTTGCAATATTACGGAATCGCAAATTTTGCGATTCCTTAACATTGCGCAAGCATTTAAGAAATCGCAAATTGCGATTTCTTAAATGCTATGTATGAAACATTTCATTTTAGCGAATTTTGGCTAAGAAATCGCAAATTACCACCAACTTGTAGTTGGTGGTAATTTTCAAATTCTTTTACAAATGCACGTTATGCAATTTGTAAAGGTGCCATGTGACGCTAATACATGCCCATAGGGCATGTATGTGCGCCATATGCGCAAACATGTAATTTTCAGGGGTGCAGCAGCGTGTCCTTGAGACACCCCTGCACCCTTGAAATTATTCTCAATTTGTGATTAGCAAATTGCGAATTGCAAATTGAGAATAATTTCACATTCATTCCTATAGGCCTCCTGGCCCTCAGAAATGAATGGGAAATTATTCCTTATTTGCGATTAGCAATTTCCTAATCACAAATAAGGAATTTTAAGAAATCGCTAAAAAATAGTGATTTTCTACATACATGCCATTTTGCTATTCCCAAATAGCGATTCCTTAAAAATCGCTATTTGGAAATCGCAAAAGGGTATGTAAATACATCTAGCCCTATGACTTTTGGAAAGCTATTTGGTCGAAATGTATTTAGATGTTTTATTGTGATGTTCCATTTGCTATTCACAGTACATTTTTAGGTACTTTATTTCCTGATTTTGACCAACTTCCTTCAAAAACTATTTTATTTGACCTTTTCATTGTGGTTGCTTTTAAAGTTATATTAACATGTTAAAAAGACAATTCAAAATTACCCTTTCAACTTTGGTGGAATTGTTTTGGTGAGGAACATAGAATTGTTTCTGTCTCTCTCTCTCTTCCATTCATCTACAGATTTAATCGGACTTACTATGGTTACTTTTTACTACATTCCTGTCCTCACACACATTTTTCCCATAACACCCTTTTTTAATCTATTCTTTTTTCCTTCTTTTCTTTCTCTTTATCTTCTCTTTCTCCCCTTCTCTTCTCCCTTTTGTTTCCTCTCTCTCCTCTCTATAAAAAAAATACATATTATATACCTTTTTTCTTTTTCTTCTAGAACACATTATTTTATTACGATGTTATGATTTATTATCCTCATTACATTTTTCTTCCTATATTATTGTTTTATTATAATATTTGTATTATTTTTCTTGTTCTACTACATTGTATTATCCTGTATCTATCTCTTGCTATATATCCTCTGAGTTACGTAATGTTTTAACTCTGTGTTCATTCTCTTAATAATTATTATTTAACAAAAAAAAGAAATTAAGGCGTGAATACATCTCACAATGTACAATGCTAAAGTGATGCAACAATAGAATACAATACAATATCTGGTGTTAGTGGTTAAACTGAGTTTGATGTCACGGTCACCCTTAAAAGTTTTCCAATATTTGTGTTCCTAACTATAACTTTCTTACAAGAGATTACAACACGGATTAGCACAGCCAATGAGGTTGGTTTAATTACTTTGTTAGATATTAATTATATAAAAATGAGCCTAACTTAGCAGACCCCTTGCCACACCCCAACAATCCCAAACATTCAGGGGAACCCATCTCAGACATATGCTGCCTAACACAAGATAGATGATGGTGCATATCAAGGAGCTTACTCACCTCTTGCTCTAAACTGTTGCAGAGTTGTTGTGTTTTTATGTGTTTGAGCCTCATTAACAATGTGCAAAATGTGGATTTACTCTTGATTATACATGCACACATTGACATCGTGTTCTTGTCTTTGAAACAAATTTCCTATGACACGTAGGAGTGTCATTTCTTAGGCCTCAATTAAAGCCAGATTGACATATTTTTCAAAACAGATGCTTCTACCTGTACATTTCACTATTTTTTATTTCTGCAGCACACAGAGTCTGATGTAGAACTCAATTATTGAGTGAACTCTAACTTGGTATGCCCTATTTACGATGTGTAATATGGCTGAGATACCCGCCACCCCCTCTCAACACAATCCCCAAAGGAGGGAAACCGGAAACAGTTCTTGAAGTTTTTGGAAGAGGGAGGGAGTGACCCTCCCCGGCCGTATTTATTAAAACAAAAAATTAACGTTAAACAGTTTCATATTAATGTACAATTTCATAACCACATTGCGATGTTTGGCTAACCTTAACAGATTCTCTAATACAGAGGTTCTCCTAGCCGAACTAACAACCTACAAAACATTTTCTTGAAATAATGAAATTGTACATCCTAACGTTTAAGGGCCAACGGCAAGGTCGTAACCGGTGTCAAGATCCCTAACCAGAAATACCCCCCCCACTTGGGAGGGGCGACAGCACTGAGGCGTACCCCAAGTGCAACTACCAATTTCCCTTGACTTGACGGGGGCCCCAATAAACTCGACGCCACTTAAAGGTCGTTCGAGGACTCGTGTGAGATCTAGAAGGTAGCGTAGACCTCCCCCCAAACCCCACACAACTTACCACATCTGCCGTCGCAGACGTCACTGGCCCCGGGAAATTCCCCAGGAGGGGGCTGTAACCCCTCCTACACAGGAAGGGGCCTTGACCGCCTTTCCTTTCCTTCCGGCGGCCTCTCCTTAGACAGGACCGCCTCCCCGTTGAGGGGCCAAAGGCCACCTCTCCCGAGCGCTCCCATCCGTGTTGGGTGACGCCCACTCATAGGGATCTTCCAATTACTGCTCACCGATCATGACCTTACCGCCCGACCAAAATAAATACGACAATGCTAACTAAACCAACAATACATTGGCCACTATGACCAGAATAATCATGCTTATAAACGGACACTAAAAACCGAATATCTTTAATCACAAAAACATACATAAAATCGACCAACTTTATTACACACTCAAATATCAACATGATAATACCACAACCTGTAAACGAAAATAGAATTATCGATCTATTTTAAAACAACTGGCTGTCCTCAGGGGCTGGTGGGTGGGTCAAAATTGGCTCTTCGTTCCGTCTCGAGCTCACGTGCAGCGAGGAGGTGCAGCTTCAGAGCACAGGAACAAGAGGATGTCTTCCGGTCTTGCGTCCCTTTTTATCCGTCTTCAGGGCGGGCGTAAACCCGCCCCTGCCTGCCCCGAGGGCGTGGCCAGCCGCGTCAGTGTCTAGGCCAGCCCACTCTAGGGCGGGAAAGAGCGCGCCCCGGCTACGCCGCTTCGGGCATACCAGCCGAGACGCGCCTCCCGCCCAAAAATGGCTTCCCGGGGGGATCGAGGTACTCTGCCATACGTTCGGGGGACCGAGTGGTCGCCCCTTTCCAGGAGGTGCCTTACCTCGGGTCCCATTACCCCAGTAAACTGATGTTTACCATCAGCTCCAATTCATCAATTTGAGGATGATCTGTTGAGGTAACATCTTGTGGGGTAAATTTTTTCAGGGTTCTCATGCCCACAATTCCCTTCCCTGTTATTGTGTTGTGCACTGGCACAGCACTGTAATATATGACAGTGAGAATAAGAAAGCATGCCCTCGGTGGACAAGAAACTCGGAACATGTTGCTGGTTCAGGATCCAGCCCTACATACAATAATTTGCTGCCCTAACAGCCGTGGTTGAAATGTTGCATGTACCATTGAAGACAAAACTTTAAACACTAGGATCAGCTGAAAACATCCATGTGCTGTGAATCCATGACACAAAACTTTCACTAGAAAATTGTGTATTGCTGAGCCGCAACGCACTATAGAATCTGTCAAGTTGTGGTCCAGAACAAGCCCCTTCTAATTTTACAGGAGCCAACTGTAGTTAGTTTCTTTGTGTTTAATTATTGGATACTTGCACCCACTTCATGCTATACTTGGGGCACATGCAGAATAGAAGATAAACATTTAAACAGGTGTTTGCAAATAATTACAGTTGTAGCTTGTTACCTTGGAAAAAGAGAAGCTAGAGTGACAATAGAGGGAACATCCATCGACGCCCTAGTGCATGCAATTAGTTTAGCTTGCTAAACACAATTGGGGGCTTCATCATTCTCGAGGAATACCAGGATAAGTTGTTACAAATGTGCCTAGAGTACTGGAAGTAGTGCGAGGGGTAATTCCCGTTATTTGTGTTTTGTAAAATTTGTAAAACTTAGGTGAAAATTACACAAAAGTATGTGAAATCCAAATCTGCGAGAAAAAAACACGTGGCACAAGAAACAGCTGCTTGCATTCCTTTTTCTTTGTAGTCTGGTCCCACTCTCTTACATACTGCAGAAAGCTCACAAGTAAGTTGTTAAACCTTCACCATTCTTATTTGCATAATGTTTACACACCATTCCACTCGATCTCAAAACATTATTCATCTCCTACAACCATTTCCCAGCAGAAAGCTGAACTCCTTGCTGGTGTGACTTCGAGCCAAATTCTCTTGTAGAAACAGAAAACAGACATCAAGACGCCTTCCAGAAACATTTGCCATGTGTTGACATTGCACTAATTATCTCATGGACATATCAGAAACTAAAAAGGTCAATCACAAATTAATTAGACGCCATAAATGTCTGCACACAGGCGCATGTCATAGAGATGAGCACAGCTGAGTTTGTTGGCAGAGTTAGGATGCGTCAGAAAAACACACAGCAGATTGTTCCAGGGATACCGAAATCAGCGAGTGCTAGTAATCAGGTTTGTGAAGGGGCAAGCTGCAAACAATAGAGGACGGATTGTTGTGTCGTCCGTATGGCAGAAAGAAGCCAATGCACGTCAAAGTGTACTAAAGCTAACTTCTGGGGAAATATTACCGCTATAGGTGGTAAATGGAAAGGGGCGACCAATCGGTCCCCCCGAACGTATGGTGGAGTACCCCGATCCCCCCGGGAAGCCATTATGGGCGGGAGGCGCGTCTCGGCTGGTATGCCCGAAGCGGCGTAGCCGGGGCGCGTTTTTTTTCCCGCCCAAGAGTGGGTTGTCCTAGACACCGAAGCCATCCGCCACGCCCAGGGAGGCGGAAGGGGGCGGGTTCACGCCCGCCCCGAGAAGAATAAAAGGAGCCACAAGCCAAGAAAGCATCATCTTCTTCCTGTGCTCTGAAGCTGCACCTCCTCGCTGCACGTGAGCTCGAGACGGAACGAAGAGCCATTTTTGAAATTTGTAATTTCTCTCTTTTCTCTTCTAGCGCTGCAAATCATGCCGGGCAAGAGAGTCGCGAAGAAGGTCAGCACCGACCAGATGATCCGGATGTTGGTGAAGGACATGGCAGAGATGAAAAGGAAAATGGCGGCCAGGGACGGTGCGGGAAGGCCAAAAAGACCCAACCCGACGGAGGCCCCGGCCGGCAGAAGGAAGAGGGCCAGGAACGGGTCAAGCGAGGACGAGGTCCCAGTTCCGGAGGCTCCCCCGATGAGCCCTCCTAGACCGGCGGAGATTCCCGCGCCGGCTCCTGCCGAGGGTCAGCAGATCCCCGTTGTGGTTACCCCAGTGGACGAAGGGGACATGCCCCCGGAATTGGCCGCCCAGTTGGCGGCATGGCTGGGTAATAGCAGCGGGCGTCCCGCGGCCCCGGGGGACACGGCTGAGGAAGCCAAGCAATTAATGAGGCAGTTGCGGCAGTCTCGAGAGGCCGCGAAACCTACTTGTCCGTTTATTTCCCCGCAGGCCCCAGTAGAGCAACTCACAGCGGGCACGAGTTCGGCAGCAACGGCGGTTACATCTTCTAGCTCAGGTAAGCAGCTAATGCCGATTGCGGGGAAGGGGTCGGTACCCTCGAGGAGGGAGAGATTGGCTCAGCATATCCCGATGGAGGTCAAAGAACGGATATGGGCTGAGAAATACGTAAACATGTTCTCCTTACTAACCGACCATTATGAGATCGAGCATGTGAAAGTTCAGAAGGAACTCATGCATCCGAGTGTTTGGCGCGCTAAAATGGCCGCCTTTAGAGTCGATGAGACGATAGGTAACTGGGGTAGGGCTTTTAGCATATTTACTTCAATTATGGGGGAACGGAGACCCGATTTATTGACCGAGTTACCTGTGTACCAGTCACGTATTATGGAATATTCGCAGACATATAGCGGCAACGAGTGGTTTTGTTATGATAATATTTTTTGTAAAGCCAAAGAGTTCGATGCATCTATGACGTGGGATTGTTATGACTCCATTTCTTGGCAAAAGATGGAACAATCAGGCATGTTGAAGGCGCCACTGGTGGGGGGGGCGGGGGTGAACTTTCCCGCCAACCATCCGGGGCGCCCTTTCGGACAGGAGCAAGTAACGAGCATCACCCAAAGCCGAACGGCAATACAGGTAAAAAAGGGGTATGCTGGAACTTTAACAGGGGAAAGTGTACGAGGCCCCACGGGTCATGCAAGTTTAGACATGAATGTGGGGGTGTGGACAGTCTTCGCATCCCGAGACCATGTGCAGAGCCAAAACGGGTGATAACGGCAGTAGGGGAAGCGCCAAACAGGTCTGACATAGTCCAAGGGGCGGCTTTACCTACACCGGTTGATACCATGGCAATGATTCTTTGGCTCAGCGAATACCCTGATCATGTCTCCGCTGGGGTGCTGCGAGATGGGTTTTCTTACGGTTTCCGCATCCCGGTGGGGAATTTTCAGGGGAAAGCACAGTGTAAGAACCAACTCTCGGTCCTACATAATACGGCAGTGGTGCAAGCAAAGATTGGGAAAGAGGTAGCCCGGGGTCGGGTGGCAGGACCATTCAACACGCCACCAGTTCCTAATTTCATTTGTTCACCTTTGGGAGTGGTCCCCAAGAAGGACCGGGGTGAGTTCAGACTGATACATAATTTGTCAGCCCCGAGGGATTTGTCAGTTAATGATGCAATAGACCCAGGGCTTTGTTCGGTGAGGTACGCATCCTTCGATGATGCAGTTGCCATGTTGAATCGCCTGGGGCCCGGAGCGCTGATGGCCAAGTCCGACATCGAGTCCACTTTCCGGTTGCTCCCGGTACACCCGGACGATCAGCGTCTCCTGGGCTTTATGTTTCAGGGGCGCTATTACATGGATAAATGTATGCCAATGGGCTGTTCCATATCATGTGCTTATTTTGAAAAATTCAGTTGTTTTCTGCAATGGGCATTCACAAGGATTACGGGGTTTCAGCATGTCATGCATTATCTGGACGATTTTCTGTTTTTGGGGGCAGCCGGGGACACAGAATGTGCACAGGCTCTAGATGAATTTTGTGATTTGATGAGACAGTTCGGTGTGCCATTGGCACCAGGTAAGACTGTGGGGCCCTCAACTTCGCTCGAGTTTCTTGGAATAGAGCTCGATTCCGAAGAAGGTTGCTTCCGCTTGCCAGAAGAAAAAGTGCGGAAATTCAGGGCTTCCCTTGAAGCATGTATTAGAGAAACTAAGGTGAACTTGCATCAATTACAGCAGACTGTGGGACAGTTGAATTTTGCCCTTAGAGTGATGCCAATGGCCCGCCCCTTTTCCCGTTCGATTGCACAAGCCATGGTCGGTCTTAAAGAGGGGCATCACCGCACGAGGCTCTCGGCCGAGATTCGCCAGGACATGCGCATTTGGTTGGCATTCCTGGCGGACTTCAATGGTCGGGTTGTCTGGACGAAGCCGGCGGTGTCCTCCGGAGAATTGGGGCTGTGGACAGATTCGGCGGGGAGTATAGGCTTTGGCGCCATCTTTGGCAATCACTGGTCGGCTCAAAGATGGCTGTCATGGTGGCACGAGTGTGGACTTACAAGTAACATTGCTTTTCTTGAACTGTTCCCTATTCTGGTGGCTTTGAAGACATGGCCTGAGGGGTTTAGGGATCACTCTGTGGTGTTCTGGTCTGATAACATGACCGTTGTTGAGTGTATCAATAGTCAGGCAGCACGATGCAAGTGGATCCTGAGGTTGCTCAAGGAAATTGTTTTACTATGTATGCAATTGAACGTGCTCTTTAGAGCGAGGCATGTGCCAGGGGTACTGAATCAGGCTGCTGATGCGCTTTCTCGTTTCCGTATGCAGGCCTTCTGGGGTTTTCTGCCCACAGAGGACCCGGTGGCGGCACCATTTCCCGAAGCTCTCTGGTCTCTCGGTGCCCCGAACTACAAAACCTCGTGGGAGAGAGTTTAGCACCTAGGACAAGGAAGGCATATGAAGGGGCGTTCCGTTCCTATTTGTCCTTTTTGGGTTCAGCTAGGGGAGAGCTTTGGGGTCAGGAAGAATTGGTCATAAAGTTTTTACTGTCTCTACACAGGGCAGGAAAATCGATGGCCACGGCCCAGGGGCATCGGGCTGCCATTTCCTTTATTGCGCGGGCTCATGGTATCCAGGACCCTACAGCGTCTTTTGTGGTACAGAAAGCGCTGCGTGGGTGGCAACGCCTTGAGGGTCGCAGAGTAGATGAAAGGCACCCTATAGGTCTGGATAGGTTGGCCCTGTTACTGTCCGTACTCCCTGCTACTTGTTCATCCCAGGCGGAAACAGTGTTATTCCGGGCCGCTTTTGCATTAGCATTTCATGGGGCTATGCGGGTAAGCGAACTGGTGGCAAAGAATAAGCAGGATACGGGGGGTGGACTGTGCCGAGAGCACATTCATGTAAAGGGGGAGACGATGATTGTCTCGTTTATCAGGTCCAAGACTGATCAAGGCGCGATCGGGGACAGTGTAGTAGTCCAGCGGATCCCCGGATCTTCCATGTGCCCGGTTGCATGGGTCGAGGAATATTTGGCGCAGAGGGCGCATCATGGGGAGGGACCTTGCTGAGGCATGCAGATGCCACCCCACTGACGAAGTTTCAGTTCCAGCGGGTGCTTGCAATGGCAATCTCGGCCGCGGGCCTGAACCCGGCCGAGTTTGGGACTCATTCCTTCCGGATAGGGGGCTGCTACAGAGGCTACAGCCAGGGGTCTGAGTGTTGATAAAGTGAAACAGTTGGGGCGTTGGTCCTCGAATTGTTACCGAGTGCGGGTTTTTCGCTCTCCTTAATGGATTTATTAGCTCCATACCTCAAAGCCAAGGAAGATTTTATCCTGCTTGGAGACTTTAATATTCATGCAGATCTCCCTAGTCACCCAGATACAATATCCCTGCTTTCCGATCTCTCTATATTAGGACTCGAAATTCAGAATAGTGGTCCAACACATATAGGTGGGCATACCCTGGATTTAATTTTTGCCAACTGCCCTAAAATAAAATGCCAAACACCAACTCAAGTAAGTTGGTCTGACCATTCTATGGTCGAATTTGCCCTTCTGGGCCTCCATCTGCCACACCAAAAATCTCTCCCAGCAGTTTGGCGAAGACAGTGGCATAATGTGGCACTAGATGGGCTACAGAAGGTATGGAAGGAACCCATTCTCCTAGGGAATGATAATGTAGAGATTGGCCTCACTAAGTTCAACAAGGCTCTTTTAGAGGCGGTTGATCTACTAGTACCCTTGAAACTACACAAACAGTACCCTAGATCCAAACAAGTGGTGTGGTACACTGAAGAGCTCAGAGTGGATAAGCAGGGGTGTAGAAAGCTTAAAAAAATTTGGAGGAAATCACACACTTTACACAGTAGGAAGTCGTACTCAGAGGCTTTGGACCATATATCATAAAAACATAAAATTGGCCAGGAAGAATTGTCTTACTTTACAGTTGATTGAAGCTGGCAACTCTTCCAGAGAACTTTACAAAATCCTACAATATTTTGTGAAGCCCGCGGTCTGTGAAAGCCCTGATGACTTCTCCCAAGCTTTGTGTGATGATATCTCTTTGTTCTTTGAGAATAAGATAGAGTTAATATATGAAAAAATTACAAAGGCTGCTAATTCCAGGAGCAATGCTCATAGCCCGCCTCTTTTGCCACCCATGTGTGAAAGTACCCCACTCACTATGTTTCCAGAAGTTAGCCTATCTGATGTCATTTCCTTGTATAGCCAAATTAAGACAGGGTCCCCAACGGATCTTATGCCAGCCAAAATTATTGCTCTTTTAGGTAATTTACTCTTACCAGGTATTCAAACTGTCATAAACCTCTCCCTTAAGGAAGGGCAGGTGCCTAAAGAAAAAAGTGATAGTGGACCCATGGTCAGACCTTTCCAATCTCTGTCCTATCTCCCTTTTACCCTACCTTAGCAAGATGACCGAGAAGCATGTGAACACCCATCTGTCTAATTTCATCGAGGCAGCGGGTGGTCTGGACCATTCACAATCTGGTTTCAGACCTAATCACAGCACCGAATCAGCCCTTCTCTCAGTGACTGATACCATCAGGATGGCACAGGATAGGGTGGGTTCTATGATTCTGGTGCTGTTGATTTATCCGCTGCCTTTGACACAGTGTCACATGATATTCTTGTCGGTCGTCTGCAAAGGGTGGGGATAGGCGGATCTGCTCTGTCCTGGCTTGAGAGTTTTCTCTCAGGCTGCTCACAAAGTGTCAGATTGGGTTCCCACTACTCCACGTGCTTAAGCCCCACACTTTTCAATGTGTATGTGGCCCCCTTGGCTGACATTGTGAGAGAATATTGGTTCACACCAATATCGTACGCTGATGACACCCAGCTTCTGTTTCCTTTCAAGGCTCTTACGCCAGCAGTCAAAAATGCTTTTGCTGCGGGTATGCAAGCAGTCTCCAACTGGATGGCCTCTAATTGCCTACAATGTAATGTGGGCAATACGGAGGTCATGCTTTTTGGGGAGGCCCCCCTCCTCTGGTCACCTGAATGGAGGCCTTTGGACTTAGGATCAGCTCCCTGCCCTAAGCAGGTAGTAAAGAACTTAGGGGTACGCTTGACCAGGCACTGCTACTAAAAGACCATACTAATCAGGTAACGGGATCCTGTCTTAGGGTCATTGGACTCCTGAGGCATTTGTTCCCGTATCTGGCAGACAGCCATAGGAAAACTTTGGTTCAAACGCTTGTAATCAGCAGATTAGATTACTGTAATGAGCTTCCTATATCTGCCAATGAAGAGCAGCTTGGCAGATTACAGGTAGCCCAGAACACAGCAGCTAGACTGGTCCTTAATGCCCCAGCCAGATCCCCTTCTCGTCCTCTCTTGGACAAAATTCACTGGCTACCTATCCGCCAGTGGGTTAAATTCAAAGTATGCTGCGTAATTCATAAATGTCTGTATGGCACAGGCCCTAAATACCTGACTGAAAAATTCATACTTTATGAGCCAGGTCATTCCTTGCGCTTTAGGAACCAATTGTTGCTCCAGGTTACCCGTATCAAAAGGGAAAGGCAGGGTGGTCAAGCATTGTCTTATAGGGGCCCTGTTTAGTGGAACACTCTGCCCCTTACCCTTAGGCAAAACACCAACCATCGAGCCTTCAGGAAATCCTTAAAGACATACCTGTTTTCGACAGCTTAAACCCTGCACTATTCATGATTTAGTCTTGCCCTCTGGTAAGAACACAAGCGCGGAGATACCCCTTCGGGGGTCGAATTCCTGCGCTATATAAGCAAATAAATAAATAAATAAACATGAAGGCTGTCAAACTCAAACTACGGCTCACTTGGTCGGGACATAATATCTTCAGCTCTCAAGATGTTTCCAATGTAACAAATGCTCGTCATAAAGAATTTCTGGCACTTCGTCCTGAGATGAGACATTTGAACATCCAGTATGGTATTCTTCATCCTTTGTTTTGCAAAATTACTCATGAAGAAACTCACATTCTTTTGATGATCCTGAGAAACTCAAAATCTTTCTCAACAGCATTTCCTCTCATAATATGGATACTAATGTTTAATTTTCTTTTAGATAGAGGATTGCTACTGTACATTCTAAAAGTTTATCTATCTTGAGATTTCTACTATATACAGTTAACTGGTTGATATTGTTCTTCTAAATTACACCTATCTTGTTCTTTCTCTTATTCGTTTCTTCTTTCTCCTTATTGTTCTTTATTTTTTCCAGCATTGCATTTACTCTTTTTACGTCTTATAGTAGTTCTATTTTCTTCTTTCCTTTGTTGTCCCCTATTATATGCTTTATCTTTTTATTTTTAAGAGGCCTATTGATGCCTATTTACCCATACCGCCGTCCCTTGTCTTCGGCGTCACCATGCTTCCATCATTTTGGTTGCTTGTCTTTCTTCAGATCTCGACTCTTTTCCTTGATCTGTTTATTTATTCAACTTTTCTATCTATTTCCTCTTCTCTTCCCCCTTTTCTTTTGGTTCCTTGGCTATTTCCCTTATGGTTTTTCGATCAGTTTCTCTATCTCTTCCCTCTTCTCTCTTCTTTTCTCCTTTCAGTCCCTGGTGTTTCTCCCTCAAGTTTTTTTCTCATTATTATCGTTTTACTTCTTTGAGTGTCTTTCTTTCATCATTTGATAAATGTTGTTTCTTTATTTTCGTTGGTCTTGCAGCTTATTGTTCCTGTTTCCATATGTTCCCCCTCACCCATCAACATGTTTAACGTTGTCTCCTGGAATGTGTGTGGTCTAGGTCATCCTGTCAAGCTTCAAAAGGTATTGTCTCATTTATCCAAACTTAATACTAATGTTGCTTTTTTACAGGAAACTCACTGTAATGATGTGGAATTTCTTAAGCTTAAACGTCAATGGGTCAATCAAATTGTTTTTTCTCCTGCTCTTGATCATCACAGTGGTGTTACTATTTTATTTCATAAATCAATTAATGCACAAATAATATCAACAGAATGTGACTCAAATGGTCAATGGGTTCTGGTTGGTGCTATTATTTGTAAAACAAGGCCGTTGACGTTTTAACAATCACCTTCTTTCAGAACGAACCTTTATAACAGAAGCAACAGCTATTATTAATTAACTTTTTCATTTCAACAACCCGAAAGACACCTCAGTCCATAATAACTAGGATGCTTTTAAAGCATCATTTAGAGCCTTTACTATTGCTAACTCTTCAAAGAATAAAAAATTACTGAATGCTAAATATCAGGAAACTCTTCAGCAAATTAAAAACCTGGAGCATAATTATTTTTCCTCCAAATCTTCCTCCACTTTACAAGAATTGATTGCAGCCAAATCTACCCTGAATAAAATTGCCTCTGTGGATGCCTGTAACTTTCTTCTTAAGAATAAATCTAAATTTCATGGTGGACAAAATAAAGCAGGGAAAATGTTAGCATATTATTTAAAAATCAAGTCAGAATGTAAAAATATTAGACCTATCCAATCAGAAACACCCAATAAACATCTTTCCTCTGTTTCAGACCTTCAGACACATTTCAGTCTTATTATAATCTTTTATATACAGAAGATACCACTCCTTCTGAAGAGGATTTTGAAACATTTTTCCAAGGTATCCCCAAACCTCATTCTCTCCCTGATACTTTTTTACCTCTTGAAGATGATATTTCTCTTTGGTAGATAACCAATGCTTTCAAATCTTTGAAAAAGGCCAAAGGGCCGGGACCGGATGGCTTCTCAGTTGAACTATTTTTAGCTTTTTCCTCAATGTTTGTACCAACAATTATTAGATCTTTTTAATTAATTCATTTCCAATTCTAAAGCCGGTGGTTCTTTTTTATAAGCCCCTATTATTGTCATCCCCAAACCGGACAAAGATTCTTTCTTTTGTAAACATTTTCAACCCATCTCCCTAATCAATTATGATTGTAAAATGTTTGCAAAGATTTTGGCTTCCCGCTCTTCTCATCAAACTAGATTAGGCTGGATTTGTTAAAGGCCCACACTTACCTCCGACAATGCCAGAATGTTCTCCATTATTCTTGCCCTTGGAAAGAAGTGCTCTTCTCCTCTTGCTGCCCTATCACTTGATGCTGAAAAGGCTTTTGACCAAATAAATTAGCAATACATGTTGCTCACTCTTCATTGGTTTGGTTTTGGGCAAAAATGTATATTATATATTAAATTATTATATATTGCCCCACGCGCTTGTGTATTTATTATTAGCCTCTTTTACTCATATTTTGATCTGCAAGGAGGTAGCCCTTAGGGCTGCCCCTTTCTCCATTACTTTTCCTCCTCTGTTTAGAACCCTTTCTCGAACGACTTAGACATAACCATAATATTACTGGTTTTAAACTTAACTCCCACCAAACTTTCTGCCTATGCAGACGAGATCCTTGCAATTCTCTTCCCCCTTTTTTTTTTTTACAAGAGAATGCTTTATTTTTCATTGTCTCTGTGTACAAACGTAATTTTTCCCAAACTGAGATTTTACCTTCAAATTCATTCTGCTACCGCTACATGTTTGACTCAACCAATTTTATTTGGTGCCCTTCTTAAAAGATTAAGGGCCTCATTTATGAGGTTTTGCCATAGGGAAGCGCAGCAGGCATTCCTGCTGCACTCCCCTTCAGCAAAATAAAAGGGCAGAATGCGCCATATCCATCAGATACAGTACATTCCTGTCCTTTTCCCCTATGCCGGCGCACAATGGGCTGGCTGCTCAGGCACCTTTGCACAATAATGCAAGGGGAATGGAAACCTCTCTGTGCAAAAACAATCACAAGAGGCTTTTCCTCTTTCTATGTGTGCTGCACAATGCCGCACACATAGAAAAAGGAAAAACAAGGAGAAATAAAGATATTTCTACCTGTTGCGCCTCCATTATGCCTCCCCTGGGAAGGCGTAAGCTTTTGGCACTGCCTTAGATTTATGATTTCTCATACATCTGGGGCAGTGTCAAAAGGCCATGGATGTTGCTCTGAACGCCCCCAGCAACACCCATTGCATGTTCCTTTAACACAGAACACTGCACAAGGGGCCTCATAACTGAGGCTCTAAATACTTAGGAACATGGTTTTCCTCAAATATTCCTGACACTTTATGCCATAATTTTGCTGCCTTAAAACTCAAACTCACTAATTTGATATCTTCCTGGTCCCCATTATTTTTATCCTGGTGGGGCAGATTGGATACGACCAAAATGATGATTGTTCCCCAGGTGCTATTTATACTTTCTATGTTACCTTTTAAAAATCCTATTTATTACTTTTCACAGATTCATTCCTTATGTACAAAATTTTTATGGAACAATAAACATGCTTGTATTGCCCTTTCTAAATTGATTCACCCAAAAGCAGAGGGTGAGGTTTGATTCCCTGATTTCAAACTATATCACAATGCTATGTCTAAAGATTATCAAGAATTACCTATGCCAACATGGGTTGTTGTTGAACGTTCATTGTTAAATGACTTTTCTTTTCAGGATGTGATGTTTATGACCAATTGTACTTTCATTTCCAAATAACCTATCTTAAAATATTCTCAACATTTAATACACACACTTTTTTTCAAAAATGTTGACCCATATCATTCTTTTTTATCGTCCTAATTATGGTTTAATAAACACATCAAATTCCATCACAAATCCTTTTACAACAAGCACTGAAAGAAAAGGGCATTTTTTTATGTACATCAATTGACAGTTAACAATTCAATTTTGCCCTGTCCCCAACCACAAGAGAAATTTAGCCTGCCTGACTCTTATACCCAACAATATAATACGTTATAACCTGTTCTCCTAACCCTTTTACAAATGTTTAATTCCAATCCCACTCCTATTTTATTTACGCCTTTTACACCGCTATTTCAAATTCTTTATGACCTAATTCCCAGTGCCTCTTTTATATATAAGACCGTATGCTCATCTACTAGCACTCGGAGTAAATCTCCTATGGAATTAACTTGGGAACAGGATTTATCTCAATTGCTTTCTGTTTCTCAATGGGATCTATTGTGGCAAAAGATTGTCAAAACATCTAAAGCTGCCAACATTACACAATCCTTTTATTTTATTTATAACAGAGTTGTAATCACTCCCCTATTTTTACACAAAATTAACCACTCTATTTCACCATTATGTTGGTCCTGTCTTTCCTCTGAATGAACATTGATACATTTACTTTATTATCGTCCCAAGGTCTATGGGGTAGATGTATCAAGCTTTTTTCTTGTTGCAAACGCTGCGAATCGCAAAATAGCAGGATTTGCGACAAGAAAAACTGGACATGAGATGTATCATGCAAAAAGTTTGCAATATTACGGAATCGCAAATTTTGCGATTCCTTAACATTGCGCAAGCATTTAAGAAATCGCAAATTGCGATTTCTTAAATGCTATGTATGAAACATTTCATTTTAGCGAATTTTGGCTAAGAAATCGCAAATTACCACCAACTTGTAGTTGGTGGTAATTTTCAAATTCTTTTACAAATGCACGTTATGCAATTTGTAAAGGTGCCATGTGACGCTAATACATGCCCATAGGGCATGTATGTGCGCCATATGCGCAAACATGTAAATTTCAGGGGTGCAGCAGCGTGTCCTTGAGACACCCCTGCACCCTTGAAATTATTCTCAATTTGTGATTAGCAAATTGCGAATTGCAAATTGAGAATAATTTCACATTCATTCCTATAGGCCTCCTGGCCCTCAGAAATGAATGGGAAATTATTCCTTATTTGCGATTAGCAATTTCCTAATCACAAATAAGGAATTTTAAGAAATCGCTAAAAAATAGTGATTTTCTACATACATGCCATTTTGCTATTCCCAAATAGCGATTCCTTAAAAATCGCTATTTGGAAATCGCAAAAGGGTATGTAAATACATCTAGCCCTATGACTTTTGGAAAGCTATTTGGTCGAAATGTATTTAGATGTTTTATTGTGATGTTCCATTTGCTATTCACAGTACATTTTTAGGTACTTTATTTCCTGATTTTGACCAACTTCCTTCAAAAACTATTTTATTTGACCTTTTCATTGTGGTTGCTTTTAAAGTTATATTAACATGTTAAAAAGACAATTCAAAATTACCCTTTCAACTTTGGTGGAATTGTTTTGGTGAGGAACATAGAATTGTTTCTGTCTCTCTCTCTCTTCCATTCATCTACAGATTTAATCGGACTTACTATGGTTACTTTTTACTACATTCCTGTCCTCACACACATTTTTCCCACAACACCCTTTTTTAATCTATTCTTTTTTCCTTCTTTTCTTTCTCTTTATCTTCTCTTTCTCCCCTTCTCTTCTCCCTTTTGTTTCCTCTCTCTCCTCTCTATAAAAAAAATACATATTATATACCTTTTTTCTTTTTCTTCTAGAACACATTATTTTATTACGATGTTATGATTTATTATCCTCATTACATTTTTCTTCCTATATTATTGTTTTATTATAATATTTGTATTATTTTTCTTGTTCTACTACATTGTATTATCCTGTATCTATCTCTTGCTATATATCCTCTGAGTTACGTAATGTTTTAACTCTGTGTTCATTCTCTTAATAATTATTATTTAACAAAAAAAAGAAATTAAGGCGTGAATACATCTCACAATGTACAATGCTAAAGTGATGCAACAATAGAATACAATACAATATCTGGTGTTAGTGGTTAAACTGAGTTTGATGTCACGGTCACCCTTAAAAGTTTTCCAATATTTGTGTTCCTAACTATAACTTTCTTACAAGAGATTACAACACGGATTAGCACAGCCAATGAGGTTGGTTTAATTACTTTGTTAGATATTAATTATATAAAAATGAGCCTAACTTAGCAGACCCCTTGCCACACCCCAACAATCCCAAACATTCAGGGGAACCCATCTCAGACATATGCTGCCTAACACAAGATAGATGATGGTGCATATCAAGGAGCTTACTCACCTCTTGCTCTAAACTGTTGCAGAGTTGTTGTGTTTTTATGTGTTTGAGCCTCATTAACAATGTGCAAAATGTGGATTTACTCTTGATTATACATGCACACATTGACATCGTGTTCTTGTCTTTGAAACAAATTTCCTATGACACGTAGGAGTGTCATTTCTTAGGCCTCAATTAAAGCCAGATTGACATATTTTTCAAAACAGATGCTTCTACCTGTACATTTCACTATTTTTTATTTCTGCAGCACACAGAGTCTGATGTAGAACTCAATTATTGAGTGAACTCTAACTTGGTATGCCCTATTTACGATGTGTAATATGGCTGAGATACCCGCCACCCCCTCTCAACACAATCCCCAAAGGAGGGAAACCGGAAACAGTTCTTGAAGTTTTTGGAAGAGGGAGGGAGTGACCCTCCCCGGCCGTATTTATTAAAACAAAAAATTAACGTTAAACAGTTTCATATTAATGTACAATTTCATAACCACATTGCGATGTTTGGCTAACCTTAACAGATTCTCTAATACAGAGGTTCTCCTAGCCGAACTAACAACCTACAAAACATTTTCTTGAAATAATGAAATTGTACATCCTAACGTTTAAGGGCCAACGGCAAGGTCGTAACCGGTGTCAAGATCCCTAACCAGAAATACCCCCCCCACTTGGGAGGGGCGACAGCACTGAGGCGTACCCCAAGTGCAACTACCAATTTCCCTTGACTTGACGGGGGCCCCAATAAACTCGACGCCACTTAAAGGTCGTTCGAGGACTCGTGTGAGATCTAGAAGGTAGCGTAGACCTCCCCCCAAACCCCACACAACTTACCACATCTGCCGTCGCAGACGTCACTGGCCCCGGGAAATTCCCCAGGAGGGGGCTGTAACCCCTCCTACACAGGAAGGGGCCTTGACCGCCTTTCCTTTCCTTCCGGCGGCCTCTCCTTAGACAGGACCGCCTCCCCGTTGAGGGGCCAAAGGCCACCTCTCCCGAGCGCTCCCATCCGTGTTGGGTGACGCCCACTCATAGGGATCTTCCAATTACTGCTCACCGATCATGACCTTACCGCCCGACCAAAATAAATACGACAATGCTAACTAAACCAACAATACATTGGCCACTATGACCAGAATAATCATGCTTATAAACGGACACTAAAAACCGAATATCTTTAATCACAAAAACATACATAAAATCGACCAACTTTATTACACACTCAAATATCAACATGATAATACCACAACCTGTAAACGAAAATAGAATTATCGATCTATTTTAAAACAACTGGCTGTCCTCAGGGGCTGGTGGGTGGGTCAAAATTGGCTCTTCGTTCCGTCTCGAGCTCACGTGCAGCGAGGAGGTGCAGCTTCAGAGCACAGGAACAAGAGGATGTCTTCCGGTCTTGCGTCCCTTTTTATCCGTCTTCAGGGCGGGCGTAAACCCGCCCCTGCCTGCCCCGAGGGCGTGGCCAGCCGCGTCAGTGTCTAGGCCAGCCCACTCTAGGGCGGGAAAGAGCGCGCCCCGGCTACGCCGCTTCGGGCATACCAGCCGAGACGCGCCTCCCGCCCAAAAATGGCTTCCCGGGGGGATCGAGGTACTCTGCCATACGTTCGGGGGGACCGAGTGGTCGCCCCTTTCCAGGAGGTGCCTTACCTCGGGTCCCATTACCCCAGTAAACTGATGTTTACCATCAGCTCCAATTCATCAATTTGAGGATGATCTGTTGAGGTAACATCTTGTGGGGTAAATTTTTTCAGGGTTCTCATGCCCACAATTCCCTTCCCTGTTATTGTGTTGTGCACTGGCACAGCACTGTAATATATGACAGTGAGAATAAGAAAGCATGCCCTCGGTGGACAAGAAACTCGGAACATGTTGCTGGTTCAGGATCCAGCCCTACATACAATAATTTGCTGCCCTAACAGCCGTGGTTGAAATGTTGCATGTACCATTGAAGACAAAACTTTAAACACTAGGATCAGCTGAAAACATCCATGTGCTGTGAATCCATGACACAAAACTTTCACTAGAAAATTGTGTATTGCTGAGCCGCAACGCACTATAGAATCTGTCAAGTTGTGGTCCAGAACAAGCCCCTTCTAATTTTACAGGAGCCAACTGTAGTTAGTTTCTTTGTGTTTAATTATTGGATACTTGCACCCACTTCATGCTATACTTGGGGCACATGCAGAATAGAAGATAAACATTTAAACAGGTGTTTGCAAATAATTACAGTTGTAGCTTGTTACCTTGGAAAAAGAGAAGCTAGAGTGACAATAGAGGGAACATCCATCGACGCCCTAGTGCATGCAATTAGTTTAGCTTGCTAAACACAATTGGGGGCTTCATCATTCTCGAGGAATACCAGGATAAGTTGTTACAAATGTGCCTAGAGTACTGGAAGTAGTGCGAGGGGTAATTCCCGTTATTTGTGTTTTGTAAAATTTGTAAAACTTAGGTGAAAATTACACAAAAGTATGTGAAATCCAAATCTGCGAGAAAAAAACACGTGGCACAAGAAACAGCTGCTTGCATTCCTTTTTCTTTGTAGTCTGGTCCCACTCTCTTACATACTGCAGAAAGCTCACAAGTAAGTTGTTAAACCTTCACCATTCTTATTTGCATAATGTTTACACACCATTCCACTCGATCTCAAAACATTATTCATCTCCTACAACCATTTCCCAGCAGAAAGCTGAACTCCTTGCTGGTGTGACTTCGAGCCAAATTCTCTTGTAGAAACAGAAAACAGACATCAAGACGCCTTCCAGAAACATTTGCCATGTGTTGACATTGCACTAATTATCTCATGGACATATCAGAAACTAAAAAGGTCAATCACAAATTAATTAGACGCCATAAATGTCTGCACACAGGCGCATGTCATAGAGATGAGCACAGCTGAGTTTGTTGGCAGAGTTAGGATGCGTCAGAAAAACACACAGCAGATTGTTCCAGGGATACCGAAATCAGCGAGTGCTAGTAATCAGGTTTGTGAAGGGGCAAGCTGCAAACAATAGAGGACGGATTGTTGTGTCGTCCGTATGGCAGAAAGAAGCCAATGCACGTCAAAGTGTACTAAAGCTAACTTCTGGGGAAATATTACCGCTATAGGTGGTAAATGGAAAGGGGCGACCAATCGGTCCCCCCGAACGTATGGTGGAGTACCCCGATCCCCCCGGGAAGCCATTATGGGCGGGAGGCGCGTCTCGGCTGGTATGCCCGAAGCGGCGTAGCCGGGGCGCGTTTTTTTTCCCGCCCAAGAGTGGGTTGTCCTAGACACCGAAGCCATCCGCCACGCCCAGGGAGGCGGAAGGGGGCGGGTTCACGCCCGCCCCGAGAAGAATAAAAGGAGCCACAAGCCAAGAAAGCATCATCTTCTTCCTGTGCTCTGAAGCTGCACCTCCTCGCTGCACGTGAGCTCGAGACGGAACGAAGAGCCATTTTTGAAATTTGTAATTTCTCTCTTTTCTCTTCTAGCGCTGCAAATCATGCCGGGCAAGAGAGTCGCGAAGAAGGTCAGCACCGACCAGATGATCCGGATGTTGGTGAAGGACATGGCAGAGATGAAAAGGAAAATGGCGGCCAGGGACGGTGCGGGAAGGCCAAAAAGACCCAACCCGACGGAGGCCCCGGCCGGCAGAAGGAAGAGGGCCAGGAACGGGTCAAGCGAGGACGAGGTCCCAGTTCCGGAGGCTCCCCCGATGAGCCCTCCTAGACCGGCGGAGATTCCCGCGCCGGCTCCTGCCGAGGGTCAGCAGATCCCCGTTGTGGTTACCCCAGTGGACGAAGGGGACATGCCCCCGGAATTGGCCGCCCAGTTGGCGGCATGGCTGGGTAATAGCAGCGGGCGTCCCGCGGCCCCGGGGGACACGGCTGAGGAAGCCAAGCAATTAATGAGGCAGTTGCGGCAGTCTCGAGAGGCCGCAAAACCTACTTGTCCGTTTATTTCCCCGCAGGCCCCAGTAGAGCAACTCACAGCGGGCACGAGTTCGGCAGCAACGGCGGTTACATCTTCTAGCTCAGGTAAGCAGCTAATGCCGATTGCGGGGAAGGGGTCGGTACCCTCGAGGAGGGAGAGATTGGCTCAGCATATCCCGATGGAGGTCAAAGAACGGATATGGGCTGAGAAATACGTAAACATGTTCTCCTTACTAACCGACCATTATGAGATCGAGCATGTGAAAGTTCAGAAGGAACTCATGCATCCGAGTGTTTGGCGCGCTAAAATGGCCGCCTTTAGAGTCGATGAGACGATAGGTAACTGGGGTAGGGCTTTTAGCATATTTACTTCAATTATGGGGGAACGGAGACCCGATTTATTGACCGAGTTACCTGTGTACCAGTCACGTATTATGGAATATTCGCAGACATATAGCGGCAACGAGTGGTTTTGTTATGATAATATTTTTCGTAAAGCCAAAGAGTTCGATGCATCTATGATGTGGGATTGTTATGACTCCATTTCTTGGCAAAAGATGGAACAATCAGGCATGTTGAAGGCGCCACTGGTGGGGGGGGCGGGGGTGAACTTTCCCGCCAACCATCCGGGGCGCCCTTTCGGACAGGAGCAAGTAACGAGCATCACCCAAAGCCGAACGGCAATACAGGTAAAAAAGGGGTATGCTGGAACTTTAACAGGGGAAAGTGTACGAGGCCCCACGGGTCATGCAAGTTTAGACATGAATGTGGGGGTGTGGACAGTCTTCGCATCCCGAGACCATGTGCAGAGCCAAAACGGGTGATAACGGCAGTAGGGGAAGCGCCAAACAGGTCTGACATAGTCCAAGGGGCGGCTTTACCTACACCGGTTGATACCATGGCAATGATTCTTTGGCTCAGCGAATACCCTGATCATGTCTCCGCTGGGGTGCTGCGAGATGGGTTTTCTTACGGTTTCCGCATCCCGGTGGGGAATTTTCAGGGGAAAGCACAGTGTAAGAACCAACTCTCGGTCCTACATAATACGGCAGTGGTGCAAGCAAAGATTGGGAAAGAGGTAGCCCGGGGTCGGGTGGCAGGACCATTCAACACGCCACCAGTTCCTAATTTCATTTGTTCACCTTTGGGAGTGGTCCCCAAGAAGGACCGGGGTGAGTTCAGACTGATACATAATTTGTCAGCCCCGAGGGATTTGTCAGTTAATGATGCAATAGACCCAGGGCTTTGTTCGGTGAGGTACGCATCCTTCGATGATGCAGTTGCCATGTTGAATCGCCTGGGGCCCGGAGCGCTGATGGCCAAGTCCGACATCGAGTCCACTTTCCGGTTGCTCCCGGTACACCCGGACGATCAGCGTCTCCTGGGCTTTATGTTTCAGGGGCGCTATTACATGGATAAATGTATGCCAATGGGCTGTTCCATATCATGTGCTTATTTTGAAAAATTCAGTTGTTTTCTGCAATGGGCATTCACAAGGATTACGGGGTTTCAGCATGTCATGCATTATCTGGACGATTTTCTGTTTTTGGGGGCAGCCGGGGACACAGAATGTGCACAGGCTCTAGATGAATTTTGTGATTTGATGAGACAGTTTGGTGTGCCATTGGCACCAGGTAAGACTGTGGGGCCCTCAACTTCGCTCGAGTTTCTTGGAATAGAGCTCAATTCCGAAGAAGGTTGCTTCCGCTTGCCAGAAGAAAAAGTGCGGAAATTCAGGGCTTCCCTTGAAGCATGTATTAGAGAAACTAAGGTGAACTTGCATCAATTACAGCAGACTGTGGGACAGTTGAATTTTGCCCTTAGAGTGATGCCAATGGCCCGCCCCTTTTCCCGTTCGATTGCACAAGCCATGGTCGGTCTTAAAGAGGGGCATCACCGCACGAGGCTCTCGGCCGAGATTCGCCAGGACATGCGCATTTGGTTGGCATTCCTGGCGGACTTCAATGGTCGGGTTGTCTGGACGAAGCCGGCGGTGTCCTCCGGAGAATTGGGGCTGTGGACAGATTCGGCGGGGAGTATAGGCTTTGGCGCCATCTTTGGCAATCACTGGTCGGCTCAAAGATGGCTGTCATGGTGGCACGAGTGTGGACTTACAAGTAACATTGCTTTTCTTGAACTGTTCCCTATTCTGGTGGCTTTGAAGACATGGCCTGAGGGGTTTAGGGATCACTCTGTGGTGTTCTGGTCTGATAACATGACCGTTGTTGAGTGTATCAATAGTCAGGCAGCACGATGCAAGTGGATCCTGAGGTTGCTCAAGGAAATTGTTTTACTATGTATGCAATTGAACGTGCTCTTTAGAGCGAGGCATGTGCCAGGGGTACTGAATCAGGCTGCTGATGCGCTTTCTCGTTTCCGTATGCAGGCCTTCTGGGGTTTTCTGCCCACAGCGGACCCGGTGGCGGCACCATTTCCCGAAGCTCTCTGGTCTCTCGGTGCCCCGAACTACAAAACCTCGTGGGAGAGAGTTTAGCACCTAGGACAAGGAAGGCATATGAAGGGGCGTTCCGTTCCTATTTGTCCTTTTTGGGTTCAGCTAGGGGAGAGCTTTGGGGTCAGGAAGAATTGGTCATAAAGTTTTTACTGTCTCTACACAGGGCAGGAAAATCGATGGCCACGGCCCAGGGGCATCGGGCTGCCATTTCCTTTATTGCGCGGGCTCATGGTATCCAGGACCCTACAGCGTCTTTTGTGGTACAGAAAGCGCTGCGTGGGTGGCAACGCCTTGAGGGTCGCAGAGTAGATGAAAGGCACCCTATAGGTCTGGATAGGTTGGCCCTGTTACTGTCCGTACTCCCTGCTACTTGTTCATCCCAGGCGGAAACAGTGTTATTCCGGGCCGCTTTTGCATTAGCATTTCATGGGGCTATGCGGGTAAGCGAACTGGTGGCAAAGAATAAGCAGGATACGGGGGGTGGACTGTGCCGAGAGCACATTCATGTAAAGGGGGAGACGATGATTGTCTCGTTTATCAGGTCCAAGACTGATCAAGGCGCGATCGGGGACAGTGTAGTAGTCCAGCGGATCCCCGGATCTTCCATGTGCCCGGTTGCATGGGTCGAGGAATATTTGGCGCAGAGGGCGCATCATGGGCAGGGACCTTGCTGAGGCATGCAGATGCCACCCCACTGACGAAGTTTCAGTTCCAGCGGGTGCTTGCAATGGCAATCTCGGCCGCGGGCCTGAACCCGGCCGAGTTTGGGACTCATTCCTTCCGGATAGGGGGCTGCTACAGAGGCTACAGCCAGGGGTCTGAGCGTTGATAAAGTGAAACAGTTGGGGCGTTGGTCCTCGAATTGTTACAAAAGGTATGTGCGGTTGCACATGTTGTGAAGCTGATATCATGTACTCACGCTTCTTGTTTTTGTTTGGTTACAGTTTCGCAAACCTACGAGGCGGGGATGGAGGTCTCTAGTTGACAGTGGTATGCACCCTGTCCAAGTAGGAACCCCTTCTTCTAGTCAGGATAAGGGGATTATACATCCAAGATAACCGCTGCCCACTTCCTTGGTAGCTTGGCATGAGCAGTCAGGTCTATCTCAGAGGCAATGTGTAAAGTATTTGTATATAACACACATAGTAAAACAGTGAAACACTACAAATGGGTATCACACCAGTTTAGAAAAATAAACAATCTTTATCTAAACCAAACAAGACCAAAATGTCAAAAATTCAACATATAGAACTCAAAATATCACTGTTTAAATGTGTAAGCAATTCTGTCCTAAACTCTATGGATGCTGTGATTTTCGCACAAAGCACCTTTAATGCATCAAAAATCCTCAAAGAAAAACAGCTGCAGAGGAGGGGAACAGGTGTACGGGAGTCCAGGGGAAGCAGCGAAACAGGTGCTACTTCAATTAATTGTCCCAGCTGAAGATGGGTAATAGCGGAGATAAAACTATCACCCTATTTACAAGAGGGTGCGATCATGCATAATCGCATGTTAGCACCCCTTTTCCCAATGCCTCCCTTTGCATCTCTAATGAGATGCAAAGTGGACGTCACTGGGCATACTTCGGATGGACAACCTTGCAAATATCGCTGATGTTCACATCGTGATATTTACAAGACTGCCCCAACATTTTAGCACACGTTAGTTTTTGGAGAAAACCTAAGTTTTCTCCATAAACCAACGACTGCTAAAATGCAGACTTACCTATCCCTAACATGGGTGTGAATTATGCTGACACCCATGTTTTGCAGGGAACATCGCTGGAAAACCAGTGATGTTCCCTGCTAAACAGCGATAACCTCGCTATCTCTGGAATTTGTATAGCCCTGGAGAAATGCATTGTTAATAACTTGCTACCAGGGCGATAAATTCCAGAGATAGCCTGCGTTAATAAAATTATCGCTAAGCACGGCCAGCGATAATTATCGCCGGCCGTTGATAATATGCCCCATAAAAAGCAAAAGTGGGCCCATATAATCAACACATTGGATTTTGCCCTCTTTAACGTATACAAGAACCTACCTAGTCAAAATATCAGACCATTACTTCATTTAGTGAGCATTACATTTAATGCAATTCTGTGCTGCAGCTCCCTATTAGAAACACCTGAGCAGAGACTTGAATGCTGCATTACACAAGTACATACGCTGTAGATTGCTTTTTATATGTGCTGCATCTCAGGTCCATGTCTATTTCGAATTCAGATAGGCCTACTGTATTAATGTATGTGGTTAAAATGAATTTGGCAATGGATAATCCTGTAAGGAGTTTGATCACCGCAGAATTAGCATGGGAGGATGTGGCAATAAGGAACCACTGCAGTCTGTACATTTTTTATTGCTGGATCGAAGCAATATGTTTTTTGTTGTTCCTCCCGCGAAAGATCAAAAGATAGGCATTAATGTAAACTTCATGGATAGCATCAGTTACGACCTCTTCCCGGATAAATACAGATAACACATTTGTGGTGTCAGTGCTACTTTGAATCAGAGGCTCTTTATCTGCTTCACTGAAGTCAAATCCTCCCAAGGGACAGTTCTTCCTCCAGGCACCCGAAATCTAATTGCCAGCAGTACTCCACTTTCAACCTAGAAAATGATCCCTGAGCCATTAAAGTAACAAAGAAAGTCACAAAACACTAATACAGTGAGAACAGAAGACCCCGTGCCAGGAAATTAGAGCAAGCGTGAATGTGCTCTTTATTTAAGCACAGCTATTATCCCCTAATCGAAGGCAAGGGGAAGTGGTTCTCCAGCAGGAAAAGCTGAGTGGAATCTAAGCAATAACTCTAACTAGTATACAGCCATGACTAGCTAGCATTGTGCTAACAGAGTAATGTCGAGAAGTGCCTGCCCTGAATGGCACGTCACAAGAGTGTAGTAAATCTAACCACCCACGTGCCACCTAAGCATCCAATGCTGATTCGTGGCCATGTTGGTCACCTTGCAATTCCAGTGGAATAACAAAACTTTCCAACAAGACACCAAATAAATGTAAGAGAGAAGAATGTGTGCAGGTTAGTCTGAAAGGGAAACATCTTCAAGACTTCAGTTGGCACATTTTCTTTGCTTTATTCCACTATTGTTTCACTTTATAGCATTTACGCCACTCAATATTTATTGAATTGAGACACTTGTAGGTCTCTACTATAATTCTATTGTATCCAACACAATTGAGGCCTATTTATGAGTCCAGCCGTACTCCAACAGCCACTTTACAATATTTTTGGTCGTGCTGCCCTGGGTCCACCAACTCTACAGGGAACCGCTGTTCCCTCGCGGTGGTGTGGTGGTCAAGAGGCATCAATATGCTTGGCGAAACTTCACCGGTCCTCCCAAGTATGTTACAACTTTCCTCACCACCACGGTTTTGATGGAGATTTTTCCTCCATGAACACAGTGGCATGAGGAACAAACGGGTGCCTAGAAGGCCGCCTTGTGCCTCGCTTCATGTGGATGCACACAAGTGAGCACCACACATGTCCCCCTGTGTGCATGCACTCCTGGTTCTAACATGGCATCGAATTTCATGCTGGAACTTTCTTTGATGTTCCCATTGCGGTGCCTATGTTATAGGCACTGCCATGGGAACACCAAAGAATTGCCCACCAATGACTAAAAAAGTAATTATACAGCAAGTGGTTCTAACATTGGTTTGGCTGTGCGCTTAGACTGGGATTTAGGTCCTTCCCTTTCTTATGAATCAATGGCTTTATTGTCTATCTTAGTTCCCTGCTCCCAATTCTAAGACTTTCTTCTATATTTTTATGTTAGTGCCACCCAAAGGAGCATTTCTGCCTCACTGTGTTTTGATTGACTGAGTTGTACTACATCTGACTTTATATGACATGCTGGCATCAGGATCTTTTATTTCAGTGCATGAGAGACTATGTTATTGCTCTTTTGTTCTCAGCTGTCCTATCTCTCCTCAATTCCTGTCCTTCACTATTTTTATTTAAAATCCTTTCAAGACCTGCACTCCATCCACTTCCTGTGTCTAATACGAAATCAGACTAACATTTTTCAATGATTTTTAAATGTTTCAAAATGGCAGCCTGTGTGTGCATGTTTGTGCACATATGGTGGCTATTCCTGGAATTTTTATTGTAGTGGTTGTCAAGGCTCCAGTGCATGTACAACCAGCCATATTACAATGATTGCTGCTATAAACAACAGCAAAACCAAAACAAACATTAATTAGAAAGCTAATAGGTCAGACGCTCTGTGTTCATAGGAAAGACCTGTTGGCTTTGTCAGTGCTTCCTATTACTCTAACTAGACTGGTTTAAAATGGCAGCTGTGAAAATCATCACATGTACCAAGGAAATGTATCTTTGGAGCAGACTAAAGAGCAGTGGTGGCCAGGAATCTGACTGAGCATTGTGGTGGGTCACACGCGAATTATCACACATACTTACACTCACCCATCCACCTGTATACTCACTCAAACCCATCCATTCACAAGTGCGCACATATATACCGATCATTCACAAGCTCATGCATACGGACATACTCATTCACAGCACACATACTGAAATACACATACATTCATATATAGAGATGCATCCAATATTTTAAAAAACTTACCCGGCTACAGCAGTGACAGTGGGTGGCCAGAGGAAAGTCTCAGTGGTTCCTGAAATGTACATTTGGGGAAGGGACTGGCAGAATATCTGGCAGCCTCCTCTCATTTACCTACCTTGTTGTGGGTCACCCAATGAGAGGAGGACCTTCCCTCACTCGCACAGAGTGGAATGGAAAAGTGAGACTTCCTGATCCCACCTCACTCTGTGGCGAGGCGTCACAGACAGACTGTCAGCCTTGGTCAATTCAGGGCTTAAAACTGAAGTGCACAACTCTTAGTCTGTGGGTGATGCGTACCTTCGTCATTAGGGGGAGGACCTCTCAGTGCTTTGCCGGCCTGAGAAGGCTGTGCCCTCAGGGCTGTGAAATCAGCAGCCTAGCAAAGTTTGGCTCAGGCAACCAGGTCCCGGCGCATTTAGGGTATGCACAGTGCCTGGCTGCCTGACCTGAACATGTGGAGTGTCTGTCAGGCTGACCTTTGCTCAGCCTGACAGGCTCTTTTCATGCTTTGAAAAAATTGTGGGGGCCAGAGCCACTCCGCCCTTAATGATTAGCTATGCCTGCATAAGAGGCAGGTAAACTGAACGAAGGGCCTCATTAGGATGGCGGTGAATCCGCATCCTCTGGGCAGGCGGAAGCCACCGCCGGGCCGCCGCTGATCCGCGGGTTTTGGAGGGCTATTTGGTGGCAATGTCTGCAAGACACCGTCAGCCAAATTAACATGTGCATTGCTACATGCTTTTCCACATCCACGTCAAAAATTGTGAAATATCTTCTCTGAACTTATTTAGACCCATACAGTCAAAGAAAATGTGTACTACATCTGCATTATCAGACTGACACCGTAAGCATTTCCCATCATGAGACCCCCCCACACTTTTGCATTTTAGCAGGGGTGTGATATAAATTAAACAAAGTTTTATAGTGTTGTGTACGCAGATTGGCTGTCAGTTGAACTTTGGCAGCTATATCAATAGATAGTTGCACATATGTTCTTGTAGTTCCAAATCTTTCATTCCACTTCGCGTCATTTCGCCCTATATCATCAGACTGAATCTCGATCAAGATATCATATATAGTCCCAATCCCAGCCCTTTTTTTATGACCTCTAATAGTACATGTGATGTTACACCTAAATGCCTTTGATGCTTAATTAGAAAGTCGCAAATTGTAAAACTTCAAAAAAAATAAGATTTAGCTAAGTTATACTGTTGAGCCAATTCAGTAAATGACACCATTATACGATCTTAATACAAATCTCCTAGCTGTTGAACACCCTGCACCCTCCACCTATCCATTCTTGCATCCCAGAAAATAGCGGGAAAAAATTTTGTGGCGTTTAACGATTTATAGTAATTTATACGGCCTAATGATATCAAATTACGAATCGTCTTCCAGGCTTTATATGCTGCATTATATATTTTAGAATGTGTTCTCTTGAAATAGCTGGGTTCTATGAATTTAAGTAAGACCTTACTAGCAGGAGCCTCCATCAACATCTGATATATATTAGAAGCTTCCGCCTGTTTAATTTCTGCTCCTACCACTAAATATTGCATGCTTTGAAGTAGACAAGCTAAATATTACCATGAAAAATTCGGCACTGCCATTCCTCCTCGTTTTAATGGTAACTTCATATACCTAGAAGCCCGTTCGGTTTCTTTTGACCCCATATAAACTTATCAGCTAAAGTCTGTAGCTGAAGTAGTTAAGGGTGTTTTAGCTCTAATGGAAAGGTCCTAAAATAGTGCATTGCCATCCTGATCTTGATGCCCAAATACCAAGTTTCATGCGTAACTCGCGGTTCTCCTAAGCACAGCCCTTCAGTACAGATTATTTGGGTTTTGGATTCATTTAACTTATACCCAGCCACATCACCATATTTCTGGGTAAGATTCTCAACTTCCCTTACTGCCTGTTCTGGATCTGACGTCACTATGGCAATGTCATCGGCGAAAGCGAGGGTACGTACTTGATATTGTCCAATAACCATTGACTGTATTCCATCAGTCATTTCCAACAAAGTTAATAACGGATTAATATTATTAGCAAAAAGGAGGGGCAAGCAAGGACACCCCTGCCCGTGTTCCGCGAGTAATATTCACATAAGATGACTCGCTGCCCATAGTACACATTTTGGCCCAGGGTCTTTTATACATTGTCTTTATAAATGTTATGAAGCTTGGTCCAAACCCCATCTTTTCCAAAAGAGCCCAGAGAAACACAATCAAACGCTTTTTCAGCATCTAAAAGGATTATACCAATGGGTTTTTGCAGTGTACTTGCATAGAGTATAGTTGCTATCATCCTCTGTATATGATTAACTGTACTGCGTCCTGGTATAAAACCATGTTGATTCTTAGATACTATCTGGGATATTACTTGGGCCATTCTAGTTGCAAAAATGTTTGAGTACAGCTTGCGGTCTACGTTTATTATTGATATGGGTCTGTATGACCCAGGAAGCTCCGGTGGCTTGTCCTTTATTTTAAAGACCACGATATTTGCATTATCCCAAGAGGGCGGTGGGTCTCCTACTTGTGCCTCTAAAAAGGTAGCCAACATATCCTCTTTAATAATAGGAAACAGTATCCGATAAATCTCCAACTGTAATTTATCAGGCTCAGCAGCTTTCCCTGTAGCCAAGGACCCTAGCGCTTCTGCTAATTCTAGCTCTGTTATTGGAATTTCCAGTGCTTCTCTCTCTTCCTGTGAGAGCACGGACACCTCCAATGTATGCACAAACTCTTTTATATTATCCTGCTGTACTGCGTCTTGCGTATAAAGCTCTTTATAAAAGGAATAAAACACCTCCAATATCCCTTCCCGAGTCGCAGCAGTGCCCCCCTTCCAGTCTTCTAAAGCAACTATTCTTTGAGCAGTTTACTTCCCCCGCAACCTTTGAGCTAAACAACGTCCAGTCTTCTCACCATATTCCTATGTTTCCTCTTTATAGGTCTGATATTGGGACGCTATATCTTGAGACCAAATCCCATTGATTCGAGCCTTACAACATGCCATCTTTGTTTGTGAAGTTGGGATCTGCCTGTTCCCTAACAATTTGTATACGTTTTTGCTCAGCTACCCTTAACTCCGCTAACAGTCCCACTATTTGCTCCTTCTGTAACTTTTGTTTCCTCCAACCCTAGCTAGTGTCTCCCCCCTGAGTCCAGCTCTCAATGCGTCCCAAACCATTGGCTGTGTGGCTGAGCCTCTATTACTCTCTAGAAACATTTTTGCCCAGTTTTTAATATGAGTGATGTACTCGGGGTCACATAACAGCTTCTTGTTAAAAGTAAAAGATCTATTTTCTTTTGCAGGTTCTAAAGCTATTAAGATCAGCTAACACCGGCCCATGGTCCGATGTTATACGCGGCCAAACTTGCATTTTAACATTGACCATCAATGACCGGGGGAGAAAAACATAGTCCAGCCGTACAAACTTGTTGTGTGGATATGAGTAGAACGTATATCCTGGATCCCCAAAGTTCACTGTAGCCGCCCCATCTACTAAGCGATGATTCTGTAACAGCTGTTGTAAAGCCCTATAGGCTTTTGCTTTATGCCCTGAATACTTCCCATGCCTAGGATCCCACATCTGACCTTCACCATGTATATTAAAATCCCCAATCAATACCATAGGTGTTCCCCATAGCGACAATTCCACAATTAAAAATTCAATGGTCTCTGGCTCGTCCAGGTTCGAGCCATAAACTGTACAAAACGCTATCATCGTGTCTCCTATGAGACACTCCACAATGGCCCACCGCCCCAGATTATCAGCCTTTTCCTTACCCGTACCAGAGATGCCCTGTCGCGCCAAGATCGCCACTCCCCTATTCATAGCATTCTGTCTAGATGTTGAAATAACCACATATAACTGGTCAGATAGAATCGTCCTATTAGACCGGGGAATATGGGTCTCCTGCAAGCATAAAATATCTGGGTTTATCAATTTTAACTCAGCCGCAACATGCTTTCTTTTTAAGAACATTATTCAACCCACATATATTAAATGTGCATATTCTCAGCTGTTTCACACCCCTCCTATCAAGCATTGATACCTTTATAACATACTAACATAAACATGACAGAATGTATTGCATCATACCAATAAAAACATTTTTTAACAGAATTTTCCTCCTTTTCCTGCTTATCCGCCCTACCCCCCTTACCCTTCTCTCCACGTGACCACCCCGCCCCCACCCCCAACATCTCCACCTGCATCCCCCCTCCACCACCCGTGACCCTCCCCCAAAATAGAGGCATTAGGGCTGAGTCGCTCGAATGGTGCTCACCTCTTCCCAAACTAAACTATGAACACTAAAAAAAAGAATCCCATCCCAGCATTGCAACATGTTATGTTCCCTTTGCTACATCCTAAAGCTCAACACATAACAACCATAATATCCATTAATTTTATACATTTCTCATACATTTCTGATCACCCCAATAATTGTAAATATTCATTAGCACTGGCCATGGGTTTTAAAAAGCGATTCTGGCCCTTATTGACAACCTTTAAAGTGGCTGGTTGTAATATTAAAACTTGCAACCTTTTTACTTGGAATGGGTTGATCAATTGGTGCATCTGCCATCTCTTTTCCACTGTTGCGTGGCAGTAGTCCGGCATGCACACCTTTGCCAGCTCTCTTCTTATCAGGTCTCCCAAGATTATATACTGCCTGCCTGGCCAAAACGTTATTTAAAGAAATCAATATCGCTGCTGCCTGGCCCTCTCTCTGCATCCGCTGTCGAAAGGGAAATCTATGTGCCCATTGTATTTTGAAAGACCAGTCCCATTCCTTTAGCTCAGGAAACGCTTCATTAAACATTGCAATAACAAATTGTCGGACATCTTGCCCCTCAACACCTTCTTGTACTCCCAATATACGCAAATTATTACGACGCAAACGATTTTCAATGTCCACCAACTTATTATGTACATCCTCTTTATTAGCCTGAATGTCTGCCACCAGGTCCTTTTGCACTACCATTTGGTCTTCCAATGCTGAATTCCGGGTTTCGGCCTCAGTGATACGTTCCCTAAAGTCATTACAAGTTTTGGCGAGTCTCCTTACTGTATTCTGAAGTTCCTACAGGCAGTGTGCGTCTTGGAGTTCTCAGCGCTTGTTTCCTTCCTGTGATCGATTATGGACTTATAGATGGCTTCAAGGGATATCTGGCCCTGTATAGCTTCAGAAGCTGCTAACTTCATTTCTGCTGGCTTTAGGATTTTGGGCACTTTACTATTGCTAAGCAGTGCCAACGTGCATATGCTCTGTACCCATAGCATGTAACATTGGCTTATCCACAACTGCCATATTTAATTTACTTATAAGTCCCCAGTAAAGTGCACTATATGTGCTCGGGCCTGCAAATTAAACGCTATTAGTGGGCCTTCAGCATTGATTTGGATACCCACTCTGTAGCCCCTTTACATTAAGCATGGGCGAATTTTGCGAATCTGGCGTTCGCGAATTTGCGTATTTGCGAACTAGCAATCCGCAAAATCCGCGAATTCTCGCAAATTTGCGGATTTTTTTGTTTTTACAGTGTTTGCAAGGGTTTCTGCCAGTTCGTGAGGATTTTGTACCAGTTCGCAATTGCGAACTTACTTGACGGCACGCAACGGTCGCGACTATGTTGTTTCTACGTCTGGTTCATAATCACAGGTTCACAGCACCCTCTCTTTCAACCCTGCCACCCTCTGTTTCACCCATGCCACCCTCTGGTACATCAATGCCACCCTCTGGTTCATCATCATCACTGTAGATTATGGGGGGAAAAAGCAAGCACACCTGCCCTGCTTCAACTGACATGAATTAATTTGGGGTTGATTTATTAATGTGTCACTGTTTTAAAATTCCAGTCTGGCACCTGCTTCCTTATCTGTCATTTGCTTTAAGTGTGGCTCAGGGGTTAGAGGCGGCAGACTCGGAAGCTGAGATCGGCCCTGGACCATGGTTCAATTCCCCGCCTCGGCGGGGCTTGGGCTAAAATATTCCATGGACTCGATAATTCTCGCTCCGGTGCCTACTCGACTCATGGGGTCTCACTCTGCGACTCTGGGCAATAGCTTGCTTAATCTCCACAACGGCCCCTCGCGGCGGGATGCCTGGCTTTCACCTTGTGGATACCCTACCGGGGTTATCTCACAGGGGAATACCAGGACGGGTTCCCTAAGCAAGCGCCGGGACACCCACTGCAGGTAGCTGTGCGCTATATAAGCTCAAATACATTCTGTTGCAGTGCAATTTTTTTTTCCAGGACCTTTGTGGCCTACTTGTAGCTATTCTATGATCCGGCTGTGAGGGTCAGAGCAGGGTCATACAATTGTTGCAACTAGCAACTGAACTCTGGATGGGCCCCAGTCAGGAAGCACTACAGGGAATGGTTACTAATGATGAATTTGAACTTTTGCACCTGCTGAGTGCTTTCAGTTTAGAAAAACTCGTTTTTCTGCAGAACAGCAAATGTAATGCCCCAAACAAACTTACTTGTGAAAGTTGATTTCTAATCCAAAAGTGATCCAAAGAAAGTCAAAAGGCCTCAAATCCAAAAAAGGGCAGGCAAATGTCAACCTGAGGAGTTATTCTGATAAAAATCATCATTTTCAGAAGGTCTATGCTGCTTGCTAGTGGATATCTTGTGCAGAATTGCAAATTTTGTAATTTAGCGAGTGCGAGATTGTTGCTGCCCGCCGCACCTACATGTTCGCAATTGCGAACTTACGCTGCATGCCGCAAAATTTTATCACCAAGAAAAAAAATCCGCTGCGTGCGAATTTGCGGATTTTCGGTAAATTTGCGAGCGTTCGCGGATCGCGAATTTACCGAAAATCCGCGAGCAGAACGGATTTTCCGCCCATGCTTACTTTACATGGCTCAGGCCCACCACTGCAGAGTCTGTGTGTGCAGTTTTAAATGACTATTCTGACCTACTTGCCAGGCCCCAACCTTCCTTAATATTACATATAAGACCTCACTAAGGTATGCTTTAGGCAGCACCATGAGCAGTGTGCAGTGTATTTTAAAGGTAGGACATGTACTTTTGTGTGCTACATGTCTGGGTAGAGAAAATAGACTAAATTTGGTTTTCACTACTGTTAGGCCTATCTCTCCCAAAGGTTAACATTGGGCTTTCCTTAAAACATTCTTCAGATGAAATTTCCAATTGGAAATAGATAGAGACTTGGATGTTGGTGTCGCTGGCCTGGTGAAGCTCGATTTTAAATTATAAGTCTGAAAATGGCACGTTTAGAAAGTTGGCATTTGATTACTTCTGTGCCTCTGCCAGTTTCCGAACACAGATCTGGGTTGGGTGGCAGCTGGGCCTTGTGCATTCTGTCTAGATAGTCACATAAAGAAAGAAGATGTGTGACATTTGCATTCTGATGGCCCATCACCAGGCTGAGGAGCCTTCCTGAGGTAGAGTGGGAGGGAGGAGCTGACACTCTCACCTGCATAGGGCTGTGCCTGTCCTCACACAAAGAACTACATTATCCACCTAAAGTGAATCTGGAACCATGGCAGGGACTATGGGATCTTCAGAGGCCTCTTTGATGACTCTTTGATGTCTCTCCCACTTCAAAGGAATATTTGGGTATACATGCTTGACTGCTGACACCCCCAAAATCAGAACTTTGCTGAAACCAAGGACATTCTGCCTGAGAGATGCCTAGGATCTGATGTGCTGTAGAAGGAACTGCCACTTTGCTACCTGCATTGCTGTTTTGGCCTGTTGTCTGCTGATTGCTATGTTGTTGGAGGGACTGCCATTTTGCTACCTGCTTTGCTGTGTGCTGGGCTGCTGCCTACTGCTCCTTGCCTGGAGTGAGAGAATCTGGACCTGCTCTCTACATCATTGAATCCAAGTTTATCCAAGAGCTTGTTTACTTGCCTCCTGTTCTCTGACGTCTCATGGTCACAAAAGGCTTCTTGCAACTCTGCTGGTACTGTTAGACTTTGCCATCTGTGAATTCTACCCTTGCCTCGGAACTGACTTCTGCAGCTGTTTTCTTAAAATAATTACGCAGAGACCCGTATGCGCCGATTGGAACCAACCCGGTGTTATCTGACGCCGACACAGTGCCGATTCGATGCAGACATGGAGCCCGCCTTTGAGGTTCGATGACAAAATTAATGCCGATCCGAAGACGCGGCTGCGAGGCATGATTTAGAAGGAGCACCGATCCTTCAACACCAACTGCGAGGCTTAACTTCAATGCAGTGCTGATCCTTTGACATCAACTCTGAGGCCTGACCCCATGATTCTGAGCCAACGCAGGGAGCCCATGACACAGACGTTTGCTCCATAAAAGGTACTTTTTCCGCAGACCCTGTGTGGGTCCTGTAGCCAGCCTACCCTCCATCGCGGTTGGCCCATTCTTTGGATTTATACTCGTCTAGCGCGAACTCAAGTAACCTTTGAGCACTATTGTTTTCTAAGGACTGTTTGGATTAATTCTTTACAAATTCACATCTCAATGTCTACTGATTGGATTGTTGTAATTTTGGTCATGTTTTACTCACATAAATATTCTCTGATCTGAACTGGTTTAGAGACTTTTTGTTGGGTTTTCACTGTGTTACTGTAATTTAAGTGCTGCACAAATACCTTACACATTGCTTCTTATGTTAAGCCTGACTACTCTGTGCCAAGCAACCAGAGGGTGAGCACAGGCTAAGTTAGGGTGTGTATCTGACTTACCCTGACTAGGATTGTGGCTTCTGTTTGGACAGGGTGTATTCTCTGCCAACCATAACAACATTATGTGGCAAATATTAACTCATAAAATATTTATTCAAAACAACTAATTAAAACTAAGGTAATACATGGAAAGAGCGTATAACCAAGAACGATTAACTGTGGTTAAGATAGTCCTGTAACATGCTATTCATTCTCAACATAATAGCTTTTAAGAAAATCATGTGACCTTAATTCACAACATTCCGGTTTGAGCTAAGAATCAAATACAAGTGATGTAATGGTCAGATATTTTGGAGTTCCCCAGTGGGATCATTCAATAATGTACCCAATAGTAATGCAGAGAGAATGTTCACAGCAATGAAATGCAAATGTGGATCACTTTTTATCTGGTAACTAAATTTTGGTTAAGTAGATGGCCCCTTCAGCTTGGGTGTTTGCATATATGACAACATTTTGAACCTGGTAAGAGGGAAATTTTATAAATCAAATGATCAGAATTAATTTTCCGCATTAACATACTTTAAAGCAGAGTAGATTGTAGGCAGTAGAAAAGTATAACTAAGCCATTTTGGGCTTAAAAAATTGGCTGATGCTTAAGCGGGTCTATTGGCATTTATGGTAATGGCACTCAGCTAGTTGTGACCCTGGAACAGAAGGAACCTGGAAGGGCTGCCGATTTTAGATCCTGTCTCCAGTTAAATGCAGGAAAGACAGAGGTGATGGTGGTTAGAAAAAAGCCATCTCTCTGGTCGCAGCATTGGTGGCCTGAAGCACTGGGAACCAGTCCAGTGCCGAAAGCCAAGGTGAAATATTTGGGAGTGTGGTTCGACGATAATCTCTCCTTTACCTTGCAAATATCGGCTGTGGCTGGGACTTGTTTTGGCATTTTAAGATGCTACGTAAGATCTTGGACCTTCTCCCCCTGAATGTTAAAAGAACTATTGTACAGGCATTGGTCACGTCTCGCCTTGATTATTGCATTGTCTTGTATCCAGGGGTGACTGCAAAAAATCTTAACATCTTGCAGAAGGTCCAAAATGCTGCAGCCCGACTTATCCTGAATGTCCCTAGGAGGACTTTGGTGACAGAAGCTTTGAAGGAACTGCATTGTCTCCCTATCTGGGCCAGAGTTACCTGTAAGGCCTTATGCCTGAGTCACAGGGTCCTTGGGGAAAGGGGCCGTGATTTCTATTGTCTCTCCTGACAGTTCACCAGCCTGCTCGTAATCTGAGATCATTGGACAGTGCTAGTTTGGTTTTGACCAGGGTGCGGAAGACGTGGATAGGCGGAAGATCCTTTGGTTTCTTGGCAGCTAAGGCAGGAATGAGCTCCCAGTGGATTTGAGGACAGCTGAGTTGGAGTCTCTGTTCCGCAAGAAATTGAAAACCTGGCTCTTCCATCACCCCCCGGGAGGGCCAAAGTAGTAAGGTGCCATTTTGTGTGGATGTCCGCATTTGTTGGCGGGCAGCCTGGGAGGGTTGCTGGGATCCATTTGGCCTAGCGCGGGGACACTCCAGTTGGAGTAACCATTGCGCTTTATAAGCTTCCTAATAATAATAAAAATGTATGTCTTTGATTAGATCGTAAATGACCTTCTGCACCTACAGGAGTACAGAACAATTGCTGTGTAGATTGTTACAAGTGTAGCTTCTGTTTGGATTCGCTAGGATGCTGAGTAGTCAAGCGCTGACTTGCTCTAATATTCTTGAATGGGCTCCACTGTCCGGCGGTGAAGGCAAATACATCTCAAACATTTTCACCAATACTGTAAAATAAGATGAATTAATTCTTCTTTATTGAAATGAAGACTGCTTTCTACCACCCTGTGAGAAACAATGGCTGTAAATGTGATTGTCAGGGTAAGAACACAATCTGTATAGGTCACAGGACATCTCAATAGATGTTTTAAGTTGGCTGTCAATTGGAGGTAAGATTTGGTACCATAGAATGATTGTCTCACTATGTCAATGGTGGTACCACTATAGCCTTATAGCTATAACAGCCATTAAAGGCGTGAGCTGAAGTAGAGGGCCTTTAAAAAGGGAGCGGGCCTTTAGTGGCTAGGAAAGACCTTTACGAGGGCTATAAGGACCTAGAGGGTACAATGTTCTAATTAGGAAAACAAAGGCCTCACAGAACCTGAGGGGGTTGGTATCTCCTTGGGGTTTGTGAGGCCTTTGTTCACAGCAGCAGCTATAAAAGGAAAGCATTGTAATGTTGAACCGCTATTAGAAGCCCAGAGCACTCCATTGTTATGTTGTGTTATGTTATTTTATAATTTATCATTCATTTGTAGAGCTCTCTTACACAAATGCTTCCTAGCTGTAGAAATGAAGTAAGAGAGGTGATTGGGATGACCTCGGCCACTCACTGCTTCTGTTTCATTACTCCAAGAACTTTGCCCCAGATTCTTATATTCAGTGCTTAATATGAGCCAGTGGTTGCCGATGGGGCCACCGGCACTCACTTTTATGGGCTGTCACTTTCTCTTCCTCAACAGACTTTGATCCAGAGGAAGAGAAAGAACAACACAAAAAGAGAAAGAAGAAGGAAGGGAAAGATGGAAGAAACGTGAGAAAGAGGGAAAGCAACGATGTACCTTGTGTGTATTTGAGCTTATATAGCGCACAGCTACCCACAAAGGGTTTCCCGGCGCTTGCTTATGGAACCCGTCCTGGTATTCCCCTGTGAGATAACCCCGGCAGGGTATCCACAAGGTGAAAGCCAGGCATCACGCCGCGAGGGGCCGTTGTGGAGATTAAGCAAGCTATTGCCCAGAGTCGCAGAGTGTGAACCCGTGAGTCGAGAAGGCACCGGAGCGAGAATTATCGAGTCAGTGGAATTTTTAGCCCAAGACCCGCCGAGGCGGGGAATTGAACCCTGGTCCAGGGCTGATCTCAGCTTCCGGGTCTGCTGCCTCTAACCCCTGAGCCACACTTCTCCACCTTCTGGGTTGAGCTAAAGAGACAAGGAGTGTCTTGTGGTGGAGGAAAGAGGCATGAGAAGGAATCAAGGCTACACAGCCTTGGGAGAAATGTGCAAAAATTTAGAAATGCGACTTACTCACAGTGTTAGAATTGCACTTTAGAATGCATTAAATGCTGTAGAACTGTTTACTTTAGAAAATGACTCGTAGGCAAACAGTGTAAACGCATAATGTTTAAAATCTAGTAAACAAACTGTGAACATACATTAGTTAATCACATGTAGGATTGAGAATGCTCTCAGAATGTCTGTAAATTAATTGCTGTTTTAAAAACGTTTTTCACCAGGCAACCATTTTTTAATGAATATATTAATGAGGACCAAAAGTCTTTCCACTCAATTCTTGCTCAATTACATGAATAAGACACTTAGTAAAACCGCTAAGTATTAGTGACAACCTTTAGAAATATGCTGATTATAACATCCTATCCATCCAGCTCCTCACCCATGTAAGATCATATGTTAGAATACATGGAGCTTATTAAAACTTTTTATTGTAAATGTTGGCTTAGAGACTTTTATGAATACTGTTTCCAACTAACTTTGATAGTCATTTTCATATTATTGACTTGCCATTGTTTACACATTGAGTTCATAGTGCATCCTTTAGCTTAGTTAAGAGGATTCTCATGAGAACTTTCCCTTATGTAACAAATGCTGTAATAATGATATCGATCATGGCAACGAGAGTACAGAATGTAGGAATCAGAAGAAGCAACCTATGACTGATGACACTACCCCGTGAACTATTCTCACTGGATGTCGACAGAGGACGCCTACAGAATTGTTACAAAAGTATGAATCTATATTAATTAATGTTCCCAGGTAGCTGGTAATCACTTTTTCCATACACTTCATTGCCTCTTAATTCCTTTGACTTTTCTGTTAATCCTGCTGATTGATCTTTCCCTGCTCTGAGACTCATCTTTATAGAGAGCTGGATTCTTTACCTAGTTCTCTGAGGTGACTGATTTTCTTTTCATATTTGAGCTTTTTGGACTATTAGTGATCCGTGCTTCTGCATAGATTGCACTTTTATTTACAGTTCATACTGCTGCTGTAGGAATCTCTGCTGGGTTTCCAGAACTACTCTTAATGCGAAGATCATCTCTTACTCACTCTTCTGCGCAGGAACTCTTTATGGGTTTTATTTAGAATAGGTTCCTTAGTTAACTTACTGGGCTTATTTATGGAACACTCTGTGTTTTTTCTAATGCTGACTTCTAACCAATTCTATTTTAAATTTCTGTAAATTTACTAAACTGAATAAAGATAATAAAGCTTCTAACTTTGTGATAAATAAAGGTTTTTGAAACCTTCACCAACCTCTCATCATTGACTAATCACCAAATCTAAATGCCTTTGATGCTTTGATTATTTTGAAAGAGCTCTAAATTTGCCTACGGTGGAAAAGATCGGGCGACTTCTCCTGAGCTGCAAGGATTCTCCACGGCAAGATTTGTAAGTGGGTGCATATAAAGATTTAACCATCTTGGTGAGTCCTTGGGCACCTATACCCTTGATATTCTGTACCCGACCTACAAGAGCAACGACTTGGGCCCCTGCACTTAAGAATTTTGCAAAATTAGCACTGGTGATTTTCTGTGCAAGAGCCCCAGTGATCTGTTTTGCTAGAGATGCCCCACAAAGTCCATCAAACCCAAATAGTGAAAATGACCCTTACTGCATGCGTGTTCTGACATAAATCTCGATTTATTTTACTCCATTTGTATTTATTGCTGTTGAAAGTTATTGATCCAGAAATGCTGTACATATGAACAAGAATTACAAAGGTTACAAAGACCAGTGGTCCTGTTTGGTGGTAACAGAGACATTACATAATCCATTCAAATTAAGGGGGACGGTGTATTGTCCTTCCCTGATGACCCCCACTTTGTTCGGTCTTTAGAGAAACTATTCAAACAACAGGGCCAAAGAGTGGTCATTTAACAGAATACTTAAGGTACACCCATCTCTTAATGAGGCAGTTAACCAGGAGTTTGGCAGACAGGGTACTCTGTCACGTTTGCAAACGAGTACCCTTTTGGCCATATTCTAAATTGGACCCTTTGGCATTTATAAAGGTGAGCACAAGATTTTCGACTTTTTCCCCAAGCAAATTTTTCAAATCATCCATTTATTTTTTTTGCAGCAGAAAGTACTGCAGGAAATCTGTTGCAATGGTATATCCTAGGGGAGAAACACAAAGGCTGCCACTAGATGAGCCAATTACTTCCCTTTCCCTACTGCCAGAAATCCCACCCTTCCTCTTATAGGAAGGCATAGTACAGAATAAGATGCTGCAACCGAAATCTGCACTGCAACATTCCCATTCAGGGATAGGTCCGTGTTTTGCACATTTTATAAACAAAATTTATGAGCTTTGCAATTTGTGAAAGAAGCAAATCTTTTGAAAAATACATGCAAAGGTGTGAAGCGCCAGGATTTGCAACTTGTTGCAGCAATAGGTGGGAGTTGTGTGGAGGATCTGAGAGTGAAAGTCGTGTTGACCTGGTAACAGAGAGGCAGTAGAGCTACAAGAAATGAAACGTCTATGAGGGAACATAGATGGAGAGGTAAATGGCAAAGGCTGCCTTATGGACTAGAATGAAGTTAGAAAGGTGCGGGGTTAAAATTTGAAGACAGTAACGAGAGGTGGGGCTAGTATGGGAGATTATGTAGATTACGTAAATTGGGACTTTTACTAGGAGACAGTAAACCTGCAACAGGACAATTGGGAGGACCATATTCATCCCTCTTCATGACTAGGATATTTCTCACTATGTAGTAGCGAGGCTTGGATGGATCTTTCATAGGGTCAGTATGAGGAACCTGTCTGTGGTGGTGGATTTGATGCAGTTCTCCAGCCACGCGCTGCTGTTGAATTATAAAGGTACTGGTAATGGGACAGGATTACTGGGATTAAGATCCATAGGATGTGGCTTGGTAGAACGGGGAAGGGGATACTAAGAAGTAGATTATCTATGCTTACCAAGAGTTTATCACAAACATGATGCCATTCAGTTCAGAATAGCAGAGACTAAATAAAAGATCCCTGACAGACAAATAGTGAACAGAAAGAGAAGGTCTGGGTAGCTTGCGGGAAATGGAGGTAAGAAAAACCCACAGAGGGCATAATGTTACTGAGATTAACTGACTGAACCTGGAGGAACACCGACACAGTGGATGTGCGGGTGCAAAAATTAAAGAGCGTAGGTGGACAGAGAATGAAAAATCAAGGAATTAGAACCAAATTATGCATGTCCAAATAATCCCAATGTAGCAAAGGAAGCTGACATTTTTAGGTGGTCAATGTGTTGAGTGGTGTAGAGAAGTCCAAGAGAACAATCATGTAAAAGAGGTAAGTGACTGGTGCAGAGGTTCATGAAGCAGCCTCAGTATGATGGTGTTCCTGGAACATATACTGAAGAGGCGTACGTCACAAACAGAAGCATAAAAGAAGAAGACATATTTATTGTTTAGTATATTATTTCTTATTTTTATCATATTACAGATGTTCACAACTGACATGACTTGCCGATACGTTTCATGACTTATGATTTAATTTGCTACTTTTTCAGGACAGAATTACAGAATAGAACACTCTAAAAATATTTGTTTTAAAACACGACAACAAGCAAAAACAAATGAGATCTTCAATTTCTAATAACCATTCACTTACATTAAAACAAAATGTCAAAAATAAAGAATAAGTGTCTGATTGGTAGATAGTTTACTTGCAGATTAAATAAAATTGGGTTTTGTGCTGTGCCCTCTAGAATCTGTTGTGCAGTTGTTTGCTGGAAAGTAAAAATGTAAAACTCTCAAAGCAGATACCCAAAACTAAGGGCCCCATTACGATATCGGGCAGGTTGCCTCCGCCAGGGTGGCGGTGGCCACCGCCACCCAGGCGGAGGCAATCCGCCCGACAACCACTCTCGTGTTCCCCTCCGCCTGATTAGGATGGCGGAGGGGACAGCGGCGGACAGAAAGACCGTCTGCCACTTTACCGCCGCAGTCGGCTTGCGACCGCGGCGGTAATAGATTAATATGGTGGCGGTGTCCAATGGACACTGCCAGCCATATTACAATTGCAAAAAGCAGAGGCCTTTCCTTGGCGGCAATGCCGCCACGGAAAGGCATGCGTTGATTGCTGTGGGGGCCCCCTGCAGGGCCCCCATGTTGGCGCTTCTGTCTGGGGGCACATGGGGGGTACCTGTGGTACCCCCCTACATTTGCATATGCAAAGCGGCAGGCACCTCGCGGTGCCTGCCGCTTTGCATATGCAAATGCAAAAGAGCATTTTTTTACATTGTGGCGGGCGGTGCCACAATGCAAACACTACAGGATGTGCCCGCCATTGTGGCAGGCACATCCTAATTGCCCCCGCGGGACCCCCACCCTTATGGCGGGCGGTCCCGTTCTATGATAGGGTGGCGGGCGGACAATGTCCGCCCGTCATCCTAATGGGGCCCTACGCTTCTAAGATTACTATGTAGCACACAGTATGCAATTATACATCTTATAGATCACTTTATAGCAGTTACACTTCTAGGTAGGAAGTATATAATGGGATTCTAACAGAAAACTGCAATACCAGTAACGCAACAGGTTACTATAGTAAATAGGCCCAAAGCACATTTTATAAATATTAGTTTGTCACAACACCATAATTGAGAAGAACATGTGACATACATTCAGGGACTCATTTGTAGATTCTGAGAAAGTTTCCAGACACCATGTTAGCTGGGTCCTGAAAGTAAATTAATGGCAGTAGAGCTTGGTTTAAAGAAATATGACTGGTTTCTGTAGGGTTCCATGGTGCCTTGCTCTTTTTGGCCTTGAGTACTGTTCCCATGTCTGACTGACAGCTGAAAAATGTGATCAAAGCAGGAGGACACCACTTTGGCATATTCCTTTCCCGGCACAACTAAATATGTAGAGGATAGATGTAATTCCAGCTGCAATGTGGGTACCCTCATCTGTTGCCAGCATTGTGGACTGCTGTCACAGGGAGCTACACAGAAAGAGGATAGTGCTGGCATCCTATTGTGGTGTCGATTCTCCCACAGGCTTTTCAAGGGAGGTGCTTGTGGTCCTGGGGTCTCTTGTTGACCTGTGGTAAGCCAACTCCCCACACCAACCAAGCTGAGTTCAATACCAGACGACAGTGACAGCAACACAGGCGACCACCCTCCGCAACTCATTGGCAACCACTGGGCACTCTCCCAAATGCACATAATTCCCACTACACCATACCCTCACCAGCAGCTCTTCTAGGGTATTGTATTTACAGTGGCCATTGTGAGTTTGGAAGAATGCTGATTAATAATAACAACTACTGAATTTATGAAGAATGTGACCCTTCCATCAGTAGGTCCTGTAAGCATTGAACTGTAAGTCATGACTCATTGCTTACTGCTACCCTTCTAACTATCTGTCCTTCCTGTGAATATGACCTGATAGTGCACCTATCATCTTACTGGTTGAATACAAATGGGATTAGTAGTTTTTAGATGGTTTAATTGTTTTGATTTCAGGTCTTGTCCACAGTGTGAAGGACTGGGTTCTGTAAGACCCAGCGGTGCCAGGGCACAACACCTGAAACCTTCGTGGGTAACCTGCTCCGGCGTACAAGTCACAGAGACACGGGACACTTCCTTCGGCGTCAAAGATTCAAGGTTTATTTGCTGCAGGGAACACAGAGATCACGACAAGTACACAGCGTGCAACTTGGGGAGACTGCTTCAAATTGGTTCTGTGAATCGCTCCTTTTATACAGTTTTTACCCATAGGATAACATGGTACACAAAAGTTTACAACCCGGTTCTCACAGTTATCCCCCAGAGGGGTCGCTTTGGTCACTTTGAAACACATAAGGTCCGGAACATAAGTGCGGAAACATTTGGCGGTTCCCAACTGTAAAAACCCATCTTCCCACCATTAGCAAATTCCAATCAGCAGTAAAACAGATCGAATTAGGAACAAGGACAGGTGTAGAGGAAGACGGAGACAGTGGGGAGATCGGAAAGGGTGTAAAAGGGGAGGTAACGGGAAACACGAGATGCAGGCATCAAAGGGACGTGCCTAATGGGATGCACGGCTGAGACAATAAGCCCGTGCGGCAAGATGAGCCTCAAGCGGCGTCATCTGCCTTACAGTAGCATCCCCCTCGTCATAAAGACATTTACAAAGAACATGTGTCTTCCGCAAATATCTTGGGAGTCCCAGGGTCGCGAAGCGGACAACGTCCGTTCGCTGGCTACTTGAGGGCAAGAGACAAAATGGATGCCGTATCTAAGATGGAACCCGTGGGTACAGATCAAAAACCCACCTAACAAACGAACGGTTTAAGCTAGCACAGCGAAACTGCGCACACTTACTAAACTTGTCATTTGCGGTTCATAGATACCAGACTCGACCATATTCGTGCGAGTCGAAAGCACCACTTACAATTGTTACGGAACCTCAGACGCTCCTTTTGCCCTCATGTAGGCAAGCACTAGTCGGAATCATATTCGATATTCATCAGACCATCGAGATGTTGCTGTAGCATAGCTCTGTCCAATCGAGTCCCCTTGGTAACAGATGGTTGTCTCATACACGTTGTAGCACAGAGGCCACATAAGGCAGGACCACACTGCACACAAAGGCAACACGTGAACAGGAACACTACCACAACTCCGATGATCATCAGAATCTTCCAACCCCAAGTCGACATCAGGCCCCAAAACCATCCCAGCAGCGTCCAATCTCCTACATCCACGTGTATGGATTCGGAGATCTTATGCAACCTCGAGATGGCTTGATAGACAGTTGGAGCATTATCTGGAATGAAAATGCAGCAGCTCGAATGGATCACCTTACATACCCCACCGCGATCTGCTAAAATGACATCTAAAACCATACGGTTTTGTAACGTCATAAGTCTCTCCGCCTGAAGTTCTGTGGTAATATTACCAAGGGCACTGGCAGTAATATTAGCTGTCGATTCTACCACTCGAGTCAACTGTCTCAGGTTCCTACTGTTAACCATAGGTCCCCAAAACGGGAGGAAACCCTTGAAAAAGTCTCCTGCCTCTTGACCGGCAGTATCCTCTTCACTAACTACGCCTCGCACAACTCTAGTCTTGTGATAATCAGCATCTACAGTGAACGTCGGAGGCAACAAATTTGCAATGAAGCATGAGCCCATGAAGTCAGCGGGCAACCATGCATATGCACGATCATAACAGATAAAGTATGTACCCTTGGCAGCCAGAAACACAGGGGACGAGAACATCGGCAGAATGTAATTTTCGGTGCAAGCACTTGCTCCAAGTCGGGCTTGCGATCTTCGGCCACGACCCATAAGACAAAAATTACCAGTGTGGGGTACGACCCATATTGGAGGCGAGCTTTTAAGCTGCTTTTCACTAGTGAACACACTATATTCACCTCTACTTAGGACCCTATAAACTTGTACCTCTTCTTCAGGAATAAGCGAAGGATCATAGATATCGCTATCCAGATCCTCTATGGCTATTGACAAAGGCTTCTGATACGAGGTAGGACCAGAGTAGGGGGAACGTGGTTCTCGAATGGGGTGGAAACCCAGTGCGCTTCGAAACATTGTTTGGAATGCTCGAGCTGACCCTTGGGAACTATACGGTAACACCAGATATGGAATTCCCTTATCCGTAGTATGTGGCATCAACCCACACACCCAACAATTAGTAGTGTTAACCACTAACTGATGCTGATGAAGGAGCTGAATAAAGGAATTGTTGCGGAATTCTACACGTCTAGCCTGCTCGTGTTCCGGTAACATGTGAAAGGAGTGGGGGGAAACAGTAGAGGTGAGATTAGGGTAAGGGGTAGGAGTAGGTGTAGCAGGTAAGAAGTAAGACATCGTATAGTACACCCCACCCGCCAATAATGCAGAAGCAGTCAAAAACAATATAAACAATTGAAGTATAAAACATTTGGTACGACTAAGTTGCTGCAGCTTGAATCGATGGACCTGAGCTCCTTCCAAATCATTCAGCTTCGAAAATGCCATTCCCTACGACCGTCCGCAACGTTTCTTGACGCACTTCGTTCTGTGTAGCAATAGTCAATCCCTAGGAGTTCCTAGGAACCGACGGCCTTTAACCTAACGTCAAGACCTACTATCCAGAAGGAAGTACGCGCGCGGCCCTACGGCCTTCAATACACAATATGTATATACAAGCACAATGTCTCTCAGCTGTGGAAGTAAAAAGATACAGGGAGGAAGCTCAATATATAGATATATACAAAAATTACAATGATACGAGTGTTCAAAACTGATCACGGGAAACGGGGATAATGCAGTTGTCAATTTCAGCAAAGCAAAAAATTTTATTTGTCCTTAGTGCGAGATCGCAAAGAATATCGGTGTTTCCCGGGACGTGTCTGCTCGTCGAACAAAGGATCCGTTGAAGAGACAGCGTCCTGCTGATCAGTCGATTGCTCTGGGCTTGAGTTTTCCTCTGACAATTGTTCAACAGTGTCTTTCTGCTGCTCTGAGGATTCTCCAACAAGCTGTGCGTCGCTAAAAGGCACAAACGCCGGCAATGTTTCTGTTTCTGTTGACGCAATGCCTTTCCTTACCCACGGGTCTGCCGGCAAAGGGATAGGGACTCGCTTGGTGTGCGTAGCGTGCACCCAATTTTTGCGCCCCTCAAGACGAACGGCAGTCCTCGTGGCCAGGAGCACCTGGTAAGGTCCGGTAAACCTGGGGTCCAGATTGTTCTTTCGTGAAAAGTTGCGTGTTACCACCCAGTCTCCGGGCTGGAGCTGGTGGCCTGGACCCTCTGTCTGCGTCGGCAATGCGTCGTAAACCTGTTGGTGAATTAACCTCAGTTTAGCAGTCAAATCATGTAAATAGTCAATCAGCATTGGATACTCAAGATCAGAGAATATTCCTGGCCTAGGAACCCCCCACACATTCGCAGGACGGCCGAACACTATTTCGTAGGGACTAAGCCCTATTCGGGAGTGTACAGTTGCCCTAGTTGACAGTAATGCTAAGGGCAAAGCGTCAGGCCACGAAAGACCAGTCGTAGCCTGAATCTTCGCTAGCTTTAGTTTAAGGGTGCCATTGTACCCTTCAACCAATCCAGCTGACTGGGGATGATTGGCGCTATGGAATTTTTGATTTATTCCAAGGCCCTTACACACACTCTTCATCACACTCCCAACAAACTCACTTCCGTTATCTGACCACACGACTCGAGGCATTCCATACCGAGGAAAATATTCCTTCAGTAGGATTTTCGCAGTAGACAAAGCAGTATTGTCTTTGAGGGGATAGGCCTCGATCCATCGAGAGAATGCGCAAACCACAACTAAAACGTATTTCAGGTTATTGCATCGCTCCATATGGATGAAGTCCAATTGAATCACCTCAAAGGGATACGAAGGGGGAGCAAAACTGCCAGGAGGAGTTGGGGTTCCTTTCCCAGGATTGTACATCATACACACCATACAATTCTTCACCAATCGTTCAGCACATTTCGTAATGCCATCATTCTTCCACACAGGCGACAACAATTTACAAATGCCTTTCACGCTAATATGTGCTAACCCATGTGCCATTGTCACAACGGCCAGTACATACGCGTCAGGCAACAACCATCTTTTCTGATCTGACAAATCAATCCAACAGCCACTCGCATCCAACTTTCCCGTACTTTCTTTCCACTTCGCCTTTTCAGTCTCGGTGGCCTCATTCTGAATTTCTTTCACACTTTCGATGGTGTCTTCACACATACTTGATTCAGTAGGCCACCTAACCGAACTCGTCACATACATCCGAGTACTAAGGTTCCGGGCAGTCTCCTTAGCAATCTCATCTGCAAACGCATTACCACGACCAACATCATCCGTGACTTTACGATGTGCACTACATTTAACAATCGCAACTTGCGTAGGCAAAGTCAATGCATCCAAAAGATCATTCACAAGCTGGCCATGCTGAATCTTCGTACCGTGCGACGTCAGGAAACCACGCTCTCGCCACAATCGTCCAAAACTATGTGCTACACCAAAAGCGTACTGGCTATCGGTGTACACATTCACACGTTTACCTTTTGCTAACACACATGCTCTAGTGAGAGCAATCAATTCCGCAGCTTGGGCAGAATTCTGATTCAATCTTGCAGTTTCAACAACAGTAGTCAACGTTACAACAGCATAAGCGGTAGTCACATCGCCATTCGGCAACTTGAAACATGACCCATCCACATACAGGGTGCCATCCGGATCTTCCAATGGGGTGTTTTTAAGGTCCACTCGACCTTTTATTTCTTCTTCAGTCCTCAAGTAGCAGTCATGTTCTGCTACTTCATCTGACTCTGCACTAATTGGTAACAAAGTTGCCGGATTTAGGACATTACAACGTTTTATCTGAATATGGCTTGCCAATAACGTCAACTCGTACCCAGACAACCTCGCACTCGTCAAGTGCTGGGTCTTCGTACGATTCAACAGAGTATCGACTGCATGCGGAACCATTACCGTAAGCATATTATCCATGACCAATCCTGCTGATTGTCGGATGGAGACCGCAGCTGCCGCTGTTGCTCTCAAGCAACTCGGCAACGCTCTAGCTACTGGGTCCAAGGTCGAGGAAAAATATGCACATGGACGCTGCTTACCACCAAAAGGTTGCGTCAAGACACTCAAAGCACAACCTTCTCTCTCGTGAACATATAATGTAAACGGCTTGCTATAGTCAGGAGTACCCAACACAGGAGCCGAACACAATGAATCACGTAGTTCAGAAAAACTTCTCTGACATTCTTCCGTCCATGGTAAAGGAGTCGAAACATCCTTGCACGTAAGAGCCACCAATGGTTTCGCTAGCAATGAAAAATTAGGAATCCATTGCCTGCAGTACGACGTGATACCTAGAAAGGCACGCACATCTCTTTGGGTTTTAGGCACCACCATTCGCGCAATCGCTGCAATTCTTTCTGGGGTCAATCTCCTTCCCTCCTTTGACAATAAGTGACCTAGATAGGTTACTTCTTGACAACAATATTGGAGTTTAGAAGGTGACACCTTATGATTTAGCTCACAGAGATGTTGCAGCAATGACACCGTAGCTATTTTACAAATGTCCTGAGTATCGGCAGCCACCAATAAGTCATCGACATATTGGATCAAAGCCGCACCAACCGGCAACCGAAACGCATCCAGTTGACCCTTCAAGGCTTGACTGTAAATCGATGGACTTTCACAGTAGCCCTGAGGAGCGCGTTTGAACCGGAAGCTGCGTCCACCAAGAGAGAAACCGAAAAGGTCCCTGCTCTCTTCGGCAATCGGGATGCTGAAAAACGCATTTTTCAAATCAATCACCGAAAACCATGACGCAGTAGCTGGAATCAGAGTCAGGAGCGCCGTGATGTCAGGCACAACAGGAAATTGAGGAACCACAATTTTATTCACTTCCCGTAAATCGATAACAAAGCGATAAACAGGCGGTTTCGTAGGATCTGTGCGTTTAAGAATGGGCAACACAGGACTATTGCACACGTTTCCCCGAGTCTCCTCAATAACATCTTTCTCGATCAAATCATAGACGATCGCCAACAGCGCTCGTTCACCATCAAGGGAGATACGATACTGGGGAATACGTGGCAATCGCACATTAGATTTCAACTGAACAACATAAGGGGAGATATCAAGTAGGCCCACGTCATTTGGACCCGTCGCCCACAAAGACGCAGGAAGAGAACTCAATTCCGGTGGGAGCTTATCGAGAGACAAGTACATGGGAGAGACAACCCTCTCTCCTAACGTAAGCTTTACACCTGCAGGAGAACAATACAAAGTTGCGTACAAACGTTTAAGCAAATCCAGGCCCAAGAGATTCTCGCCACAACCCGTGGTTAGAATCAGCGGAGCTTCTAGCTCACGAGGCCCAATCTGAAGGGGCAAAGGGCGTGAAACTGGATTGCTAACAGGGGCGCCAGAAAATCCAACGGAAACATTTGTTAAGCCAGACAAAGGTGCGCCAGGGAGTTTCGAATGCATGATAGAACTTTTCGCTGCACCAGTGTCCAACAGAAAAGGCTCAACGACGCCCGATGTAGCAACTGCGACGTAAGGCCCTCTCTGATCAACCGGAACTGATACCACTCCCTCTCCTCGTCTTTGGCTGTCCTAGTAATTACTGTCGTCAGTTCCCTGATCGACGTAATAATCGTCCACATTGTAGTGCGCAGATCGTCCTTGCGATGATCCACGTTGATCGAAACAGTTATTAGAATTAGATGAGTTATCTGAGCGATCATTCTGAGCACCACGACCTCTACCACGTGACGCCTGCTGTGAACCACCACGACCTCCCTTAGACGAATTACCACTAGTACGTTCATTTAGAACAGGGCAGTTGAATTTAATGTGTCCTTCCTGTCTACAATAAGCACATTGATTGTACCCTAACGATGATCTTTGGGAGGAGGAATCATTACGCGGCTGCGATCGATTCGATTGCGACTGCGATCTATTTTGTTGTGAATTGTTCTGATTTGACCGCGGAGGATACGCTTGTTGCAACAACACTTTAGTTTTCAACTCTTTCGTCTTTTTGTCAGCACGGTCAGTCTCTTCTTTCTCTCTATTCTCATAATATTGTGCCGTAGCCAATATCTGAGCTGAGGTGGAAACGGCCCATGCACTTTCCGAATTTCTCAATTTATTGCTCAAGTCGGGCAATAAATTTGAAACAAATTTATCCACAAACAACCTCTGTCCACCCTCGGTACCCATATCCTGACCACTATGGTCAATAAATGCTTCCTCAAACCTCGTAAAGAAGTCGGAAACACTCTCATCTTTCTTTTGTTTGCAAGCTGACAATTTGTCCCAATTTACCTTCATAGCTGGCATAAGAGTTTTCATCAATGTTATTATACGCTGGGGAAGAGCAGCAATCAACTGGTCGGGTTTAGTAGCAGCCACTTGTCCAGCATCTGCCGCTAAAATGGCAGCCCAATCACCACCTAATTCATTTGCGTGATCTTGTTGGCGAATCTTAGCCCATACCGGTTGCGGTACGACATTGCCGAACAACATGTCGATATCAGCAAGATTCATTACCGTAGCATCTACAAGCTGCGATAATTCCTTGTAATACCCAGTAGGATTTTTGCGTGGATCAGGCAAAGATTGCTTCACCTGTAGCACTTCCGAACGTTTCCATGGGAGATGTATCCACACTTTCTGGAAATGCGCCACTACCGGAGGATTAGCATTAGCATCAGCTGGTATCCAAACCGGCGGAACTTCGCGCATAGGATATTGGCCAGACTCGTCTGGTTGGTGTTCAATATCCTCAACAAACAATGCATGAGGGATTGGAGCGGGACGAAAAGATAGTAACCGCTCGATAGCACGTCGGACGTTAGTATCTACTATCAGTCCAGTTGCGAACTGAAGCCGAAGCTCAGACAGGGCGGTCAGCACCTCGTCAGGCGCATCGGCCGCTATCTGACCATGAAGGAACTTACACATTTCATCAAACACATACCTTTGGGTCGGTATGTTAAATTGACAAAACGTTTCGAGGACAACACGTGGTGGATTTCTCTGCGGATTTACCATCCACCCCATTGCCATATTATATAGCGCAACGCGTTCTCTGTTTCCAGGAAGCTGACTTCGTCTCTGAGGACCATCGGAGCTAGCAGACCCATGAACAGGCCCAAGCGACTGAAAGAAACTGGCTGCAAGAGGAGAATTACGACTACGAGTAGAGGGAGAAGAATAAGACACAGGACTAACAAGAGAAGGGGTAGAAACAGTAGCAACAACAGGGGTTAACAAAACAGGAGCAGTAGCGGGAGCAGGAGTATGAGGAAGCGGAGGAGCAGTAGGAATAGAAACAGACAAAGGAGCAGGAACAGTCGGAAGAACGGGTGTAGGTTGAGGAACAAGTGGAGGAGGAATAGGTGGAAGGACAGGTACGGCAGGGACCACAGGAGCTGCGGTACCCTGTACGTACGGAGGTGGTGACTTCATAAGATAGGACATTAAAGGATCCTCAACTACCTCTTCCTTCTTGTCCGACTCCGTAGGCAAAGCAGGATAACATTTATCTATGGTCATACGCTGTAGTCTCTCAAACACTTCCTTATCCTTAACCTCCTTATCACGCTGAAACTGCTCAGCTTTCTTCACTATGGTAGCAACATTATCTCGCTGACTACGTTTATTTTGTCTGATTTCTTTCTGTCGGGCTTCCTTGCGCCACAATCGAAAGGCATCAAACATGGCCGGCCTTGATTTACGTTCGAACAACTTCATTTCTAGATTATCTAAGATCGACGCCTCAAAGCTACCGTGAGGTGGCCAACGAAGGTCACCGTCTTTCTTCGTATATTTAATCCAATAATCATTAAAGGTAATTGGGCCTAGCCCATGTTTGCTATATAGATCATAAGTAGGAGTTCCAACCGGAGGTATCGGACACGAGTCCTCCAGCAGGGAATCCGCACCACAAGGTCTGAAACAACTAAACAAAGTACTGCGACCAGGCATCTTGCACACTAGCCGAGTTTCACAAACTTCAAGGGTTACGGGATTTACCAAGTCCCAGCAAAGAACAAAACCCTCGGTCTTTGGCGGCTGCAGTCGTCAAACAACACAACAAAGTACGCTAGCAAAGTGTCACCGACAAAAACACTCACACAGCGTTAACAACAAAAACACTCGCTAAAGTGTCAACAACCAAGAGCTATGGGAGCGACCCACAAATACTTAACTCAAAGATCAATGGCGTCACCAGGAAGGCCCGTCTATCGTCTCGCTATACCAAGGTCTACGCCAAGCGCCAAAACAGGTCTACAGTCAGGGCAGCAGTCCGTCGCAGCCGTCCGGAGGCGGGAATCTTCGCGGGAAAAGTCTTCGGGCCACTTATTTCGACAACAGGATCGATGAAGCGGAGTGCACCTTCCCTCGGAGATTTCACACGAAGTTCCTCACGATCGTCGGGCTTGGACCGGTACCACTGATGCAGCCCCACGTTGGGCGCCAACTGAAGGACTGGGTTCTGTAAGACCCAGCGGTGCCAGGGCACAACACCTGAAACCTTCGTGGGTAACCTGCTCCGGCGTACAAGTCACAGAGACACGGGACACTTCCTTCGGCGTCAAAGATTCAAGGTTTATTTGCTGCAGGGAACACAGAGATCACGACAAGTACACAGCGTGCAACTTGGGGAGACTGCTTCAAATTGGTTCTGTGAATCGCTCCTTTTATACAGTTTTTACCCATAGGATAACATGGTACACAAAAGTTTACAACCCGGTTCTCACAGTTATCCCCCAGAGGGGTCGCTTTGGTCACTTTGAAACACATAAGGTCCGGAACATAAGTGCGGAAACATTTGGCGGTTCCCAACTGTAAAAACCCATCTTCCCACCATTAGCAAATTCCAATCAGCAGTAAAACAGATCGAATTAGGAACAAGGACAGGTGTAGAGGAAGACGGAGACAGTGGGGAGATCGGAAAGGGTGTAAAAGGGGAGGTAACGGGAAACACGAGATGCAGGCATCAAAGGGACGTGCCTAATGGGATGCACGGCTGAGACAATAAGCCCGTGCGGCAAGATGAGCCTCAAGCGGCGTCATCTGCCTTACAGTAGCATCCCCCTCGTCATAAAGACATTTACAAAGAACATGTGTCTTCCGCAAATATCTTGGGAGTCCCAGGGTCGCGAAGCGGACAACGTCCGTTCGCTGGCTACTTGAGGGCAAGAGACAAAATGGATGCCGTATCTAAGATGGAACCCGTGGGTACAGATGAAAAACCCACCTAACAAACGAACGGTTTAAGCTAGCACAGCGAAACTGCGCACACTTACTAAACTTGTCATTTGCGGTTCATAGATACCAGACTCGACCATATTCGTGCGAGTCGAAAGCACCACTTACAATTGTTACGGAACCTCAAGTGCAGGATTTTTATTGAACATAAAGCTGAGCAAGAGAGCGTTAGAAAACCTAGGGGCATATTATGAAGGAGCTCATCGGAGGCCCCACCGTCAGGATTATGATGTTGGTTTTCAAAGAGGCTTTCCATGTTGGACTTTCTGACATGGGAAGCCTGTCAGAACGCAACTTTGGGGGCTCCTAGCAGGGCCCTCTTCTCCCTGCGGCCTCTGGTTAGGTGCAGAAGGGGCACCTATGGTACCCCACGGTTAATCGGATAAACTGCTTGCCACACTGTGCAAGGATTAACAGATTCTCCCATTTCTCTATGGAAGCTTGTGCTACGGCTGGTTGACAGTTGTAGCTCAAGCTTCCATTGAGAAATGGGAGCATGTGACCTCACCATGTGCGTTGCATTGTAAAAGCGGTGTCCGGACTGCCGACCAGAGGTCAATCGGTCCTGAGACCTCAACGTACGTCTGCCCGACATGGAAATCTGGTCCTAAGTGGATACTACAACTACAAAAATTGAAAACTGAAAGGTGATACACATAGGGCTCGATTCCGATCCGGTAAAATGCGCTCCGAATCGTCGTACGGAGCAATTTTCCCCGTACGAATCGTACCCGTACACGTCCCCGTACGTACGACGAAGTACGATCCGTACCAGGAGCCAAAGACCGTACGAGTCGTACAGGACTCCGTACGACTAAAATATCCGTACGAGTCTCACTCGGAACCCGCAGTACGTGACATCGCTACGGTTCGCGGCTGGTTTTTACGACCCAGCAAGTACGATTCGTGTCGGGTACGCAACTTACAACCCTTTTTTTTACGGGAGCTGGAAACAGCCGTAAACGCATAGTTCGCGCCGAAACAAGTACAGAACGGCCCCCCCCGGGGACGCCCCGTACCCCCCATGATCGCCGGGGTACGCGCCGTACCCCTGCGATCATGTGGGGTACGCGGCGTACACCCAGCGTACATGGGGTACGCAACGTACCCCATGTACGGTGGGTGTACGTTGCGCACCCCATGTACGCTGGGTGCACGCCGCGTACCTCACATGATTGCAGGGGTACGGCACGTACCCCGGCGATCATGGGGGGTACGCGGCGTACGGTGTGTATGTGATTGAGCGCTTTTCGTACGAATCGCACTTACCTGACGTGGACCGTACGAATAGCGTCCTGATCACCCGGTCCGGATCGTACTCGCCGGGTCGTACGGTGTCTTTACGAGTCGTACGTAAACTGCTATGAATACGAATCGTACGGGGGATTTTTTTTACCGGATCGGAATCGAGCCCTTAGTGTGATTGAAAAATATAATAGAGACATGATAACTTCTATGTTTCGTTTTCAAATTTTTATGTGCATTCTGAATTTGGATTGAAACAATGATGTGCCAACAACAACAACATTTGGGTAGCTGCCTTGTTTGGGATGTCATTTTTCCCTCTATAACCCTCAATCCAAAAAAAGAAAACTAATTAGGTAAGTTCTTCTGTGTAAAACTGAGAGGATGCAAAACACACAAGGTGATGGACGGAATGTTGCACATTGGCAAAACATTCACCCCCAGTCACATATCTGGGTTTAATCCATTGTTATTTTGCTCACCACACCACCCCAGTTCAGACATGGCTATATGCAAATCAGTCTTGACCCTGTGCCTCATGGGAACAGTCCAGCCTCAACTGTGGTTTATGGACATAATTTGTGACAACAATGATCTAAATAACATTGGATATATGTTAGGTAAGAGGGCACAGCACAGACCATTGACAGCTTGCAGTCTGAGAAAGGCTGCTTTAATGAAGCAGCTGCACATAACAATACATACCCATTATTAGGCGAACCATCTTACAATTCTACTGAACTCACTATACATCAGATATCCTACAATTCACTTAACCCCATCCCAAAATGTCCCTCTGACCTTGCCCCAAGTGAAATACCTAAACCTATACCTTATTTTACAGTGAACTACCATAAACTCTTCATACTGTAACCTTTAACATCCTGTCTTCTGCAATTATAACTTACTCCTGTTTCAAACTTCTTCACCCACCCTAGCACAATGCACCTTTTTCAACCCCTGAAAACCTGTCATGAGGCTGCCAAACAGCACCCGTCATCAGTGACAAATTCCCTGTACATCTTCCCCTCTGATCTCCTGCTTCACCAATGGACTCACCACCAGCTACACCCCTGGTTAATCAGGGGGGTGGCCAGGCGAGACATAAGAAACACCACCCCACCTTTTTGGGCCACCAGCAATCTTGTTGACTTAACACAAAATGGTGGCAGGTAGCCCCAAAAAAACCTTAATTACACCACCTGCCATCCAAAACCTACAAGCACAAGTCTTCACTGCCCCGTGGGCCATAACAACCACCCCTTCATGGCTGTCCCCATAGCCCCATTCGGCTAAAGGGCACAGTAAAGACCACTGACAACTTCCTTTAACTTCCTGTATTCTGCAATTATATACTTATTCCCCCTCTCTGTTTTAAAATGCTTCACCACCCCAACATAATAAAATGTATTCAATCCCTCAAAACCTTTCATCAGACCACCACCCAGGAAAATCTCCTTTACCGGAGAATTTCCTGCCACCTCAAAGCTTCAGGCCTCTAACCCCACTTCCCAATTCTCACTGTTTCCTTCACAACTCAATGCCTACAGCTTCAGACAATGCAAAAGAATATAAATACATCCCTATCATTAACAAGTTCGCCTGGTCATCTTAGAATAATTGCTCTATTTCAAATCTCACCTCTGCATGTACAATATGCCCTATCTATTCTTTCCTACAGAATTTCCTTACTTCCCTGTTGACCTTCCATTTTGCTTTGCGTATAGTCACTGGGTGGTCCACCCCTTTTCATACTCTCCTATGAATCAGCTCTATCCACAATACAAATGTGACAACCATACTGGTCTAATTTAGTTCAAATCCACTTTAATCACTCTCCAGGCAGTTTTCCCTCACCAAGTCGTTTTCCCCTACATGAATCACTAGAATTTCTGGACATTCCCCTACACCCCCCAATTGTGTGCTTCACCCTGGCAGCAGCTCTTTCCATAGCATACCTCCTTTCTCTGGCCAATAAACCTGCACCCCATGTTCCCCAAAATACAACAGGTCACCATAGCATCTCTCCTCGGCTTGTCTCTGTGCCCATTTTACAAACAAGTGGCCAACTATCCAAATGTGCATCCCAGCACTCCTCGGGCCCACAGCGGAACCTGGTATGAAATAAACAATAAACACATAGGAGCCTCCATAATCCTCACCTCCCCAGACATGGACCCTTGTCATTTACGTAGTCTCCTACCAAACATACATTGTATGACACTCCGATGACAATCTCCCCAACATCATAATCCTGTCTGAGACAAATCCCACCTACTTGCCTCTGTTGCTGCACCATCTCTAAAGGAAAGTGCCCCACATTCTGCTGCAGGAAGTCCTTCATGCTCTAAAGTTTTGCACATTACTGCTAACACTTGAAAGTCTCTAACCACTCCCATCACTTTCATGCCAAAAAACTCTGCCCATCTGGCTTCTTAACTGCCCACTTAGCCTATTGCCCAAATACACAGAGTAAAAATGCTTCACTGGAAAAGCCCCCAATGTAACAGTCACATATTTGACTCTTTGATCAGTTTTTGACTTCTTAATTCTTACCACTAACAGATCCATGTGCATCTCCACATCCTTTCACACCAAACCCCACCCTGATCTCCCCTAGCAATTCCCAGACTCTAAAAGTCCCCAAAAACATCCTTGACCTCAATGTTGAAAACAATTCAGTTTCAAGGTCACTGCAACTCACTGTCCACTTGTTCCCCACCACCCAGCAAAATATAACCACTGCAACCGTCTTTGTTTGTGCCCCCGTTGCATCTTTCCCTTGCCCAACCTTCCAACATCCTTTGCTCATCTCTCCTGCTAATGATGCACATCCCCATAGCAAGTACAAATGCAATTCCAGACAATTTTCCTGCAATTGTCATTTTTGACCAAACTTTCCGTACCATATTCATGATGAAATTTGAATCATCGCTCTTTCTTTCCCATGCCTCGTCCGCTGCATTCCTATCTGATAGTCCAGGCTACAGTGTTATCCCGCCTGGACTATGCCAGCTCTCTTCTGGTAGGGTCCAACGTGGCTGAGGTTACCCGCCTCCAACGCGTCCAGAACGCTGGGGCGAGAGCCATTGTTGGTCTTCCCCGTACTTGCTCTGCCTCCAACACTCTGAGATCACTGCACTGGCTGCCTATCAAGGCCAGAATTCAGTTTAAAGTGCTGTGTATGGCGTTCAAGATTTTGAGGGGAGTAGGCCCCCCCATTCTCGCGGACCTTCTGTCATGGTATGTGCCTACTCGGCCCCTGAGATCCTTGGGTCATGCACTTACTGTGGTTCCCCGATACAGGCTGTGTCGGGTTGGTGGCCGTTCTTTCCGGGTCAGAGCAGCCGAGCTCTGGAACTCCCTTCCTGTAGAGTTGCGACTGTTAGATGATCTGCTGGTCTTTCGTAAAGCCTTGAAAACCGTTTTGTTTTAATAAATTCACTTTTCTCCCTTCTGTTCTGTTTCCTGTGGTGTTGCATTTTTACCTGCCATGCGCCTGGACGCCCCTTAGCTGGGGCAGCAGTGCGCATTACAAATGTATGTAACATAACATAACATAACATCTCTCACCCCGGAAACTATGAATTCCATCCGTGCCTGACTGTATTCTCTCATTGTTGATTCTGACAAAGAGCCCTCTACCAGCTGAAGCATCCTTTATCTCCTATTCTCCATCCAGAATGTGTGTTCTGTCTCTGTCAGCTCCCGAAGCAAGACCATGGAACCTTGGCCACAGAAAATGAGACAAAGCATTGGAAATGCTATTATCATTTCCAAACACATGCCGGGTCTTCAACCAAATGTTCCTTTCCAGACAGCCCACCACAAAAACTCTCAACAATTTTAACACATGAGTGTCCCTTTCTGATTGTTTATTAACTATGTCTACTACCGCCATATTATTAAAATGAATTAGTACTTTCTTGTTTGCCAGTGCATTGCCCCGTGCTTTCAATACCAGCAGAAAGTTAAACAATTCTAAAAACGATATGCTGCACCCTCAGTTCCTCTACCCTTCTGACCACTGTTATGTTATGTTATGTTATGTTATTCATAATTTGTATAGCGCACGGGCACCCAGAAGTTTCATGGCGCTGGAGAAGAAGAGAGATGGTGAGCAGTAGCCTAACCGTGTGCTTGTTTGAATAACCTGGTCTTCAGTGCACCCCTGAATTGCATTAGATTGGTGCAGCTCCGAAGTAAGAGGGGAAGCGAGTTCCAGATCTTTGGGACCAGATAAGCAAATCGGCATCCGCCGAGGCATTTCTTTTTAAAGAGGGGCAAGGTGAGGAGAGACAGGTGGGCAGAGCGGAGGTTGCGAGTCGGTTTGTGTCTGTTTATGAGATGTTTTATAAACTTGGGGCTTTTTCCATGAAGAGCCTTGAAGGTCAGACAGCTAACTTTGAAGGTTACCCATTGGGCCATAGGTAGCCAATGAAGGGTGGCTAACAGTGGTTTCGCCGAGCTCCTGCCGTTGCATTTGAATATTAGTCTGGCCGCTAGATTTTGCACAATCTGCAACCGATTGGAAAGAGCCAAGAGGATACCTAGATAGATGGAGTTGGAGAAATCAAGGCAAGAGAGGACCAAGGCAATTACCACCTGGATGAGGGCGGAGTGTGTAAGCAGATGAGCGATTTTCTTGATCTTCCGTAACTGGAAGAAGCATGAGGAGATCACAGGTCCCACCTGACTTTTTAATGATAAATCGATGTTAAGGGTGATCCCGAGACTTTTTACCGATGAAGAGGGAGACGGTGGAGATCCCATAGAGGGCGGCCAAAAATGAGGGCCCCAGCTGGTTGCACTTTTACCCGGGAGTACCAGCTCGGTCTTTCTGGGGTTGAGTTTTAGATGGTTCCTCTCCATCCACCCTTGGATGTGCAGCATAGTGGCCTGAAATTCCACCCACCAATGCCCCTGCCAATAAATTGCAAAGCTCAAATCACCAGCTACACCTGGAAAAATTGTACCTTCCACTAAGCCTCATCTCCCAAACCTGCCAAAAGTATTTGATTGAAATTCAAGAAATATTGCCACATTCTCAAATACTCCTTCATCCCTGCTTTTAATCTGACCCTGTGTTGTGGTAATGGAAAACCTGACAACACCAATCCTAGCCTACTACAGAAGGTTCTTCCTGCCCGTACCACTCTGCATTCAAAGTTCAAGTGGCCCAGAAGCATTTTGTACCTCTCTCACTCAGAATTCATCTTTCTGTAGCATTGTTGCAATGAGCAATATCATCGCCTGCTTTTTGGCGTCCGGTAACTTTGCCTCCATGCTCACTTTATCAATCCCTATCCCTAAAAAAGACAGCGCCAATTGTGGACCCACAGTTTTTTCCTTTGTCAATGTAACCTCTATTGTCCTTTATGAGCTCCTTAAAACCGTCCAGCATTCTCTGGCAGTCCGTGGATCCAGGTTGCCCCACAGAGAACAGCGGGTGCTGTTCTGGGGATTTGGAGCATTAATGACAGAATTTACTGTATTCTCTGTTGCATAATCCCTTGCAAATGGCTCAGCATGCCCCTCCCCCATTTGACCTCCACCTCCAGGTCCCAACCAACCTTGGTTGGACGTTCATGAAAGGGCTGTTTCACCACTGGCAGCCCCCATGGGTGCAATTCCTAGCTGGGCCCATAGTGTGCAGCCACCAATCACTGTCTAATTAGCTCCACTTACCCACCGCATCCCCCGACAAGAGTGCTCACAATTTTTCATCGTACCTCACCTTAACATACCTGCTATGGTAATGTGTGCCTTCAAAATGACATCTATGTATTTAAACAAGGCCACCATCGCTCTGGAATTTCTCTCAGTAAACACTGGTATAAATTAAGAATACCGCTCTCCAGTTTTTTATTGTCACTGGTAACCTAGGACTCTTTGCTAATTGGCACTAATCCTCTATAGAACCTTCCTTTCCCTCACTTCCCTATGTAGCAGCTAAAACACTTCCATGTACTTCCCTTTCCATATCCTCTCCTTGGTGGATCGGATGATATGAACCCCAAGGAGTTTTGCTATTCCCATATCCAACAATCTCTTTAACCTGAGCTCTTTATTTTCTTTCTTTCCTTCTTCCATCTTCCTTCTCCTCTCTCTTCTTCATCTTTACCTTGCCTTGACTCCTTCTCCTGGTTAACACCCTTACCTTATACTCCTTTGTCCCCAAATGCCTTACCTTCCTCTTACACCTGCTCCTCACTTGCATCCACTTTCTTCCCTTCAACCTTGCCGTCCTCCATACCGATACCTTTATCTGTAACGTACATGCTTTTTCTAAGTCTGACTTCAGCACCATCCAGCCCATCCTTTACCTCCCTTACCACTGTATTTGACAGCAACACGGTGCACCCTTTCACCCATGCCTGTTTACCTGCCTTCAAGGTCGGCGCCCACACCAAAGCCTGCTGTCCTGTCACAACTCTCTGGCCCTTTCCCATGGCTGCTGCGTCGGCGATTCCCGAACTGCCTCCTGCAACAAACCAAGAGAGGACCAATTACCTCCCAGCCATCCTCCCTCCCCATAGACCCCCCTCTTCATTGCTCCTTTCAAGAATAGCCTGGGCTAAGAAAGACATCCACCCATGGGCCATGTTACATGCCACACCCCCATGTGCCCTTCCCCCACATACACACCTCTCTAGACCTCCCTCCAGCAATAACCTCACATCCTGGTCCTGCCCTGGCCACAAAGACTATCACTCTTGCCCAGTGATACAGTCTGTACCCTGCCCTTTTCCTCTGTCCCTAAACTCCCTTCCTGCTTTAGCAGCCCCCTCTAGAATTTCTGTCTCCACAGACCTTGCGTCATGCTCTACTCAGCCATCTGCTGACCACGTGCCACTCTCAGACTGGGCAATAAAACCCTTCACCATCCCTCTCCCCCTTGCTCCGGACTGCTGGTTGCCACAAAGCCTTTTTGTAAAGGCTTTTCTTGCCCAAATACCCTTTATTGTTCCGCTCCCCTTACCCCAAGCACCCTTGCAGTATTTTCCCTCACCCATTTTCAGCCATTTAGGGTGTGGCAGCAAACATACGAATACTGCTGCTGCCACCCCGCCTGATGTGCACTGAGCTGGAAGTGCCCTTGCACTGCCTCTGTCCTCCCTTGCTGCCTCTGACAGGAATTCCTTATGACCCTTTTTGCGGTGCAGGTAGGGGGCTCACACACTTCGCCATCCATTCTCAACTTAAAAAACCCAATTCTACTATTTTGGACCATCAGCACTGTATTGCCTCATCACAAAATGGTGACAGGTACCCCAATACAGCCCTTACTTATACCACTTGCCACCCAAAACCTACTGGGACCGTCTAAGCTAGCAAGGTGTTGAGTCGATGGAGTACATCTGTTCAGCACTGTGGCATGTGCTGTTGTTTGTGGTGTGGTAGTGATTTAAATAGTTTACCATTCTTTTTTTAGCAGTGAAGCAATGAAGTCAGACAGTTCGATCCACAGTCAGTGCCCCATGTGAATCTGGAGGGACGCTTGCCTACTATGACCAAACAGTGTGATTGACTCCCAAAGAAGAGACTCAAGTGGCAGGCAGCAAGTTTTGTTTTTCCAGGTGCACGCTGCCACTGCTGGAGCGCAAGGGTCGCCATTACTTTTCTCTAAGCAAGACAGAGGTCACGCTCTTTTTGGCACCTCACGGAATACTAGACATCGAAACAGAAGCAGGAGATGTTACGGGTGCCGGTGCCACCACCTGACACTGTTTATCTTGCAGATAATGAATGTGATGGTGACTGGAGGACCACCTGTGTGACCTTTGCTCTCATTTTGGGAGTCTGGGGGCCTCATTCTTGAGGCTATGCGTCACTTTTACGCCGCCAGTGCGTCACTTTTTGTGACACACCAGTGGCATAAAAAATTTGCCTTGTTGTGCCATATTTACAAAGTGACACATCTAGGTAGATGCGTCACTTTGTAAATCCCTGCGCCACATTATACCTGCGCCAGGTATAATGTATGCTAGGGGGGCGTATTGACGCAAGAAAGGTTGTAAAAGTGACGCAGTGAAATCTATGAGATTTCACTGCGTCACTTCTAGGACGCCGTTGCATCAAAATATTATGCCTGCCTCACAGCAGGCATAAGACTGATGCAGGCCCTTTCACATGGGGCTTGCTCCATGTGAAAGGACGCATTGCTGGAGTTGCGTCATTTTTGTGACACACTCCAGTAATTCGTCACTTTTGCGCTTACAGATACGTCAGAAATACTGACGTATCTGTAAGTCCTTGCACAATGATGGGTCATATTGTAAATATGACGCATCATTGGGGTCGCAAGGAGGGTGCAATGAAAAGTGATGCATCACTGTTTTCTCGCAGCGATGCATCACTTTTCATAAATGAGGCCCCAGGTTCTTCCATCGCCCCCAGGAGCTCATAGATCTGATCACCTGCTGACCCTCCCCCATCTTACGGGGTGAGGTGCACACATACATTTTCCTGTTGTCTGGTCACTCCGGTCCCAGCACTGTGCTGTCTATAAAAGATGGGGATGGGTGCTCTGTGACAGATTCCTCTGTAACCTCCAATGATGATGGCTGCGATCAGATGAAATTACAAACAACAAGCACTGTGTTCACTCTCTCCTGAATCCCGGGCCTAATCAAGAGAGAGAACCATTTTCAGGGGGCCACTGATAGAGCCAGCTATGTTCTGCAGAGAGTATTGGCCTGAAGACCTTCAAAGATTGTTCTAAAAACGCTTTCTTTTAATTTATTTTCAATGTGGATGATGTGTGAGAATCTATTACATACATTTTGCAGAAATATTTTGAGTTTATGTTTCAGGCAACATCAATAAAAAAAGTTTATTTTCGATCAAAATAGGACCTGACATATGAGAAATGGGAGGGTGTCACTGAAATTTTTTGGGGGCCATTTTAGTGAGTTGCTGTTGTGTTACAATATTGAAAATACATGTCACTATTCCGTTAGATGTAAGATGTAAACACATTTAACATTTTGACGAGTGTGCTTGTGTCACTGTCAGTGACCAGTGACCTGCCAAAAGAGGACATGAAAGATCTGAAATTGGATCATATTTTAAAAACTGTTTTGAACAGGGGTCACCAAAATACGTTTGGCCCAGGGCCCTCCAAATCCTTAAGATGCCCTGAGCTGAAGGCATTCAGGAAGTCACTGTAAGGCAGAACACAAACGAAGGATGAGAACAACACTGCAGATAAAGGCTCCTTACGGTGGGTGTCAGTAAACTCTGTAACGCAGTGGTTAGCAAAGCAGAGTTCACCTCCCACTCCTATCGCAGATCCTCTCCTTGGTCAAATGATTTTGAGATGTCATATTTTCAAATGCGCACGGTGGAAGCATCAAAAAAGCCTTATTTAAAACCAGAGGACCTCTTTTATGAGGCCCCTAGCAGCAGTTTTGCACCAGCAGAGTGTTACTTTTTTTGACGCACCAGTGGTGCAATGTGCTGCAGAATATTTGCAAAGCCACTTTTCATGGCCTTATAAATATGTTTCCCTTTCACACAGAACACTGTGTGAAAGCGGTGTTCAAGGAGTGTTGCTGGTGGTGTTCCCACGAGTCACCTATAGAATCTGAAGCATTACCAGATTTAAGAGTATACCTGGGAATGCATCAGATTCTAACGCCACAACAGGGGTTGGAATAAGAGGGGGTTAACAAGGAGAAATATCTTCATTTCTTCTCATGTTTGTTTAGAAAGGGGAAAACACCACTTGTGATTGCTTTTGTGTAGGAAGGTGTCCTTTCCTGCACACAAACAATCACCCCTACAATGCAGAAACCTTTTCACCATGGTGCAAGGGTGGCTGTGTCTGCAGTCCATTGTGCACCAGCGCAAGGAAAAAGGACATGATTCACTGTATCGCATAGATTTTTTTTAACGGTGGGCAGTGCAGTAAGATTCCTTGCTGCACTATGCTGCGCCAAAACCTCATAAATGAAGTCCTCAGTTTCTAAGTCTTAGTCGCAGAGTTGTCTTTACAGATGGAAACTGTTTCCTTTGCAAAGTTATGATGAATGAAGATTTGATTTCCATTAACCATAAGTGAGGGGATCCCTCGTGCTGCTTAGCACATAAGAGCAAGATAATGATGACAAAGAACTTTGAAAATTACTTGTCATGGTTTGGCTTGATGAGGTTGGCAGTGAGATGGAATATGATGTACTGTATCGATTTCAATTTTTTTTTGTGAGTTTTGATTTTAGGAGATTAGGCAGTAGGTTCTCAAGATGAAGCCTGCAATCATTGTCATCTATGTCTTCAAGCAATTTGAAAATGTGCAAGTTATATTGCCTTTTTCAATTTTCCAAATCCAACAATGATTTATTCATCAGAGGAATTTCTACAGCCAATGGAATTAGTTGATAAATTCTTGTTTTATTGTCATTAATGTTGAACCCAGCCATGTCATTATGAAAATGTTACATTTCATTAACAATATTGTCAATGTTAGATCTAACAGCTTGTAATTCCTCCAATATAGTATTAAGTGAAAGTTCAGAAGAGTAAATCATTTTACATTTCAGAGGTGGTGGAGATACTGCTTGTTTGCGTTTATGAGCGGCTGAAAATGTAGATTTGCCACCCATATTACAATATACTCCAGTGTGTGTGTGTGTGTGTGTGTATATATATATATATATATATATATATATATATATATATATATATATATATATATATATATATATATATATTAACAAAATGTAAATGAAAATGTAAATAAAGAAGCCAAACCAATGTAAAGCTAGTGAAAATTCACAGGTGCAGCAGCTAAAACTGACAGTGGGTGGATTCATAAGATTGCATATTTTTTGTACTGTTGATTGGATTTCTGTTGGTTTGTTCTCAAAAATGTATTACATTTTTTTATATTTTTCTTGATTGGTGTTGGATTTTTTTGTGTTGTGTTTTTATTTTATTTATGTTTGAAGTGCTACATAAATATCATACACGTTGCTATTAAGTTAAGCCTGACTGTGTTCCAAGCTGCAAGGGGTTAAGCACAGGTTAATTTAGAGTTTGACTGTGTTCCACCCTGATTCAAATAGTGGTTGCTGTTTGCATAGGGTCCTCCCCAACAAATAACCCAGTTTCCAAAATCAGTTAATAACATTATGCAAGGTAATTCACCATACTAGTTTCGCAACAGACCTCTAAAGAAATTACACTTTAAAATAGTATTTTGACAGCATTAAGAAACATATGTAAGTAATGGTTGATTAACGTGTGGAAATAATTATTAGGCCCTCATTATGAAGGGGTTGATAAATCGGCCAGATTTTCCCTACCACAAGTACTATTGCAACTTTGGCAGGTGGGAAACATTTATTCCATTATAATTTGGATCCTATGGGGGCCACCAATAAATGATAAATTATTTTAAAAATCAGTAATTCCAGGATCAATTCTTCTGGTACTTCCTTGTTTGAACCTGCCATTTTGAGCTTTTTTAGCAGGCAAATTTGCCTGGTGAATCTCGAGAGATCTGTGGTGTTTCCACAAATCTCATAATTCTGATGGCGCTGGTAAAAGCTATTACCAGCCCATTGGAATTAAGAGGCCATTCGTACTGAGGGCCCTAGATACAATGGCAGCTGTTACAGCCATAAAGCTAGCTCTATGTATGGACCCCTTGACTTCAGCTACTGAACAAGTGCTCTTGAATGGTAAGTAGTTATTATATCGAATTTTTAATATCGAATGTAAGTAATATCGAAGTAAAATTATCGATATTACCATAATATGGAATAATAGAATATCGATGTTATAAATATCGTTTACATTTTAAAGTAATAAATATCAAAATATATAATATATTGAATTGATACTATTGTTTTTCTATAATATCGAATGTTTAGTTTTGTTAAAAATATTGAAATTAAATATATAGGGCCCCATTAGGATGTGAGGCGGGAATCACTGACATAACCTCGACAGACCGAATATCGACTAGACAAAATATCGATGAGAAATTATCGACTACAAAAATATCAACCCCCAATACTTAAACAATAAATAACAAATATATCGAAACCACAATATCGATAAAAAAAAATCAACTACAACATTATCGACCATCAATATTATCGCAGGAAATAAACATTGAACAGCAATCCTTAACATAAAACACAGTCTAAATATCGACCATAACAATATAGAATACCATTATATCGAAAATTAAATATTATCGACTTTACAAAATACATAGAAAATGCTCTTTCTAATAAACAAAACATATTATACACATCACAAATATACATAATATATTTTTTTAAATTAATACAACATACAAGAAACATTGCTAACAATTCAAACTATTTTTTACATCAAATAAACAATTTATAACACATATACAACATTGCAAATAATAAAACATTGCTAAATGCACATAATAAATATTCTCTCACTTTAAATTTAAAAAAACGCCATTAACCATTGAAAAAAATTGCTTTACCCATAAAAAAAACATTAATTGCCGTCATCCATTTAAGGAAAACAATTACCAAAACAAGTAAAAAAATTCTAATGAACCAATAGGAAAAAGCTATCAATGTGAATAACCAATAAACTTTCAGAAACAATTCAACACATCCTATAAAAAGAAGGATTACACCTGCTAAAATCGCAATGTAAAAAAACGAAAAAAAGGAAGGGGAAACTCTGCCAGTTTGCTGAAAGCAAACGGATTGACTTCTACCAAAAACCAGCTACACCTATCTAAAGTAAGTACTACCACCTTTATATATTTCCAAAACGTAAATCTAAGACCTCAAACCTGTATTTTAAAAACATATAACTGAAACATCTCTTTTATTCCTACTCTATTTTCGACAGATAAAAAGAAATTATTGAAAAACTACACAACATCTACACTTCTAAGAAAAAAGATAAAAAGTAGGTATCTAATTTGAAAATGACTAAAAACCTTAATAAATAGAAAACCAAAGACAAACTAGCTAGCAGAGCACAACAAAAGAAACATAAACAAATGTAAAATCTATCTTAACAGGTACAGAAGAAAGACAGCAAAAAGAAAAATTCGAAGAAAAGCAACACCTGAATTCAACAAAGAAATAAACTGGTAAATAATTAACGTGCAAATCAATGTTATTATAATACTAAATACATATTTTAAGTACTTTTCTAATAATGTAATGTTTAATTTCTCCTAGCATCAAAAAGCAAACATGACTGAAGGAGCAAAATGTGTGTGTTCTCAGAAAGGGAAAATGCTTCATTGTAACATGGGATATGTATACACTCAAGAGAAACAGAAAGATATGAAAGTTTTTGGGAAATGCACTAAATACTATTTCAACAAATGTTTCTAATAATGTAATGTTGAACTTCTCTTAGCACGAAAAAGCAAACATGACTGAAGGAGCAAAATGTGTGTATTCTCAGAAAGGGAAAATGCTTCTTCGTTACATGGGATATGTATACACTGAAGAGAAACAGAAAGATATGAAAGTTTTTTGGACATGCACTAAATACTATTCTAACAAATGTTATGGGAGAGCTATAACTCAGGAAACTACTGTAACTTATACAAAGGAACATAACCACCCACCCAATATTACAGAAATAGAGATTAGAGAAATGCTTGATTCCCTTAAAGAAGCTAGCACTACTACTGATATAGCAACAACTGATATTCTAAAACAGAATTTAAGTGTTCTACCCCAACATGCCTCTAGCCAACTACCAAGTAAAGATTCTCTTAAATGAACCATAGCTAGACAAAAAAGAGCCACAGCAACTACTCCTCCCACACCTAAAACGTTTAAAGAAGTGCAATTTCCCCCTGAAATCTGTGTAGCTCATAATAATGAACCATTTATACTATATGACAATACCTCAAAAAGATAAAAGAATAATACTGTTTGTCACTGCAGACAACATGACTAAACTAAACCAATACCAAACTTGGAGGATGGATGGTACTTTTGCAGTATGTCCTAAACGTTTTTACCAATTGTACACTATCCATGGTCGTTTCCAAAATGCTACTATTCCATTCCTATATGCCCTCCTACCAAACAAACAACAATCTACCTACCAGGAAATCCTAACCAAAGTCAAACAACAAACGAATGACTATTTCCCACGAAAAAATTATCATGGATTTCGAAAAAACAATGATAAACAGTATCTTTAAAATATACCCACACACAGCAATACAAGGTTGCTATTATCATTTTAATCAATGTATATGGCGACATCTACAGAAATCTACATTTAGGGGTCGATTCTAATTCGGGAAAAAAAAACGTCCGTACGATTTGTATCCGGAGCCCTCTCCGTACGAATCGTACCCGTCCGTCCGAGTCGCGTAGTACGATCCGTATTCCGTGAATTCGTCAGAATCATCGTGTTCCGTACGTATTGCAAGGCTGAAACCGTGAACCGTACGACTCGTACACATGCCGTACGACTCGTACACATGCCCTACGACCCGACGAGTACGATTGGGACCAGGGTATGAAGATGCGAATCGTACGGTCCACGTCAGGTAAGGGCGAGTCGCACGGAAAAGCACCCAAACACATACACACCGTACGATGCGTACCCCATTTGATCGCAGGGGTGCACACTGTACCCCTGCGATCATGGGGTGTACGAGCCGTTCCCCATGTACGATGGGTGTACGAGCCGTACCCCATGTACGATGGGTGTACCCATCCTACATGGGGTACGGCTCGTACACCCATAATGTGCGGGCGTCCATTGCTCACCAGAGGAAGAATTCCCTCAGCAGTGGGAGGTACTGATCAGGAGCGGTATACATCATGCAGCTGTAGCCAGATAATAGATACTGATCAAGCGCGGTATACATCATGCAGCTGTAGCCAGATAATAGGTATACAGGTCCATTGCCCGCCCTGATCGTTTTGGAGGGTATTTTAATTGGTTGTTTCACGTGCACTGTAATTTTATAGTTCTGGTCCTGAAGAAGCGCCACCGACCATTAAGGCGACGCAGGCGCAAAACATGTCGACCTATTACCTCTCTTGACACCCGGGCATAGTGTGCCACAGGGTGAGATTTTAGATAGCAGTTAAGTCTGCTAAGGGTACACAATCTAAAACTTTAGCTGCATGTTTACACTTTATCCTCACATTCATCACTAGGCAAGCACTTTTCTTCACCCTCATAGGACCCCAGCCCCTTACACCGCATGCACCATCCGGCAGTCCATGAAAAGATCTCCGATAAAGATACCCTTCGGGGGACCCATAGAGAATTGCAGTGCCGGCCCTACGAGGAGCAAACGCCCGATGACGAAGCATGACACTCCTTTGGGGTGTGTGAGGGCAACAAAGGACAAAATATGTGTTTTCACTTTACTAGTGGGTTCCCTTTCCACCTAGGACATCTTACTTCTTCTGTTTTTCCTTTTTAAATACATGGGTGACTTTTTGCACCCTCACGCAAGGGTGACTGTTTGCACCCTGCGATAGGAACAGTGTCCCCTTTGTGGTTTTGGTATTGGCTTATGGAGTATGGACACTGGACCTTCATTAGCTCCTGGGTCCCCATCTTTTGTGATGCTGGACATTAAACCCTTATAAATTACTATTCCCTCTCCACCAAGTATAAACTCAGGGAAGGTGCTGGACATTCAACCCATATAAATGACTATTCCCACTCCACCAAGTATAAACTCAGGGAAGGTGCTGGACAGTAAACCCATATAAATCACTATTCCCACTCCACCAAGTATAAACTCAGGGAAGGTGCTGGACAGTAAACCCTTATAAATTACTATTCCTACTCCACCAAGTATAAACTCAGGGAAGGTGCTGGACAGTAAACCCTTATAAATTACTATTCCCACTCCACCAAGTATAAACTCAGGGAAGGTGCTGAACATTCAACCCTTATAAATTACTATTCCCTCTCCTCCAAGTATAAACTCAGGGAAGGTGCTGGACAGTAAACCCATATAAATTAATATTCCCACTCCACCAAGTATAAACTCAGGGAAGGTGCTGGACAGTAAACCCTTATAAATTACTATTCCCACTCCACCAAGTATAAACTCAGGGAAGGTGCTGGACAGTAAACCCTTATAAATTACTATTCCCACTCCACCAAGTATAAACTCAGGGAAGGTGCTGGACAGTAAACCAATATAAATTACTACTCCACTACACCAAGTATAAACTCAGAGAAGGTGCTGGACAGTAAACCCATATAAATCACTATTCCCACTCCACCAAGTATAAACTCAGGGAAGGTGCTGGACAGTAAACCCTTATAAATTACTATTCCTACTCCACCAAGTATAAACTCAGGGAAGGTGCTGGACAGTAAACCCTTATAAATTACTATTCCCACTCCACCAAGTATAAACTCAGGGAAGGTGCTGAACATTCAACCCTTATAAATTACTATTCCCTCTCCTCCAAGTATAAACTCAGGGAAGGTGCTGGACAGTAAACCCATATAAATTACTATTCCCACTCCACCAAGTATAAACTCAGGGAAGGTGCTGGACAGTAAACCCTTATAAATTACTATTCCCACTCCACCAAGTATAAACTCAGGGAAGGTGCTGGACAGTAAACCCTTATAAATTACTATTCCCACTCCACCAAGTATAAACTCAGGGAAGGTGCTGGACAGTAAACCCATATAAATTACTACTCCACTACACCAAGTATAAACTCAGAGAAGGTGCTGGACAGTAAACCCTTACAAATTACTATTCCCACTCCACCAAGTATAAACTCAGGGAAGGTGCTGGACAGTAAACCCATATAAATTACTATTCCCACTCCACCAAATATAAACTCAGAGAAGGTGCTGGACAGTAAACCCTTATAAAGTACTATTCCCACTCCACCAAGTATAAACTCAGGGAAGGTGCTGGACCGTAAACCCTTATAAATTACTATTCCCACTCCACCAAGTATAAACTCAGGGAAGGTGCTGGACATTCAACCCATATAAATTACTATTCCTACTCCACCAAGTATAAACTCAGGGAAGGTGCTGGACAGTAAACCCATATAAACTACTATTCCCACTCCACCAAGTATAAACTCAGGGAAGGTGCTGGACAGTAAACCCATATAACTTTTTATTCACACTCCACCAAGTATAAACTCAGGGAAGGTGCTGTGCAATAAACCCATATAACTTACTATTCCAACTCGCCAAATATAAAATCCGGCATTTTTTTATTATAATAATTTTTAAATAATAATTTTTGAAATATTAAAATAACTACATTATAATTTTTAAAATTCATTTACAATTATTAATTTATATATTTTTAACACATTTAATGTTTTTTAATATTATATGTTATATATGTTTTAAAAAATGTAGTTATATTATTTTATTATGTTTTTTATGAATACATTTTAATAATGTAACTTTTATCAAAGAAATTATTTCTAAAACTTATATTAAATAATAATACACAACATACACACCTATTAGAAATTAAACACTTCGAAAAAAACAGCCAATTAAAAAGGTTATCAATGTTTTTTTCTCATTTTCTTATATAAAATTCTCTATTTCGTAAAACACTCACCATACTATACCCCTAAACATTCACAACACACCCATGAAATATTTTTCCTAATTTATTTCTAAATAACCAAATTTTTATATTTTAATAAAAATATATTTTAGAATAATTCCAACACTATTCCCCAAAACAAACACAAAACCTCACTACAACATAAAATGTAAATACAACTAGAATATTAAGAGAAAATGCAAAATTCATTTTTTAAATATTTTAAAAAACTTCCCATACTATTCCACAAAAAATCAACAATGCACGCCTAAATAATAAAATATTTTATACAATATAACATTTAAAGAATTATTACAAATGTACATTTAATATTTTAAATTAATTTATAAATTGAATTTCTAAATATTTTTCAAAAATTCCTACCCTAATCCCCCAAAAATCAAAAACCCAGTCCTAAAAGTAAATTATGTAATAAAATGAACAATTTGTATGACATTTCTAAATTTTAAAAAACAATTTTAAATAAACTTCAACATTTAAATTTGAAATGTTTTACAAATATTCCAACATTATTAGCCAAAAATTACACTACCCAATCCTAAAACACAAATATTTCAAACACAAATACATTTCAAATAAATTTGTCGTTTTAAATATATAATTTAAAATAAATATCAAAATTTAATTGTAATATTTTCTACTAAAATTCAACATTTATTGCCCACAAATTACTCTACCCAATCCTAAAACACAAATATTTCCTACAATAAAAAAGTTAAAATAATTTTTTTTTAATAAATAAATATTTTAAAATTATTTTCGAAATTAATTTCAAATACATTTCTAAATTTAAATAAATAATTTAAAATTAATTTCGAAATTAAATTCAAAATAATTTGTAAATTCAAAAAATAATTTAAAATTAATTAAGAAATTTAATATGAAAATATTTTAAAACATTTCCCACCCTATTTCCCTAAAAACCCACAACCCGCTACTAAAATATACATATTTTTAAAATGTTAAATTTCAAAATTAGTTTTAAATTTCACATTTTAAAACTTTTAAAACACTTCCCACCCTATTCCCCTAAAAACCCACAACCCGCTCCTAAGACATACATTTTTACAAAATTTTACAATTATAAAACATTTTTTATAATTTATTTTTAGATATTTTAAAACACTTCCCACCTTATTGCCCTAAAAACCCACAACCCGCTCCTAAAATGTTTTATTAATTTTTAACTACAAATTTTTTTTTATTATTATTTATATATTTTATTACTTGAAATAACAGACATAAACAATATTCTACAAAAGAAATTACAACTACAACATTATAAACATTCTACATTTCAGAAATGGATATTCTAACACTCTATATTTTCTCTTTCGATATTCTAACACTCTATATTTTGACATTTGATATTTTTAACTTATACAAAAACTTGGTATTTTCTACACTCAATATAAACTACTCAATATTTTATACTTCGATATATTTTAAAACACTTAAGAAATCCATAACATTAACATTGATATTGCTTACCTCGATATTACTGCCATGTTGATATTCTGTAGTCGATATTCTGTCCAGTCGATTATAAAAACACCAGATTTAGACTGCACACCGTGAGGCGGATTGCCACCGCCATGCGGGTGGTGGCTATCTGCCCGACATCCTTCCCCGCCCGCCTTCCATTTCCCCCCGCCATATTACTATGGCGGGGGGGACCGTGGCAGATGGAAAGACTGTCCACCGCATTTCCGCACGGTCAACGAGTTGACCGGGCGGAAAAGGGGTTCAAATGGTGGCGGTGTCTGTTAGACACCGCCATCCATATTAAGATGTGTCCGGGAACATGCCTCCATGGAAAGACATGCAGGGCTTTCTTTTGGGACCCCGTTGCGGGACCCCAGGGATTCAGGGGTTGGGGGGCGCACATGGGGGGTACCTATGGTACTCCCCTGATTTCACTTCACTGTACAACATGGGAGGCACCACACGGTGCCTGTCATATTGTGTATTGAAGTGCGAAATGTGCATTTTTAGCATATGGTCAGTGTCCAGCACCTTCCCTGACTTTCACCCAACTAAAGTTGGAATAGTAATTTATATATGGTCAGTGTCCAGCATCTTCCCTGACTTTCACCTAACTGGAGTGGAAATAGTAAATTATATTTGGTCTCTGTGCAGCACCTTCACTGACTTTTACCCCATTGGAGTGGGAATAGTAAATTATATATGGTCAGTGTCCAGCACCTTCCCTGATTTTCACCGAACTGGAGTTGGAATAGTAATTTATATATGGTCACTGTCTAGCACTTTCCCTGACTTTCACCCTTCTGGAGTGGGAATAGTAAATTATATATGGTCAGTGTCCAGAACCTTCCCTGACTTTCACCCAACTGGAGTTGGAATAGTAATGTGTATATGGTCAGTGTCCAGCACCTTTCCTGACTTTCACCTAACTGGAGTGGGAATAGTAAATTATATTTGGTCACTGTCCAGCACCTTCTCTGACTTTCATCCCACTGGATTGGGAATAGTAAATTATATATGGTCAGTGTCCAGCACATTCCCTGACTTTCACCCAACTGGAGATGCAATAGTAATTTATATATGGTCAGTGACCAGCACCTTCCCTGACTTTCACCTAACTGGAGTTGGAATAGTAATTTATATGTGGTCACTGTCCAGCACCTTCCCTGACTTTCACCCCACTGGAGTGGGAATAGTAAATTATATTTGGTCACTGTCCAGCACCTTCTCTGACTTTCACCCCACTGGAGTGGGAATAGTAAATGATATGTGGTCACTGTCCAGCACCTTCCCTGACTTTCACCCAACTGGAGTTGGACTAGTAGTTTATATATGGTCAGTGTCCAGCACCTTCCCTGACTTTGATCTAACTGGAGTTGGAATAGTAATTTATATATGGTCACTGTCCAGCAATTTCCCTGACTTTCACCTAACTGGAGTTGGAATAGTAATAGTAATTTATATATGGTCACTGTCCAGCACCTTCCCTGACATTCACCTAACTGAAGTGGGAATAGTAATTTATATATTTTCACTGTCTAGCACTTTCCCTGACTTTCACCCTTCTGGAGTGGGAATGGTAAATTATATATGGTCACTGTCTAGCACTTTCCCTGACTTTCACCCACCTGGAGTGAGAATAGTAAATTATATATGGTCAGTGTCCAGCAACTTCCCTGACTTTCACCTAACTGTAGTGGGAATAGTAAATGATATATGGTCAGTGTCCAGCACCATCCCTGACTTTCACTAACCTGAAGTGGGAATAGTATATTATGTATGGTCAGTGTCCTGTACTTTCCCTGACTTTCACCTAACTGGAGTATGAATAGTAAGTTATATATGGTTAGTGTCAACTATATTTTGTTCTTTTTAGTTACGGGTTTTGGAAATACAAAATGATATGTACTTATGTAGGACATATTTTAAAAGTTTTTATTATATTTAATTTTACTTTTACTTTTATAATGTGTTTATTTTTTCTTTTTGTTTTAAAAATAATTATATTGGTATATGTAGAAATAATTTAATATGTGTACTTAAAATGTATAGAATAATATAAATGTATATTATGTGTAATTACCGTGGACTCCCCAGCCATTATAATATGGTGGGGTCATTCTGGTACGGATGGCGAGCAGATCGCCCCCGCCAAGCCGGCGGTAGCTACCACCAGCCATCCTAATGGGGCCTTTAGTGTTGATTTTTGGAGATGTCTCCATATGCTTTGGTTAAAATGATAAGAGCAACCCTGGATTGCAGTGTGTGGAAACATTTTTAAGATAGAATTTATCATTGCCAATTCGAAATCAATAATTATTGTTTGTGGGAAATACTTATTGGTTTCTTGTTTTATTGTATTTAGTACATCTATATAGGTATTTTGTTGTTTATTTGGTAATAGGCAGTAGAAAAATCGTATGTTAGAAAGATGGTACAATCCATGCACTGTGTACAACTGGTAAAATGGTTTTGGGCAGGTTTTGAATGTTCAATCCATCATCTAGCTGTGACATTGCTGTAATTTAATTAAATTGTTTGCAGTAGCAAACATTATTATTCTGTTGTTAGGGCATTTGTTGTCAAAAAAGAAGAATTGTTCCTTATTGTGGGTTATGCTTAATTCTGGGGGAATCACTACTTCTTCAACGGTTTTAGGGTTAGATAGAGAATCTATGGAGAGTAATTGTCCAGAAGCATGTTGAGGTACCTTTAATAGTTCCTCTTTTAGTATTTGAGTGGTAGGTTTTTTCAGTATTAGTACTTGCTTCTTTAATGCTTTCTAGAGCATCTCTGACCTCAATCTCTGTTATATTGGGGGGTGTGATTATGTTCTTTTGTAGACAGTACTGTAGTTTCTTCAGTAATATCTCTACCATAGCATTTGTTTCAGTAGTATTAGCAACACTTCCCAAAGACTTTGAGTCCAGTTTGCTTTTCTTGTACATACACATACCCCATATAACATAATAACATCTTATTTTTGAGACATTACAAATTCAGCACCTTCAGTCATGTTTGTCTTTGTTATTCTACGAGAGATTAGAAAAGGTATATTTTAAATTCAAGAAACTTTATATATATTTTAAATGCATTTATATTTCAGTTATTATACTTACAATGTTTATTTTGATGTAATTTGAAATGTCCAGGAGATTATTTCAAGCTTTTACTTGTATTTTGATGTTGTATTTTCAGTTGATGAGAGTAAAAAACATTTAATTATTGTATTCTTTTGTTTAATTTTGATTTGGTTTTCAGAGGGGAAACTATTTTGGAGTTATGATTTCAGGCTTTTTTAATAATTGAAAAATATATACTTACTTTTTTAATTTGTGGAGTTGTTTAGTCTGAAGAAGTAAGTTTTTGATGTTTTTCAATTTTTCTGTAAAGGAGATAGAAAACAAATAAAATATGTATTAGAACTTTTAGTTCAATAATTGTTGCAGGTGTGTCATAGAAATTTTAAATATACTTACATTCATCTATATTTTACTAGGGAAGATGTAGAAAGTCGTGTGCTGTGTTTAGGAGATGTCTGTAGAGGAGATATAAATGGTATAAAATTAAGGTAACTAAATTGATCTTCTAAATAGTTTTAGTTTTAGGCTAATACTTTTGTTTTATTTTAAGAATAGTTTAACTTACTTTGGGTAGTTCTGCAATATTAAGGGGGTCATTAGGATGTCGGGCGGATTGCTTCTGCCAGGCTGGCGGTGGCCACCGCTGGCCTGGCGGAGGCAATCTGCCCGACATCGCTGCATGGATTCCCCCCGCCAGATTAGGATGGCGGGGGGGAAGGCGGCGGACGGAAAGACCATCCACCGCTTTATGGCCGCGGTCGCCTTGCGACCGTGGGGGTAATAGGAAAATATGATGGCCGTGTCCAATGGACACCGCCAGCCATATTACGATGTCTGCATGGATGGGCCTTTCCGCGGTGGCAATGCCGCCACGGAAAGGCAGGAGGTGATTGCTGTGGGGGCCCCCTGTGGGACACCCTGTTGATGCCAGTGTTGGGGGTGGACAGGGGGGGGGTACCTATGGTACCACCCACATTTGCATATGCAAAGCAGCAGGCACCGCGCAGAGCCTGCCGCTTTGCATATGCAAATGCATGCATAAATGTTTATCATTGTGGCGGGCGGTGCAGAGTGCACCGCCCGCCACAATGATAAACATGTAGGATGTGCCCGCCACTGTGGTGGGCACATCCTAATTCCCCCGACGGGACCCCCGCACTTATGGCGGGCAGTCCCGTTCTCCGTTAGGGTCCGCCCGCCATCCTAATGACCCCCTAAGTTCTTGAAGAATTGTTCTTTCAGGAAACAGTTGGGCAGAGTTACACCTTCTTCTTTTGTTTGAGTTATAAGTTTAAAATAGATGCAAACATTTTGTTCTTTTACATTGTGTATTTGATTAGTTGCTTCATTGTATTGCTTTATTCTGAAATGGGAGCATTTCATTGGTTATTTTGTATTTTTTTATTTATTTTGCCTGTTTGTTTTCATATAAGGGAAACACTAGTTAGTTAATAAATAAATAATAATAAAGTGTAAAATTATTTTATTTTCGTTTTTCTCTTTTAAATATAATTTACATTATTTTATTTATTATGTTCTGCAAGTATAATAATTGTGAACATTTTTTTAAAGAATATATTTATTTGTTTGTGTGACAGTTTAATTTTTTTATGTATATGTATTAGTGAGTGATTATTTTATGTTGTTTAAATGTTTTATAATGCAAATATATATTGTTTTGTTTGAGTTATATTTTATTTGCTTATTTTTACATAGTCAATATTTTTAGAAATTCGATTTTGGGGTTATCTATATTTTTGCATTCGATATTTTTGTTACTTTGTATTTATTTTCCTGTTTAACTATATTTATTTTCTCGATATTTATTGCTTCGATATCGTGTGTTTTGATATTTGTTATGTACGATATTTTGTACTCAATATTTTTGTGTTGTTTTAAATAAGTAATATTAGTCGATATTATTGTAGTCAATATTTTGATGCCGATATTTTGTGTATTCTACATTTCAGTTCTCGATAATATGTTAGTGATCCCTCTTGAATATGTCAGTGGTCATGTCTTTCATGATCCAGCATCTGCAGAGAAAAGAAAAGTCAAAGTTGAGTTATACAACTGTGGAACAGAGAAGATTGATAGTTGACACTAATGATCTCAATCCAAATAGTTGTAGAATGTCTTCCATTTACAGGTATAACATTGAAAAACATACATTGATAACAGCAGAAAAACTATGACCCAAACATATAAAATATGATGTAGATTGTTACAAAATTGCTCGATGATCATGTTGCCATGAATACACAGACATGTGCCCTATCAGTTTGGTCATTAGACAGGTGAATAAAATATGAAGAGCTGTTCATCCATATTATATTATATTAATATGAAAAATAGATATCGTAACAAATATACATTGAGAGATATATTGTTGCACCCAATACAAAAAGCAGGCAGTAGATTCAACAGTCTGGTTATGTCTGACTTGACACTGACTACCAGACTACAACCCCAATCTCAGCGTTTAGGTTCAAATGGACATTATAATTCAGTAGCTGGCCCTCACAACTGAAGTCTATAGTTTAACATGGGTTGTACTTGTTTAGGTGGTTAGTTTTCTGACAAACTGAACACTTTGGACTGTACTTGATTGTAAACTCAGCAAAAAGATCTCAGCCCCACTGAGTTCTCCAAACTTTCAACCAGAGCAAGAGAGAGTAACACAGAAAGCCACAATGACAAGCACCGGAGAGTTCGTACAATGCCCAAACCGTTACCAAAACAATATCTCAAGGACAACATTAGCTAGGGGACTAAATTTTATTTGAAGACTCAGCACATACTATGTGAACGCTGTTAATACAGCTGGGGTTACTGTGCTATTTTTTGTGTATATCAGAATTTTAACTGTCTTATTTTACATACCTTGTAATAAACTAATCCTCTCTGAAGTGAGAATGACTCAATATTAAGCTGTTTTTGTCTGGGTCATGTGCATCCTTCACTGCACTGTACGTTTTTGTGACCATCTGGAGAATCAAGCGCCGAGTCAATAGAGTACATTGTTGTCCAACTGGATTATAGCAGAATTGTGGCCCTAGGTGCCAGGAGTAAATACCAGTACCACATAGGATGCTCCGAAGCCATAACTGGCTGACCACGGACACACAGAATAGGCCTCACAGGAGCAGACAGAGAAATAGAAAGAACATATTTGTGAGACTTCTATCTTGACATAAAGATTGACATATGTATCTTGCAGCACATTATCAGCCTAGAACCAAATCAATGTTAGTAAAAATAATTCTTGTGAAATAGCTATTCCAAACACTGACACGAAAATGTTTAAAAGGAGTGGTGGCTCTATCAATAGTTTTAATTACGTGACATATTCTGGTCAGGTAAAGCTACAAGATTAGTAATTATATTAAATGCATATGTTTCTTACCTTTTGTCATTCAAACTTGAAATACTAATACATTCACCAAAGCCATATGCATACAATGAATTTGAATGACTGTTAAAGTCAAATATTTTGTTGAAGGAAAACTATAAAGTAAGTTATGATAAAATTTGATTTTGTTTCCCATGGAAAGTTAAGTTAGCTACACATTTAAACAAGGAAACAAGGCTGTACAAATATGAATGAATTTACAAATGACAGCGCTGGGTGGAATTACATACAAAATTATAAAATAATATATCACTTCAAAACACTCCTCCCGCCCCACCAACCTACATTTGTGGTGGCCGCCACAGAAATCAGACCAATAAATCAATATTTATTTAACGTGTTAGGTTGATGAAGCAATGCTAACTCTAAATCCTATGCAAATATAAACCTACATTGCATGTTTCAAGAACACACTCATTTCCATTGCATTTATCAATATCACATAAATAATTCACACAATCTGTAATAAGAAGACAGACTTCTACAATAATAAAATATGATTTATTACATCAATGTTAGCTTGTTTTTCAGCACGATTGAATTCGGTTGTATAGAACAGAAGGTAAGTGTTGTACTTTGGAGTGGACAGGAACATTCCTTTGGATTAGGGGGTAAGATTAATCATTACCTTTCTCACCCCAACTAGCCAAAGGAAGCAATTTAAGCTTATAGAAGGTCTTTTGATACTTTGGCTGATTTATGGTCCTCAAGGCCAGGGTGAACTCGAAGTAGCTGTTCATTATATAAATGTAAAGCCTTACTGAAGCCAGCCTTTTGTGAATGGACTTTATAGCTACAAGGAAGTTTGCAGAAATTCACTTGAATAGCTAATATACAAGTGTAACATTCACCACAACTATTTTTATTGTATAACCTTTTTTTAGATATGCCATGGAGCAGCTGCCAGTAGTTTTTACTGGAAACAGTTGCTAGAGTAAAGGTGTTTATGGCATTGGCTAAACTGAAAGTTGATTCCTGTTGTACTTTGGGGCAAGTAAATGGGAGTCTAATTATTGATGTTGGTATTTTTATTTAACCACAAGTGTTTCCTTCATTGTTTTTTATGGCAGATACAATAGAATGTAGTAAAACGTATGTATGTTCCTGGGAATGGGGATGTAGGTATAAGTTATATTAGTGGCATCCACAGGAAGTTGAACGTTCATCCATCTGACCAGTCAGCTTGCTTCAAGGGGCCTCTGAGATGGGCTTGACTTACAGTTTCATGATGCATATAGAGTGGCTGGTCATGAGGGTTTCCATTCACACTTGGCATTCACTTCTCAAGAGCCCTCGTGTGGTTCCTTTGATATTTCAGGTTTGTCACTGTTGTAGCGTCCTAGGGCCCCATTAGGAGAAACCGGCGGTCAGATTAGGAACAACCACCAAAAAAGACAACTGCGGCGGCAGCGATCCAACAAAAACCACCCTACGCGGGCGGTGATGTACAATAAACGACCGCGGTGGTCGGAAACGCACCGGAAAAGCTACAACCCTCCGGAAGCAAAGCGGAGACACTGCACAGGAAATTAGTATATCCCCAAGGGTCCCGCTGTACGAACCACTGTTTCCGACCACCGTGGTCGCACACTGCAGTGAATGGGAGAACCAACCAGAGAGCTGCAGCATGGCCACCGCTGCGGACAATCCTCATAAAACATGGCAGATGATTCAAAAACACCACAACAAAGGCAAACAGTTCACACAAAAAATTTAGCCATGCCCCCAAATACAAAAAACACTACCAAATGATAAATATCTCTAAAGCCAAAGAAAAACATACACATTCCAGGACAACTCCCACAACACACCTGACAGCAATACCCCATTATGACACACCCACACAGTTGAGTATAAAACCAGCTCCTTCACTGACCACAATGCTTTGCAACACTCCAAAGCGAAGGGCACACACCAGACCTGACAGAAGAGGCAAGACAACACAGAACACCCAACATCCAACACCACCACCTCCACCACCACCATCAGACTAGCACCAACAATCCCCCAGCACATAACACACCTCAAACAAAATCCCCACACCCAGCGCCTACACCCTTACACCCACAAACACTTCAAACAACACACACCATGGCATCACAGAAAATGTCCAAGTTCACGGAGAGTGAGTTGACAGTCATGATAAACGAGATAGTCAGAGTGGAACCACACTGTTTGGTAGCCTGGTCCAATAGACAACATTAGCCACAAGGACACAAATGTGGGAAATAATAGTACAAAGGGTCAATGCAGTAGGGACCACCCCGCGATCTAAGAAGGAGATCATGAAGCGGTGGCATGATCCGAAGAGGGTTGTCAAAGAGAGGAGGAGCAAGAACTGGGAGCTGGCTAACCGGACTGGCAGTGGCCCTCCCATCCCACAGAAAACATTCACACCATGGGAGGAGAAGATGCTTGCCATGGAGAAATGTGGCTCAATGGTTAGAGTGGTAGACCCTGATGCAGAGGTCTAGCCCAGGACAAGGGTTCAATTCCCCGCCGCGGCGGGTCCTGGGCTCAAAATTCCACAGACCTGATAATTCTCGCCTCAGTGCCTATTCCAATCATGGAGTCCCACTCCGCAACTCTGGGCAATAGCTTGCTTAATCTTCACAACGGCCCCCACAACGCTAAGGATGCCTGGCCTCCACCTTGGGGGTGCCCAGGAGTGGACAACTCACAAGGAAAGCCAGGATGGGTTCCACAGTGGTATTCGTACAAGCGCCTTGAGACCCTTGCGGGTGAGTAGTGCGCTATACAAGTATCAATTATTTATTTTTTTACTGCATCCTGATAGTCTTACAAGAGTATCCCGGGGAGTGGAGGCTGGTAAGTACAAACAAATGTTAACCAACACACCGATATGTACTGTCTTGCACAAACAAAAAGCCACACTACTCAAAACAAATCCCACCACATACCCACCAAAAACTAGTCTCACAGATCCAACCATCACTCACTCCCATTTACCTTTAACATAGCCACCAATTTTACAATGGGAGCATGAGCACAGGCAGCCTGTACCACTACTCCCACCATACTCCCTGGCCCACACCCCAGCAGGAAAGAGCACTCCCCCACCCACAAGCAGTTGGAAGCCACTGCATTATCCACCCTCATCTTACAAGTAGGTAGCCATCTTGCTTGGGAAGCTTGTATGTGGGAGGGAGGCCTGCACTACTACTCCCACCATACCCTCTGTCCCACACCTGAGTAGGATAGAGCCCTCCCCCCACACCACCAAGGAGCACGTGGAAGCCATTGCATTGTTCATCAAGCCACCTTCCCTGGGAGGCCTGTTGGGGGAGGGAGGCCTGTACCACTACTCCCACCATGCCCTCTCTCCCACACCCCCACAGGATATAGCCCTCCCCATCCCAGGAACACTTGGAATCCATTGCATTGTCCACCCTCACCTTACAGGTAGGTAGCCATCTTGCTTGGGATGTTTGTATGTCGGAGGGAGGCCTCTACCACTATTCCCACCATGCCTCCTGTCCCACTCCCCGGCAAGATGGAGCCCTCCCCCCACACCACCCAGAAGCACATGGAAGACATTGCATTGTTCACCAAACAAACTTACATGTAGGTAGCCATCTTCACTGGGAGGCCTGTTTGGGGGAGGGAGGCCTGCACTACTACTCCCACCATGCCCTCTGTCCCACACCTGAGTAGGATAGAGCCCTCCCCCTACACCAGCCAGGAGCACATGGAAGCCATTGCATTGTTCACCAAACAAACTTACAGGTAGGTAGCCATCTTCCCTGGGAGGCTTGTTTGGGGGAGGGAGGCCTGCACTACTACTCCCACCATGCCCTCTGTCCCACACCTGAGTAGGATAGAGCCCTCCCTCCACACCACCCTGGAGCATTTGGAAGCCATTACATTGTCCTCCCTCACCTTACAGTTAGGTAGCCATCTTGCTTGGGATGTTTGTATGGCGGAGGGAGGCCTCTACCACTACTCCACCATGCCCCCTGTCCCAGTCCCCAGCAAGATGGAGCCCTCCCCCACACCACCCAGGATCACATGAAAACCATTGCATTGTTCACCAAACAAACTTGCAGGTAGGTTGCCATCTTCCCTGGGAGGCCTGTTTAGGGGTGGGAACCCTGCACTACTCCTCCTACCATGCCCCTTTCCCACAACTGAGTAGGATAGAGCCCTCCTCCCACACCACCCAGTAGCACATGGAAGCCATTGCATTGTTCACCAAACACACTTACAGGTAGGTAGCCATCTTCCCTGGGAGGCCTGCTTGGGGGAGGGAGGCCTGTACCACTACTCCCACCATGAACCCTGTCCCACTCCCCAGCAAGATGAGCCCTCCCCCACACCACCCAGAAGCACGTGGAAGCCATTGCATTGTTCACCAAACACACTTACAGGTAGGTAGCCATCTTCACTGGGCTGGCTGTTTGTGGGTGGGAGACCTGCAACACTACACACTGCACCAATTGCATACAATGCATCGATACCTAACATGTACGAGTAATTGATGTTCCTCTGCACCATGTAGTGACGCACAGTATTGCACTTAATAATAATAGTGAAGATCTCTCAATTGTGTAGTGTACACGCAGTGGATGACACGTAGCTAACAAAATACTTGCACAGTGCCCAACACTGACCATTCCCCATCTAATACACGGGTGATGAAGAACTCACTGCTGAGGACAACAACGACCAGCAAAGCCAGTCTCCACCCCCGGTACATGGACTCTCAGATGTTGACTCACAGGATATTTTGGATGATGAGCTCCCCACCACCATGTCTGCTGCAACAACAACAGCACAGCAGACCCCTACTGTAACAGCCTGTACCTCCACCACTGCCACCTCCACCACCACCACCAGTATCACCTGTAGCACCCTCCCTGTCCCAGGGGATGACCAGGCCGCACCATCAACTGTGGACGGCAGGGAGAGTGTGCAGGGACCCACAGTGGTGAGGCAACAGGGCCGTGACAGCAGGGCAGGTGGGAGTGCCAGGATCACCCCCAGACCTCAGGAGGTTGTCACACCATCCCTGGACCACTTCACCAGAGTCATCGAGGCATATGACCAGGTCCAGGGACAAAGTGGCTGGTCTGAGAAACTATTGCGTGAGCTCATCCTGCTGATTTGGTCCATCAACACACGCATTGGACAAATGGTGGACCTCATGGCCCAGCAAGTGGCATTATTGAGGGACAAACCTGCATCCCAAACAACACCTTTGCCCTCCTCTGCTGTGCTGCAGGATGACAGTGCACTATCCTCCTCTGCGGCCACAGAGAGGGTTGGGTCCTCAGATGCCGCTGGCCATGCAGCAAGCCCCCCTGCCGAAGTGATCAAGGGGGCATCCAAAGAAGAGCCTGGGAGTCTCTGGAGGCAAAGCACTAGCCACACGCCAGTCACAGAGCCAGCCCTGATGGCAACCCTCTTCCCCACTGCATTGACTGTTTGGACTGTCCTTCTCTAAACTGCCTTGTGAATGGTTCCTGCCTGTTGGACTGGGTCACCACACCAATGTGGTGTCTACTCTTGCATCTCATTTACCATGACTGTCAACTCACTGCTCCATCACCACCTTCATGTAAATATGCCCGCACCCCTCACATGCCAACTTTGTAAATAAAATACCTTATGTTGTTATGTTATGTTAAGTTCACTTGTAGAGTGCGCGGATACTCAAGAGTGTCCCAGCGCGATGCCTGAGAGGTACAACAGGAGATTAGCAAACAAAAAGGTGAGTCTTAGGTTTCTTTTTGAAAATGACAGGGTTCTGGATCGACCGCAAGGAGAGGGGGAGGGCATTTCAGGCTGCACTGGCCTTCACCGTAAGGGAACTGCCACCCATCCTCTGAAGCCTAAAGGGAGGTACCCTGGCAAAACATTGGGTCACAGAACGAAGAGCACGAGCCGGGAAGTAAAAAGAAAACCGCTTCTGAAGATGAGGGGGACCAAGATCATGAAGGGCACAGTGGGCCACCACTAGAGATTTAAACCAGACCCTCTCAGCAACAGGAAGCTAGTGAAGGGAGCGTAATTGAGAAGACACACTGTTCCTTGCCGAAATGTCAAAAAGCAATCTAGCGGTCGCATTCTGAGCTACCTGAAGTTTTTTAAGCAGATAACCAGGGGACCCAACAAAGAGAGAATTGGCGTAGTCCAAGTGGGAAAGGATCATAGCGCAGGTGAGAGTTTCTCTGGCCGCTTGAGGAAGAAGCGGGAAAAAGGACCGCAGAGACTTAAGGAGACCAAAGCAGCACCCAGAAAGAGAGACTCTCATCAAACTATACTCCCAGGTTTTTTGCAGGATGTCCTGACACCAGGGGGAGCTGGGAGTCAGGGGGCCACAGCTGCTCACGAAAATCAGCGGGAAACCTGCCAAACAATAAGATTTCTGATTTTTGTTTGTTGCACTTCAGCTGAGCATCAGCCAGCCATTTAAAGATGGAAACCAGACACTGTTGAGCTGCTGAGACAGAGCTGGAGGTCTTATCCCAGGTGAACAGCTGCTGCGTGTCGTCGGCATAGGCCATCACCTTAGCCCCAAGCTCCTCTGCCAGGTATAAAAGAGGCGTAACATGAATGGTAAAGAGGAGCGGGCTAAGAGAGGAACCCTGAGGAACTCCAGTAGTGACCAGCTGGAGAGAGGAGGAAAAAGGGGGGAGCCAAATCTGCTCAGCCCGCTCTTCCAAAAAGGACCTAAGCCAACCCCAAGCCGCTCCCGATACCCCAATCTCAGCCAGTCGGTCCAGAAGAAGAGCATGGGGGACCCTGTCGAACGTGTCCGAGAGATCGAGCAAAATCAATGATGCCCTCCCACCCGCGTGCAAACACTCCCAAATGGCCTCCACCACCTCCACTAAGACAGTCTCAGTGCTGTGGGAGGCATGGAACCCTGATTGAGCTGGGTGCAGGAGTCCCTCTGTCTCCACATACTCTGTTAGTTGGTTGTTGACAACCTTCTCACAGACCTTAGCGATGGCCGGGAGGAGGGAGATGGGACAGTAATTCCCTGGGGTAAGGGGATCCAGAGAGGCTTTCTTAAGAAGATGCAGTATCTTCACCTGCTTCCACCTCAGAGGGACCGCAGAAGTTTGGAGGGACACATTGACAATACCATTCACCTCGGTATTCACAGTCTCTGCCACCGCTGCCAGGAGCCTCGCCGGGCAGGGGTCAGAGGGAGAGATAGACTTAAGCCCCCTGAGGATTTTAAGAGATTCCAGAGGAGCAGCTGCTCTGAAAGCTGTAAAGGAGCAGGCAGGGGCAGCCAGTAGAGCAGCCAAAGGTCCCATACAGCAGCCATTGCCCGGAGAGAAGGAAGCCTGAATGGCCTGAATTTTCTATCTAAAGCAGTGGGAAAGTGTGTCGCACCAGGCGAGAGTAGAAGGAATGACACTCGCCTGGGCCGAGGGGATGTAAAATTCTGTACTATAGAGAACATTTCTTTGGAATTAATTCTAGCGGAATCAATGCGGGCAGCAAAGAATTGTCCTTTGGCCACGGCGATAGCCTCATAATAGATTTTTTGCGAAGCTCTCAATTTCCTCTTGGCCATAAGACAGTAGCCGCCCTGACGCCAGTCACACTCCAGAATCTTACAATCATGATTAGCACCCTTGAGAGTTGCATTAAACCCGGGTTTAGACGGGGAGTCTCTGGCCTGTGTAAAAGGCAGAGAAGGGGTTGCAGAAGCCACCACCTTGGTAACCCAGGTGGTGAACCCTGACAAACACTCCTCCAGTTCTCCAGGCAGAACAGGTCTAGAATGATCAAGGGCCAGTTTGAATTCCAAAGGATCGAACCTACCAGAAACAGGTTTCGGGCAGGGTTGGACCCGTGAAGCTGAACTAGGTAGCGCCCAGGAAAAATGGGATAGAAAGTGATCAGACTAGGGCACAGGGCAGGGGTCTCCTATGGAAAGGGGGAAATTAGAACAGATAGGGTCTAGAAGATGGCCCTTACACACTTTAATTGTTCCAGATTTGTCTTTAGTGCAATATTTACAGTGTTCAAAATGTCCATGATCCAAAAGATGTACAGTATGTAGACCTGGATAATATTGAGGCACCTAGGGAGACACAATAGAACAACAGTCACTGGCCTTAGTGTGGCATCACAGACATAACACAACGCCAAACATCCACATAATTCTACAGGCAGACAACACAATGTACAACAAGTGTCAACAAACAGAGTTCTGTATACGTTCACATGTGAAATGTCACTGCCACATTTCCACACACAGGTGACTCAACATGTGCATGTCTGTACCATCCGCACATAGCCCTTCACAACAACAGCAATCACACCAGACAATGTACAAGTCGTACCTCATCTCCCACCTTCAAGTGAAGTAGCGGGTGATGAGCTTTTCACGCATGTCAACTCCTTACTCCTCTCCACTGTCCTCATCACTGGACTCAGGGCCCTGAACAGGCGGGGGCCTTGGTTCCTCACCATCATCCAGGAGCAGGGGAATCTCCTTGTGAATGGCCATGTTGTGAAGCATACAGCATGCCACTATGATCTTGCAGACCTTCCCAGGGGAGTATGACAGTGCACCTTCAGTCCTGTCAAGGCAGCGCAATCTTGACTTGAGCAGGCCAAAAGTCCTCTCAATGACACGACGTGTCCTGTCATGGGCCTCATTGTACCTGACGTCAGCCAGGGTCCTGGGATTCCGTAGTGGGCTCAGCAGCCATAGACGGCTGGGATATGCAGAGTCACCTGTGAATGACAAACAATCAATCAATCAATCAAAGATATTTATAGAGCGCACTACTTACCCGTAGGGTCTCAAGGCGCTTGGGGGGGGGGGTGCCGTTACTGCTCGAACAGCCAGGTCTTGAGCTTCTTCCTGAAGGAGAGGTGGTCTTGGGTCAGGCGCAGGTCGGGAGGGAGGGAGTTCCAGGTCTTGGCGGCCAGGTAGGAGAAGGACCTTCCTCCTGTTGTCGCTCTTCGGATGCGGGGGACGGCGGCGAGGGCGTGGCTGGCTGAACGGAGGTGGTGTTTGGGAGCGTAGAAGTTGATTCGGTTGTTGAGGTAGCTCGGGCCTTGATCGTGTAGGGCTTTGTGTGCGTGGGTGAGGAGACGGAAGGTGATTCTTTTGTTGACGGGGAGCCAATGCAGGTCTCTCAGATGTCAGGAGATGTGGTTGTTTCGTGGGATGTCGAGGATGAGTCTGGCGGAGGCGTTCTGGATCCGCTGGAGTCTCTTCTGGAGCTTGGCAGTGGTTCCGGCGTAGAGGGCGTTGCCGTAGTCCAGTCGGCTGGTGACGAGGGCCTGGGTGACAGTCTTCTTGGTCTCGGTGGGGATCCACCAGAAGATCTTCCGTAGCATGCGCAGGATGTTGAAGCATGACGAGGAGACGGCGTTGACTTGTCTGGTCATGGAGAGGGAGGAGTCCAGGATGAAGCCCAGGTTGCGTGCATGGTCCGTCGATTTGGGTGCGGTGCCCAGGGCGGGGGGCCACCAGGAGTCGTCCCAGGCGGAGGGCGAGGAGCCCAGGATGAGGACCTCCGTCTTGTCTGAGTTCAGTTTCAGGCGGCTGGTCATCATCCACTCGGCTACATCTTTCATCCCTTCGTGCAGGTTGGCTCTGGCGGCGGCGGGGTCGTTGGTCAGGGAGAGGATCAGCTGGGTGTCGTCGGCGTAGGAGATTATGTTAAGGTTGTGTTGGCATGCGATGGCCGCGAGGGGGCTCATGTAGACATTGAAGAGAGTGGGGCACAGCGAGGATCCTTGAGGGACGCCGCAGATTACTTCGGTGGCCTCTGACTTGTATGGTGGTAGGCGTACTCTCTGTGTTCTTCCGTCGAGGAAGGAGATGATCCATTCCAGTGCCTTCTCCTGGATTCTGACGTTGCTGAGGCGCTGCACTAGGGTGCGGTGGCAGACAGTGTCGAATGCCGCGGAGAGGTCTAGGAGGATGAGGGCCGCTGTTTCTCCGTTGTCCAACAGGGCTCGGATGTCGTCGGTGGCAGCGATGAGGGCGGTCTCGGTGCTGTGGTTGGCTCGGAAGCCAGACTGTGAGGGGTTGAGGGATCCATTCGTCTCGAGGAAGGCGGCCAGCTGTTTGTTGACGGTCTTCTCGATGACTTTGGCTGGAAACGGGAGGAGCGAGATGGGGCGGTAATTCTTGAGTTCGGTGGGGTCCGCTGTAGGTTTCTTGAGTAGAGCGCTGAGTTCGGCGTGTTTCCAGCTCTCCGGGAAGGTGGTGGTGTCGAAGGAGGTGTTGATAATGTCCCGCAGGTGGGGTGCGATGACAGCGTCGGCCTTGTTGAAGACGTGGTGAGGGCAGGGGTCGGTCGGAGAAACGGAGTGGATGGAGTTCATCATGCGGACGGTGTCTTCGGTGCTGATCGGAGTCCAGGCGCGGAGGGTGGTGGTGGGCGGCGTTGCTGCGGTCGTGGCGTGCGTCGGTTGAATGCTGAAGCTGTTGTGTATGTCCGCGATCTTGTTGTGGAAGTAGGAGGCGAGGGAGTTGCAGAGGTCTTGCGATGGGGTGATGTCGTTGTTTCCGGCGTTGGGGTTGGAGAGCTCTTTCACGATGTTGAAGAGTTCCTTGCAGTTGTGTGCGTTGTTGTCCAGCCGGTCCTTGAATGCAGTTTTCTTGGTGGCGCGGATCAGTTGGTGGTGCTTCCGGGTGGCAAGCTTGAGGGTGGTCATGTTGTCCGGTGTTGGCTCCCTTCTCCAGGCTTTCTCGAGGGCTCGGCAGTTCTTCTTGGAGTTCTTGAGTTTGTCGGTGTACCATGGGGCCTTCTTGCTGCCGGGTCTGCTGGGTGGGGTCCTCAGTGGGGCGAGTTCGTCCGCGCAGTTGCTGATCCACTTCGTGAGGTTGTCGGCGGCCTGGCTGGGGTTCGCTGAGCTGGCAGGAGGGTGCTGGCTCAGGGAAGCGGCGAGCTGGTCGGCTGTGATCTTGTTCCAGCTTCTTCGGGCAACCTGTTGCTGGTGGTGGTGGATCGTCGTTCTTCTGAAGGTGAAGTGGACGCAGCTGTGGTCCGTCCAGTGGAGTCCTGTGGCGTGGCTGAAGGCGATGTCTTTGCTGGATGAGAAGACGGCGTCGAGTGTGTGTCCGGCGAGGTGGGTGGGGGTGGACACCAGCTGCTTGAGTCCGAGGTTGGCGAGGTTGGCGAGCAGGGTGATGGTGTTGCGGTCGCTGTTGTTCTCCAAGAGGAAGTTGAGGTCCCCCAGGAGGATGTAGTCAGCGGAGGGGAGGGCATGCGGGCTGACGAAGTCGGCGATGTCCTCGCTGAATTGTGTGCGTGGTCCCGGGGGTCGGTAGATCAGGGTGCCTCTGATGGTGGTCTTCGGGTCGGTGTGGATCTGGAAGTGCAGGTGTTCGGCGGTGGTCAGGGTGTCATCGGTTGTTGGTCGTGATGCGGACGGTGTCCCTGTGGATGATGGCGATGCCTCCTCCCATCTGGTTGGCGGTGCGGTCCCTCCGGGTGATCTTGTAGCCCTCTGGGATGGCGATGGCGATGTCGGGTGCTGAAGAGTCGTTCATCCAGGTTTCCGTGAGGAAGGCAACGTCAGGGGCTGTGGTGTCGAGGAGGTTCCAGAGTTCGATGGCGTGTCTGTGGACGGAGCGGGTGTTGAGCAGGATGCACTTGAGGTGGTTGCTGCTGGAGTTCGGCTTGGCGGGTGCTGGTGGGGGGCAGGTCCGGATGCAGGTGAACTTGCAGGCGTGGCAGCTGAAGGGTCCGTGGGTGCGTCTCGGGGTGGCTCGGTAGCATCCTGGGATTCGGCCGGTGTTGAGTGCGTTGAGGGTGGTGGCGGTGTACGTCAGGCGGGTGGGCCGGGGTCCTCGAGGGCCAGGGGTCCTGGCGCTGGGCACGGTCCGGTCGCGAATGGGCGCAGACGGGCTTACCTTTGGCGCTCCCGCAGCACGTGACCGCTGCGCGTTCGCACGGTCGCCATATATGGCGAAGTGCGAGGGGGGCGGAGCAGCTGGGAGGCGGGAGCGGGGAGGGTACAGAAGGGAAAAAGGGGCGGGGTTAGCGGCGGTGGCGGGAAGCGGGGAGCGGGGAGGGAAGATACGATGGGCAACAACACAGGCAAACAGGCACTACAAAAATGTAAAAATCAAAACACACAATGCAAATTAATACAGTGAAAACAGGGGCACAGGGCAAGAAGCAGCGCCCAGGAGCTGACAGTGAACAAACACACATTGCAATGTTGCACAGGCTGAGGGCAGCAGGTCACACACACTAGGCACTTATCACAAGGAATACTCACCCACAAACCAAGCATGTTCGGGAAGGAGATTAGCCATCAGCCTGGGCACAATGCTGTTCCTCAGGATGTAGAAGTCATGGGCTGAGTGTGGGAATCTGGCACACACATGCAAAATGGTCATGTCCGCAAGGCACACCACCTGCACATTGATAGAGTGATAATTTTTTCGATTCCTAAAAATGTGCTCACTCGCCTGTGGTGGCACCAGACCAACAGGGGTGCAATCAATGGAACCAACAACATTGGGGATGTTCCCAAGCGGATAGAAGTCTCCCTTCACAACGGCCAATTCTGCTCCCCTAGGGAAATGTATGTATCCATCCTTATAGATCATCATGGCTGCAAGTACATCACTCAGCACCAGGCTGAACATGGGTTGCAACATCCCTGCAGTGCTGGCCACAATCTCCTGGAAGGAACCAGTTGCAAAAAATGGAGGGCTGCCGTCACTTTGTACGTTGGTGTGAAAGCAGTTGGGTAGTGGCGACGAGGCTGCAGGTGGAGCTCCAACAGATCGCAAAGGCTCTTCAGGGTGGGTCTGTCGAGGCGGAATTTTCGAATGATTGCAACATCCTCTATGTCCTCCAGCAGTGTCAAGTGACGTAGGAGATTAGGCCTCCTCCTAGTTGAGAAGAACATGGACTCATGTCAATGACAACCTACATGAGATGCCCAAAGCACATGCTGTCAAGGATGGCACGGAAAAAGAAAGACTGCCATGTGAAATGCGTGACACTCCAGGTTACGTGGGTGTACATTTGTGACACACAGAGGGCACACCTCTCCATTTACCAAGCCCAAATGCCGCAAACAACACATAGGTTACTGTGAATGCACACATACTGAACCCCACATTTCTCATGTGCACGCCTTCTAGTGTACCATCCAGCCAATGTGTGAAAAATTAACATGACTGTCTCATATTCATCTGCTGTACCTGTCACACCTCAATGCATCATATAAACTTGGCACACATGCACACATCCACAACACAAAGATCACAGTAGGCGGCAAACTGTCATCTGAGTGCATGATCAGATATGAAAGCACAAATAAGTAACAACACCATACAGTGAGACAAGCCTTGCCAAGGTTAGCAATGACACACAACACATTGATTTTTTACACACTGTTGAGTCCACTACAACACTGTCATGCATCATCAACCATCAAATGCATAATAGACATGGCAGGGACCACAGACCAATGTACGTCACACATAGCCAACCATGGCACGTGCGTCAACCTCTGGATTTGATGGAATAATGTCATTGTGGACACAATGGTGTGCCCTTAACCATGCCTCCGCTGTGTACTGTAGAAGTGTTCATGATGGACATTGCCATTGCATGTGACCAGAATCGCGGTGTCTACCGCCTGGCCCTGGCCGTGTGACGCCAGCACCACCCCTTCACAAGTGCGGTAGTCATTGGCATGGAGACATGGGTAGATGGCAGTGGGCATGCTCCACCACCCAAATTGCGGTAGCTACTGCCTGGCAGTGTGACACCACCACCACCCCCTTGACAAATGCGGTAGTCATTGGCATGGAGACATGGGTAGATGGCGGTGGGCATGCTCCGCCACCCAAATCGCTATAGATACCGGCTCGCCTCGGCAATGTAACACCAGCACCAACCCCGTCACAAGTGCGGTAGTCATTGGCATGGAGACATGGGTAGATGGCGGTGGGCATGCTCCGTCACCCAAATCGCAGTAGCTACCGCCTGGCCCCGGCAATGTGAGACACCAGCACCACCCCTTTCACAAGTACAATAGTCATTGGCATAGAGACATGGGTAGATGGGGGTGGGCATACTCCACCACCCAAATCGCAGGAGCTACCGCCTGGCCACAGCGGTGTGACACCAGCACCACCCCCTTCATAAGTGCGGTAGTCATTGGCATGGAGAAATGGGTAGATGGCGGTGAGCATGCTCCGCCACCCGAATTGCCGTAGCTACCGCCTGGTCCCGGCAGTGTAACACCAGCACCACCCCTTCACAAGTGCGGTAGTCATTTGGCATGGAGACATGGGTAGATGGCGGTGGGCATGCTCCACCACCCAAATCGCGGTAGCTACCGCCTGGCCACGGCGGTGTGACACCAGCACCACCCCCTTCACCAGTGCGGTAGCCATTGGCATGGAGACATGGGTAGATGGCAGTGGGCATGCTCTGCCACCCAAATCGTGGTAGCTACCGCCTGGCCATGGCAGTGTGACACCATCACCACCCCTTTCACAAGTGTTGTAGTCATTGGCATGGAGACATGGGTAGATGGCGGTGGGCATTCTCCGCCACCCAAATCGCGGTAGCTACCACTTGGCCCCGGCGGTGTGACACCAGCACCACCCCCTTCACCAGTGCGGTAGTCATTGGCATGGAGACATGGGTAGATGGCGGTGGGCATGCTCCGCCACCCAAATAGCGGTAGCTACCACCTGGCCCCAGCGGTGTGACCCCAGCAAGGCCCCCTTCACAAGTGTGGTAGTCATTGGCATGGAGACATGGGTAGATGGCGATGGGCATGCTCTGCCACCCAAATCTCGGTTGCTACCACCTGGCCACAGCGGTGTGACACCACCATGGGGCATTGCCTACAGCCAATGGGATCGACGATTGTGGTGGCAGGATGCAGTTTTGAAATTCGTGGAAGGCGTGCGCCGCCACTGCGGAGGCGATCATTGGATGGGTTTGAAATTTGCACCATCGCGGTAGTGCACCCCGGGCCCCTGCGGTGCATCACCGCCATGGAGCATTGCTACAGCCAATGAGAGCGATGATTGTGGAGGCAGGATTCAGTTTTGAAAATCGCGGAAGGCGTGCTCCGCCACCACGGAGGCGGTCATAGGTTGGGTTTGAAAGATGAGCCATCACGGTAACGTACCCCGTGCCCCTCCGGTGGATCACCGCCATGGAGCATTGCCTACAGCCAATGGGAACGAGGATTGTGGTGGCAGGATGCAGTTTTGAAAATCACGGAAGGTGTGCTCCGCCACTGTGGAGGCTTTCATTGGATGGGTTTGAAAAAGGCAGACCTGGACTGTTAGGGTAATATCACACAATTATTCTCAACCCTGTCCTAAGACATAAATGTACCTCCTAGTCTTTGTATTTAAATATCCAGGAGATAATGTATGGATCAGCCCTTTGTATTTATCAATGCTTGTTTGTGTGCCATTGCTTTTACATTTTTCAATGCTTGTTATTTTTGGCACATTGAAAAAACACTTCAAGTATATTCAGATGTGCCAATGCTTGTTGATTTGCTATTCTACCAAGTTACATTCTGGAAGCACTCGATTAAGAACTAAATTTGCATAGGCTGCAAGTTCCTGGAAGTGTCAGGTAGAAAAGGAACATGCACGTGATGAGCAATCCTAACTTCGCCTCAGAGGCAACCCCACCCTCTAGCTCAAGTATAAAAGGCTTAACCGAGTTTGTACACATGCTTGCGCTCGTTCCAGCCATCCTTACCTGAAGTCTGGGATTCCAGTTTCAGTGAGGTCTTCCTCGGCTCCTCTTTCCTCCTGATGGTTGTCATGGGGATGACAACATAGAAGAACCATTGAATTCCTTCCGGTCCGGCAAAGAACATCTTCCCCTTCACAACGTGGAAACACTTTCCTCAGGTTTGCCGGCTTCTCCAGTGATCACGTAATCCCCTGCAGAAGAATACTTTGACAGTAAGCAAACCGCATGCTTTTGACGCTCGAGAACAACAAGTAAGTCATTTTATAAACTTTGAATTTAGGCCTTTCATAAATAATGCACATTGAGTTTTTTCTACTGGAAACAGAGAGTTAATAGTTGAAGCTAACAGGACAAAGACGGTGTTCTACAGACTCGGGATAGAGGAAATCTTTCAAGCCAAAAACAGCAATTTAATTAAGCTAAAAAAACATACATCTTTATTTCATGGTTGTGAGAAGTTGGCCTGGTATATAATGCTCACTAGTTCTAGTGATCACTTTGTACCATGCCAAGCAACCCTTATGATGATGGTTGTAATTCAACCTTGTAGACCAGTTATCCTAGTGGTAACGTGGACAAAGCAGTCTTAGGCTAAACTCTGAAAGGCATGTGAAGCCAGCTGTTATACCATACACAACCCCCTTGAATACCAAATGAAAGGGACACCACACAGATATATATTGAAAATATATATTGATTTATTAACTATTAAAATCCCCTGGACTCTTTATGAGCACAGAAGCACAAGCGTTAAATCACAAGACAGTTTAAAATACACAAAAGTTGCACAATATGGATGAGCCCTAGGGGCCACCTAAACCATATACTAAGAAAGTGGTATAAGAGATACCAATAGGAAAGTGAAGAGGCCTAGGGCCTTGGGAATCGCTGGAGCTATTCGAGACTGGAAATAACTAAGTCGGGAAAGGCCCACGGGACTCGGGTGCAGTGTTCAAAGTGCACGCACTTTCCAATACAAAGTCTATGGTGCGTAAAAAGCACAAAGTTAGAAAGTTAGGAACCTTCCGAGTGACCTACGGAGCTGAAACTTAAAACACAGGCCCTTGGGATGTGTACCAGTGCAGGAGCACCGGCGGAGCTGAGTTACCTCACCCACAGGAAGCGGGTGCACAGGGTCGAAGATGTGTCGGGTTTCGTCACGCTGGTCGATGGTGCTTGGAGCTGAAGATGCTGCAGGCGGCTCGATGAGAAGAGTTCCGGTGGATCCAAGGGTGGATCTGAAGAGTTGAAGACCTGAAAGCAGAGGGGACAGTGTTCAAAGTCACTAACCAGTGACTACCGTGGAACCAGATTGGAACCAGGCGATGTCGGGTGCAAACAGGCGTTGTCGGGTAGCTTCTTTCCGCAGCCACGTGGATACCCGGGGTCGAGGACGTCCAGGAGTCGGTCACGAGCTGTCCCACGTAGGCTTCTCGCTGTTGGCGGTGTCGGCGACCTGATCGGAGCAAACAGGCCTTGGCAAATGCAAGCCACGCAGAAGTTGAAAGATGCTGTTCACTCGGACCAGCAAGGTCAGAGCGAGTGCTCCTTTTCACAGGAGCTTGGGTAGGTCTGGAGCAACCAGACCTGCTGTTTAAATCTTCGGGTTCGTCGCCAAGATGGCCGCTGGCCGCGTGGCTAGTGGCCGGGATGGCGCGTCGAGTGGCACAGTGCAAAAGGGCCCCACGCAGATCGTGGAGATGCTGGGGGGGCTGATCTTCGGTGCAAGGGCTGCTCGGTGGTGGGGGTTCTCAGTCCCCAAAGCACAACGTCGAGGATGCCTCAGAAGCTGCGCAGTCAGCTTTTCGAGTGTCTTCCAAGAGGTCCGGTCCCACGTCACTCGGTGCCTCCACGGGTCCCTTCTTTGCAGGGACTGTGGATCGGGCTCTGAGAGGTCTGGGAATCTGGTTCTTGTCGGGCTCTGGGCTCGGGCTCCGGCGGGAGGCGGCGGCAAAGCAGACGTCGAGTTGCTGGTTGGTGCCTGTGTTCACAGGGTGGTCACTCCTTGGCCACAAGGGAGATTCTTCTTCAGTCTTCTGTGCAGCAGAATGTCGAAGTCCAGTCTTCTTCTTAGTTTTAAGTTGATTTCGGGATGATCTGCTGTGCAATGGCACTGCTCCCCTTCTTATTCCAATCTAGGGGGTGGATCACCTACTAGGTCCCTCCTCTGGGAGGAACCAGGAAGGGGGGCGGTTACACCCCCTTTCCTTTGTCCAGCTCCGCGCCAGGACTGGGGCTGGAAGGCCCCAGAACCGGTTTGGGCTGGCCTATGCACGGGGACACCTTGTGTGCCCCGGGCATGTCTGATTCTATTCAGCCCTGTCCTACCCAATACACAAAATCCTGTCTGGGGTGGTGCTCGCACCTCCCAAGGCAGGAAACCCTTTGTCCAGGCCACCATCTGCCGAGTTTCGGTCAGCAGCAGGAGGCCAGACTTGTGTCTGTGGTGGCAGCGTCCATTTTGTGAAGCTGAGGCTCTGTTTAACTTTAACCGGGGTTAGGGTTACACACATGTCGTATCCCTCTAGAAGGGTGGAATGCTATCCCCGTCGCCAGAATTGGCGAGGGGATAGTATTCCAATTCGTATGACACCTTACTCGACATGTTTTGATAAAGCCAAACCAAAGATAGCATTTAACCGCGAGGATTATAATGCACTTAAGAGTATATGGTATGGCAATATCCCGGAACAGCTTAGGGAGTGGTTCCCGACAGCTGCAGACAGGCTCAGCTCATGCCAGAGCACCATCTCACATATTTCCAAGCACTCTGCCTCCAGGATTGATGAGGCCTTCCATAGGAGTGGCTGATAGGAACCTATGTGTCCAGTTTAGGGTTAGGCACAGACATACTGTACCTAAGTAAGAGGTGGTTACACCGACTTACCCCAGCTGAGTGATCAGCCAGTTGTGTCAAATATGGAGGCCAGGCCAGGGGTGGCACAATACGTGCTGCAGCCCCTGGTAGGCCTTGGATACACCGATGCCCTGAGCACCTAGGGTGCACTATTACAGGGGCTCATAAGGTGAACCAGTTCCAATTCGTAATGCACCTAGAGTGCATTGGCAGTAATTTAGAGAGAGAACAGCAGGCTGTGGGTCTGATTAGCAGGCCCACAGCCACATTAAGTCAGAAACCAGTGAAGCAAAAAGCAAAAATTTGGGGTGACCATAGGATAGCAGACCCTACTCTCCTACATAACCCCCCCCCAAACGCAGGGACATTAGACTAACCTTGACCAGTTGTGTCTTCATGTTCTAAGTGGAAGTACCTGGAGAGACCATCTGCGTTGCCATGGTCAGTCCCTGGGCGGTGCTCCACTGTAAAGTCCATCCCCTGTAGGGAAATGGACCACCTGAGTAGTTTGGGGTTTTCACCCTTCATCTGATTAAGCCATAGGAGGGGCTTATGGTCGGTCTGAATCTTGAAGTGAGTGCCAAATAAGTATGGTCTCAACTTCTTCAGGGCCCACACCAAAGCAAAGGCCTCCCTCTCTATAGCTGACCAACGTTTCTCTCTGGGGGTCAGCCTTCTGCTAATGAAAGCAATGGGCTGGTCCTGGCCATCTACATTAAGCTGTGAAAGCACTGCTCCCACTCCCAACTCAGAAGCATCTGTTTGGACAATGAACTCTCTTGAGTAGTCAGGACTCTTCAGGATAGGTGCAGAGCACATGGCCTTCTTCAGGTCATCAAATGCCTTTTGACAGATTTCTGTCCACTGAACCTTTTTGGGCATCTTCTTGGATGTCAGATCATTAAGAGGAGTCACAATGGACCCATAGTTCTTAACAAATTTCCTGTAGTACCCAGTCAGGCCCAAGAAAGCTCTGACCTGAGTCTGGGTAGTTGGAGGGGACCAGTCCTTGATGGTCTGGATCTTACTCTCCAGTGGTTGAACTTGGCCTCCACCTACAAGGTGGCCCAGGTATACAACCTTGCTCTGCCCTATCTGGCACTTTGTTGCCTTGATAGTGAGGCCTGCCTTCTGCAGAGCCTCAAGCACTTCCTTCAGGTGGATCAGGTGATCCTCCCAGGTGGAGCTAAAGACAGCAATATCGTCCAGATAAGCTGCACAAAAGTCATCCAACCCAGTGAGGACTTGGTTCACCAACCTTTGGAAGGTGGCAGGTGCATTTTTCAAACCAAAGGGCATCACCACAAACTGATAATGCCCACTAGGGGTAGAAAATGCTGTCTTGGCTTTAGACTCCTCAGCTAACCTGATTTGCCAGTAGCCAGCTGTTAAGTCAAATGTGCTCAAATATTTGGCAGAAGCCAACTTGTCAATGAGCTCATCTGCCCTTGGAATAGGGTGTGCATCTGTCCTGGTGACAGCATTGAGTCCTCTGTAATCCACACAGAACCTCATCTCTCTCTTGCCATCTTTGGTGTGAGGTTTGGGGACCAGAACCACTGGGCTAGCCCAGGGGCTCTCTGAAGGCTCAATGACACCTAATTCCAGCATCTTTTGCACCTCAGTCTTTATACAGTCCCTGACGTGGTCAGGTTGCCTGTAAATTTTGCTTTTTACAGGAAGACTGTCACCAGTGTCCACCACATGTGTACACCAGTTAGTCTGACTGGGTGTCAATGAGAACATATGCCTGTATGCCTGTAGAACTTGTCTGCAGTCATGTTGCTGATGTTCAGTGAGGCTGCCACCTAAGGCCACACCATCAACTGAGCCATCCTCAGGGTTCTGAGTGAGCAGGTCTGGGAGAGGGTCACTCTCTTCCTCCTGTCCCTCATCTGTAGCCATGAGCAAGCCCATGTCTGCCCTGCTGACATATGCCTTCAATCTGTTCACATGGAGCACCCTGTGGGGGCTCCTGGGAGTTCCTAGGTCCACCAAGTAGGTAACCTCTCCCTTCTTTTCCAGAATTGTATGGGGTCCAGACCACTTGTCTTGGAGTGCTGCTGGGGCCACTGGCTCCAACACCCATACCTTCTGTCCAGGCTGAAATTCAACAAGGACAGCCTTTTGGTCATGCCAAGCTTTTTGTAATTCTTGGCTAGCCTCAAGGTTTTTGGATGCCTTCTCCATGTACTCTGCCATCCTGGAGCGGAGACCAAGTACATAGTCCACTATGTCCTGTTTAGGCTTTTTGAGAGGTAACTCCCATCCTTCCTTCACAAGACACAGGGGTCCTCTTACAGGGTGCCCAAACAACAATTCAAAGGGGCTGAAGCCAACCCCCTTTTGAGGGACCTCTCTGTAAGCGAACAAAAGGCAGGGCAGAAGGATGTCCCATCTTCGCCTGAGCTTTTCAGGTAATCCTTTAATCATGCCCTTTAGGGTCTTGTTAAATCTCTCAACAAGCCCATTGCATTGTGGGTGATAAGGGGTGGTGAACTTGTAGTTGACACCACATTCCTTCCACATAGCTGTCAAATATCCAGACATGAAGTTGGTACCTCTATCTGATATTACCTCCTTAGGAAACCCCACTCTGGAGAAAACTCCAAGTAAGGCCCTGGCCACAACAGGAGCTGTTGTGGTCCTAAGGGGAATTGCCTCTGGGTACCTGGTGGCATGATCCACTACCACCAGTATGAATCTGTGCCCAGATGCTGTAGGGGGATCCATTGGTCCAACAATATCAATCCCCACTCTTTCAAAGGGAACCCCCACCACAGGTAGTGGTATCAGGGGGGCCTTTGTTGTTCCACCTGCTTTACCACTGGCTTGGCAGGTTTCACAGGAGCGACAAAACTCCTTGGTGTCTTCAGACATGTGAGGCCAGTGAAAGTGAGGGACAAGCCTGTCCCAAGTCTTGTTCTGGCCTAGGTGTCCTGCTAAAGGAATATCATGAGCCAAGGTGAGTAGGAAGCCCCTAAATTGCAGAGGTATAACCAACCTCCTGGTAGCACCAGGCTTGGGGTCTCTAGCCTCTGAATAAAGGAGTCCATCGTCCCAATATACTTTATGGGCACCTTGAGCATTCCCAGCAGCCTCAGCAGCAGCCTGCTGTCTGAGGGGTTCAAGAGAAGGACAGGTTAACTGAGCCTGCCCCAAGTCTGCCCTAGAAGGTCCCCCTGTCCCCAGAAACTCAACCTGATCAGGTTCAAGTTCTTCAGGGACAGTTCCTTCAGGGGTCTCAAGATCAGTTTCCTGTGAAGCCTGATCCTCACTTGTAGGCAGTTGGGAAGGCGCAGCCTTAACCCTCCTGTTCTTCTTCTTGGGAGGTACTTGGTCCATTGTTCCAGGATCCAAGACCTGAGGTTCAGAGAGGCACTTTTTGGCCTGTGACCTGGTCACAGCAAGGACATGTGATGATATCCCTAACATCTCTGCATGAGTCCTGTACTCAACTTCTGACCATAGAGAGTTCTCCAGGTCATTGCCCAACAAACATTCTACTGGGAGATCAGCACTAACCACAACTTTCTTTAGGCCAGTTACCCCTCCCCAGGAAAAGTTAACAAGTGCCACACTATGTGTAGTAGTGACATTGCTGGCATTGGTCACCAGGTAATCATCGCCTGGCATGTATTGTCCAGGGTCCACAAAGTTAGGTGTCACCATAGTGACACTGGCACATGTGTCCCTGTAAGCTTGAGCCACTTTGTTGTTAATCAAAGGTGTCTGTCTGTATTTGCCCAGGTTACTGGGACTTATGTCAGGGGTCAAATCTATGTCCCCTTCACAAACCAGAACAGCCTGTGTAAGAGTTCTGACTAGGTCAGAATCTCCTTCAGTTCCCAAAGTGATTCCCACTAAACCCTTGGCTTGAGGACCAACACTGCTAACTGTACTAGTGGGTGCAGGTGCCTTAGGGGCTGCAGTGCTGGGGGCTCCACCCTTTTTACACTCACTTGTCCAGTGAGAGGTGTTCTTACAAGTTTTACACCAGGGTTTCTTCTGACCTTCTTTCTTCTTCTTCTTGGAAGTTTGGGACCCACCCTCTGTCTCAGTTTGGGGCCCTGTTGAAGACTTCTGGTCTTTAGTTTTCTGCTCCCCACCCTTCTGGTCTGTTTTCTTCTGGTCACCACCCTGGTTCTGGTTCTGGTTCTTTTGCTTAACTCTGGTTCTTACCCATTTATCTGCCCTCTTTCCCAATTCTTGGGGAGAGGTCAAATCTGAGTCAACCAAATGTTGATGCAACTGCTGGTTCTGACAATTATTTAAAATTTGTTCTCTCATCAGCAAATTATACAATCCTTCATAGTCTGTAACCTTGCTTCCCAGCAACCATCCCTCCAGAGCCTTAGTGGCACACTCAACAAATTCAGACCAGTCCTGAGTCTGTGTCTTCTGGGTATCTCTGAACATTAACCTGTACTGTTCAGTGGTTAAGCCTAACCCATCAATCAGAGCACTCTTCAGGACCAGGTAGTTTCTAGAATCCCCATCACTAACTGTGAGGAGTCTGTCTCGGCCTCTACCTTCAAAGGAGAGCCACAAGATTGCTGCCCACTGCTCCTGAGGGATCTGCTGTACTCTGCAGGCTCTCTCCATTGCAGTAATCCATTTATGGATGTCATCCCCAGCTTTGTAGGGGGGCACAATCTTACTCAGGTTTCTATTATCAAAAGACCTGTCTTTATCCTTGTGGATATTGCTGCCACCAGTGGGTTCTATTACCCCACTCTCTCTAGGCTGTCTTGCTCTAGCAAGTTTCTCTTGGGCCAGGGCAATCTCTAACTCTTGTCTCTGGACTCTCAATTCAGCCTCTCTAATTTGAGATTCTCTCAATTTGGTCTCATGTTCCCTTCTCTGAGGGCTAGTCATCCTCCTTCTGGAGTGACCATGAGAACCTCTAGAAGCATAGGAGTTGTCAGAGTCACCTGAGTGAATCCTTCTCCTCCTAGGCTCCTGGTTAAGTCCACCTGGGGGTCTGAATGGGTTGTTACCTGATTCATTCCCAAGTTGACTTAAGTTAGCCTGGTTCAGTCTACTGACCAGCACCTGACTATCTCTGTCATCATCTGACTCACTGCTTTCCACCTCCTCCCCCTCTTCTTCTTCCTCTTCCTCTACATCTACTTGAGGAGCTCCAGTGATGGAGGCATCCTCATCTACTAGGATGATAGGGGCAGGGGGGTCTACAGTGTCATCCTCTGAAGGATGGCCTCCTTCAGCATTCCCTGTGGGGTTTGCTTTAGAGGTCTTTAGAGCTTCAGACTGATTCAAAAGCTCTCTTAGGTGGTCTGCAGTAGGGGAAGGCCCTGTCTTCAGACCCCTTAAGACACAAAGCTGTCTTAATTCCTTAAAGGGAAAAATAGCAAATTTGGATGGTGCCCTTGGAGGGTCACTCTCAACAGAGACATTCCCAGTGGAACCCTCTGCTCCAGACATTGCTCTAGTGTGGGTGGATGTGTTGCAATCTACCTACACTGGTGTTTACCTACTAAACCTATCTAGTAGTTGTAGCTAGGGTGTGCTACTCCCTTTGCTCTACAACAACTAAGTTCAGTAGAACTTAAGTATACTAGTCTTGTTTTATATGTACCTAGCAGGTACCTGTGTGATCTTTCAGATGATAATCTCAAAGATTGTAATGGTAAAACAACAGCAAGCTCAGATCCCACCGCTGCCACCAATGTGAGAAGTTGGCCTGGTATATAATGCTCACTAGTTCTAGTGATCACTTTGTACCATGCCAAGCAACCCTTATGATGATGGTTGTAATTCAACCTTGTAGACCAGTTATCCTAGTGGTAACGTGGACAAAGCAGTCTTAGGCTAAACTCTGAAAGGCATGTGAAGCCAGCTGTTATACCATACACAACCCCCTTGAATACCAAATGAAAGGGACACCACACAGATATATATTGAAAATATATATTGATTTATTAACTATTAAAATCCCCTGGACTCTTTATGAGCACAGAAGCACAAGCGTTAAATCACAAGACAGTTTAAAATACACAAAAGTTGCACAATATGGATGAGCCCTAGGGGCCACCTAAACCATATACTAAGAAAGTGGTATAAGAGATACCAATAGGAAAGTGAAGAGGCCTAGGGCCTTGGGAATCGCTGGAGCTATTCGAGACTGGAAATAACTAAGTCGGGAAAGGCCCACGGGACTCGGGTGCAGTGTTCAAAGTGCACGCACTTTCCAATACAAAGTCTATGGTGCGTAAAAAGCACAAAGTTAGAAAGTTAGGAACCTTCCGAGTGACCTACGGAGCTGAAACTTAAAACACAGGCCCTTGGGATGTGTACCAGTGCAGGAGCACCGGCGGAGCTGAGTTACCTCACCCACAGGAAGCGGGTGCACAGGGTCGAAGATGTGTCGGGTTTCGTCACGCTGGTCGATGGTGCTTGGAGCTGAAGATGCTGCAGGCGGCTCGATGAGAAGAGTTCCGGTGGATCCAAGGGTGGATCTGAAGAGTTGAAGACCTGAAAGCAGAGGGGACAGTGTTCAAAGTCACTAACCAGTGACTACCGTGGAACCAGATTGGAACCAGGCGATGTCGGGTGCAAACAGGCGTTGTCGGGTAGCTTCTTTCCGCAGCCACGTGGATACCCGGGGTCGAGGACGTCCAGGAGTCGGTCACGAGCTGTCCCACGTAGGCTTCTCGCTGTTGGCGGTGTCGGCGACCTGATCGGAGCAAACAGGCCTTGGCAAATGCAAGCCACGCAGAAGTTGAAAGATGCTGTTCACTCGGACCAGCAAGGTCAGAGCGAGTGCTCCTTTTCACAGGAGCTTGGGTAGGTCTGGAGCAACCAGACCTGCTGTTTAAATCTTCGGGTTCGTCGCCAAGATGGCCGCTGGCCGCGTGGCTAGTGGCCGGGATGGCGCGTCGAGTGGCACAGTGCAAAAGGGCCCCACGCAGATCGTGGAGATGCTGGGGGGGCTGATCTTCGGTGCAAGGGCTGCTCGGTGGTGGGGGTTCTCAGTCCCCAAAGCACAACGTCGAGGATGCCTCAGAAGCTGCGCAGTCAGCTTTTCGAGTGTCTTCCAAGAGGTCCGGTCCCACGTCACTCGGTGCCTCCACGGGTCCCTTCTTTGCAGGGACTGTGGATCGGGCTCTGAGAGGTCTGGGAATCTGGTTCTTGTCGGGCTCTGGGCTCGGGCTCCGGCGGGAGGCGGCGGCAAAGCAGACGTCGAGTTGCTGGTTGGTGCCTGTGTTCACAGGGTGGTCACTCCTTGGCCACAAGGGAGATTCTTCTTCAGTCTTCTGTGCAGCAGAATGTCGAAGTCCAGTCTTCTTCTTAGTTTTAAGTTGATTTCGGGATGATCTGCTGTGCAATGGCACTGCTCCCCTTCTTATTCCAATCTAGGGGGTGGATCACCTACTAGGTCCCTCCTCTGGGAGGAACCAGGAAGGGGGGCGGTTACACCCCCTTTCCTTTGTCCAGCTCCGCGCCAGGACTGGGGCTGGAAGGCCCCAGAACCGGTTTGGGCTGGCCTATGCACGGGGACACCTTGTGTGCCCCGGGCATGTCTGATTCTATTCAGCCCTGTCCTACCCAATACACAAAATCCTGTCTGGGGTGGTGCTCGCACCTCCCAAGGCAGGAAACCCTTTGTCCAGGCCACCATCTGCCGAGTTTCGGTCAGCAGCAGGAGGCCAGACTTGTGTCTGTGGTGGCAGCGTCCATTTTGTGAAGCTGAGGCTCTGTTTAACTTTAACCGGGGTTAGGGTTACACACATGTCGTATCCCTCTAGAAGGGTGGAATGCTATCCCCGTCGCCAGAATTGGCGAGGGGATAGTATTCCAATTCGTATGACACCTTACTCGACATGTTTTGATAAAGCCAAACCAAAGATAGCATTTAACCGCGAGGATTATAATGCACTTAAGAGTATATGGTATGGCAATATCCCGGAACAGCTTAGGGAGTGGTTCCCGACAGCTGCAGACAGGCTCAGCTCATGCCAGAGCACCATCTCACATATTTCCAAGCACTCTGCCTCCAGGATTGATGAGGCCTTCCATAGGAGTGGCTGATAGGAACCTATGTGTCCAGTTTAGGGTTAGGCACAGACATACTGTACCTAAGTAAGAGGTGGTTACACCGACTTACCCCAGCTGAGTGATCAGCCAGTTGTGTCAAATATGGAGGCCAGGCCAGGGGTGGCACAATACGTGCTGCAGCCCCTGGTAGGCCTTGGATACACCGATGCCCTGAGCACCTAGGGTGCACTATTACAGGGGCTCATAAGGTGAACCAGTTCCAATTCGTAATGCACCTAGAGTGCATTGGCAGTAATTTAGAGAGAGAACAGCAGGCTGTGGGTCTGATTAGCAGGCCCACAGCCACATTAAGTCAGAAACCAGTGAAGCAAAAAGCAAAAATTTGGGGTGACCATAGGATAGCAGACCCTACTCTCCTACATAGGTGAACTGCTAAAAGGTGACATGAATGAGGTGGTATGCACACCTGAGTTTTTCAAAATTAATCCAATGTGAACGACCTTTATGTCTATTGCGTGCAGAACCAGGTTGTGCCTCGCCCTGAATGCACTGTATTAAGTACATAACATGGGGAGCGCAGATTCCACGCTCCACTCCCAGACGCACAGCATGAACTGGATACCAGATCCAACCAATTAATCATCCTTCAAATTTGTTCAAAATTTTCTAAGTTAGTCCGCGGTTTTTCAGAGTATTCTTGTTCTTTTGCATATCCACATACATAACACAATGTGTTTTTGGAAACTTCTCATATTTAAGTGTGCCCATCCGGACTTCTTCAAAAATAAGATCCAAACACAACCAGTAGTTCGGAGCAGCATTTCTTTATTCTAAACCCAATGCATTTCGGGCTGTGTCACCAGCCCTTCGTCGGGGGTCACTGCAAATCAATGAATTTAGGAAACCATCAGTACCAAGATATGTCGTTTATAACATTATGCTAAATTTTTAACCTGTTATATTTCATTTTCACATTCAAATTATTTACAAAAATCTATTAAAGTGCTCGAATGTCATAATATACCCCCACCCATACTGTAACCCCCCTGTCCTTAATTTAATAATACCTCCCTTCGTGGAAACACTTTCCTCAGGTTTGAGGGCTTCTCCAGTGATCACGTAATCCTCTGCAGAAGAATACTTTGACAGTAAGCAAACCGCATGCTTTTGACGCTCGAGAACAACAAGTAAGTCATTTTATAAACTTTGAATTTAGGCCTTTCATAAATAATGCACATTGAGTTTTTTCTACTGGAAACAGAGAGTTAATCGTTAAAGCTAACAGGACAAAGACGGTGTTCTACAGACTCGGGATAGAGGAAATCTTTCAAGCCAAAAACAGCAATTTAATTAAGCTAAAAAAACATACATATTTATTTCATGGTGAACTGCTTAAAGGAACATATTTATTTTGTGGTAAATTGCTTTCAGAAATAATACCAGGCTAAAACGAACAGCTTTATTCAAGCTACAAGAGTTAAAAGAGGACATTGCTTATTTCACTTGTTATAAAAGAAAACACTACTATAGTGAGTTTCTTTTTATTGTATCAACAATACTTACTTGGGTGCACATTTTATTTCAAGCACAAGGTGCAAGGGTGACTAATGTTTGTGGTTATTTTATTTGTATTTTGCAGAGTGTAATGTCATTTCCAAAACCTCAGTAATCTGCATCATATCAAAGATATAACTTCTGGTGGAGATATAACCAGAAGCGAAAGGTACATTATCTAATTGTATGCTGATTTATAGATAACATAGGAGCACCAAAATAATCCTTGTTAATTGTTTCTTTTTGTTCTTTGCTTGGATTTAGAGACACAGTCCTTAGATGCCAAGATCTTCCTGAGCAAGTGAAACAAATTCTAGGAGTGTCTTTTCTGTTTGTTATTTTATCCAATTCCCCCTTCCCTTGGGGTTTTATTCTTGGTTAGCTGTATTTCTTGTTCAGGCATTCAGGAGTGGATCCTTAGGTTCAGAAGAGAACATTCTTCTTGTCTCTCAAGTTGAACCACCTGGTTCTTCAGGTGAGTGAGGGCTTAACAGAAGCGTAATCCTGTCACAAAAAATTAAGGTTCTCCTTGAGAGACATGAATTACGAGGATATTAGGATTGATAGTCAGGCAATGGCTCAGGCTCTTAGTGATGATTCTGGAAAGAAATAATTCAGTGACTGAAATGCTACAAAAAATGCAGTTAGAAATTGATACTTTGAAACAAGGCAATAAGGTTTTGCGCCAAGAAGTTGTTCGTTACAAACCTAGATTGTCTTTATGGGAGAATCCTCGTCCCTCTGTTTTTTCTAACTCTTCTGACAAGGGAGAGAAATTTAAAACGTCAAACACATTTATGATGTCTGAATCAAACCCATCACCCGTGCAAGTTAATGTAGCTGTTCCTAATGGTGTACCACTTTCTGCTCCAGAACGCTTTTTTGGTGATAGTAGTAGGTTTAATGTGTTTGTTAGTCAATGTCAATTACATTTCATATGTAAGCCCCATTTATTCCCTACGGACGCTACTAAAGTAGCTTTTTTGCTCTCTTATTTCTCTCTAAACTGCCTTGTGAATGGTTCCTGCCTGTTGGACTGGGGCACCACATCAATGTGGTGTCTACTCTTGCATCTCATTTACCATGACTGTCAACTCACTGCTCCATCACCACCTTCATTTAAATATGCCCGCACCCCTAACATGCCAACTTTGTAAATAAAATACCTTATGTTGTTATGTTATGTTAAGTCCTCTTGTAGAGCGCGCGGATACTCAAGAGTGTCCCAAGGCGATGCCTGAGAGGTACAACAGGAGATTAGCAAACAAAAAGGTGATTCTTAGGTTTCTTTTTGAAAATGACAGGCTTCTGGATCGACCGCAGAGAGAGGGGGAGGGCATTTCAGGCTGCAGTGGCCTTCACCGTAAGGGAACTGCCACCCATCCTCTGAAGCCTAAAGGGAGGTACCCGGGTAAGACATTGGGTCGCAGAACGAAGAGCATGAGCCGGGAAGTAAAAAGAAAACCGCTTCTGAAGATGAGGGGGACCAAGGTCATGAAGGGCACTGTGGGCCACCACTAGAGATTTAAACCAGACCCTCTCAGCAACAGGAAGCCAGTGAAAGGAGCGTAATTGAGAAGACACACTGTTCCTTGCCGAAATGCCAAAAAGCAATCTAGTGGTCGTATTCTGAGCTACCTGAAGTTTTTTAAGCAGATAACCAGGGGACCCAACAAAGAGAGCATTGGCGTAGTCCAAGCGGGAAAGGATCAGAGCGCAGGTGACAGTTTCTCAGGCTGCTTGAGGAAGAAGCGGGAAAAAGGACCGCAGAGACTTAAGGAGACCAAAGCAGCATCCAGCCAGTTTCTTAATATGGGTGGAGAAAGAAAGACTCTCATCAAACCATACTCCCAGGTTTTTTTCAAGATGTCCTGACACCAGGGGGAGCTGGGAGTCAGGGGGCCATAGCTGCTCATGAAAATCAGCGGGAAACCTGCCAAACAATAGGATTTCTGATTTTTGTTCGTTGCACTTCAGCTGAGCATCAGCCAGCCATTTAAAGATGGAAACCAGACACTGTTGAGCTGCTGAGACAGAGCTGGAGGTCTTATCCCAGGTGAACAGCTGCTGCGTGTCGTCGGCATAGGCCATCACCTTAGCCCCAAGCTCCTCTGCCAGGTATAAAAGAGGCGTAACATGAATGGTAAAGAGGAGCGGGCTAAGAGAGGAACCCTGAGGAACTCCAGTAGTGACCAGCTGGAGAGAGGAGGAAAAAGGGGGGAGCCAAATCTGCTCAGCCCGCTCTTCCAAAAAGGACCTAAGCCAACCCCAAGCCGCTCCCGATACCCCAATCTCAGCCAGTCGGGCCGGAAGAAGAGCATGGGGGACCCTGTTGAACGTGGCCGAGAGATCGAGCAAAATCAATGCTGCCCTCCCACCCGCGTGCAGACACTCCCGAATGGCCTCCACCACCTCCACTAAGACAGTCTCAGTGCTGTGGGAGGCACGGAACCCTGATTGAGCTGGGTGCAGGAGTCCCTCTGTCTCCACATACTCTGTTAGTTGGCTGTTGACAACCTTCTCACTGACCTTAGCGATGGCCGGGAGGAGGGAGATGGGACGGTAATTCCCTGGGGTAAGAGGATCCAGAGAGGCTTTCTTAAGAAGAGGCAGTATCTTCACCTGCTTCCACCTCAGAGGGACCGCAGCTGTTTGGAGGGACACAATGACCATACCATTCACCTCGGTATTCACAGTCTCTGCCACCGCTGCCAGGAGCCTCGCCGGGCAGGGGTCAGAGGGAGAGCCAGACTTAAGCCCCCTGAGGATTTTAAGAGATTCCAGAGGAGCAGCTGCTCTGAAAGCTGTAAAGGAGCAGGCAGGGGCAGCTGGTAGAGCAGCCAAAGGTCCCATACAGCAGCCATTGCCCGGAGAGAAGGAAGCCTGAATGGCCTGAATTTTCTATCTAAAGCAGTGGGAAAGTGTGTCACACCAGGCGAGAGTAGAAGGAATGACACTCGCCTGGGCCGAGGGGATGTAAAATTCTGTACTATAGAGAACATTTCTTTGGAATTATTCCTAGCGAAATCAATGCGGGCAGCAATGAATTGTCCTTTGGCCATGGCGATAGCCTCATAATAGATTTTTTGCGAAGCTCTCAATTTTCTTTTGGCCATAAGACAGTAGCCGCCCTGACGCCAGGCACGCTCCAGGAGCTTACAATCATGCTTAGCACCCTTGAGAGTTGCATTAAACCAGGGTTTAGACGGGGAGTCTCTGGCCTGTCTAAAAGGCCGAGAAGGGGTTACAGAAGCCACCACCTTGGTAACCCAGGTGGTGAACCCTGACAAACACTCCTCCAATTCTCCAGGCAGAAAAGGTCTAGAATGATCAAGGGCCAGTTTGAATTCCAAAGGATCGATCCTACCAGAAACAGGTTTCGGGCAGGGTTGGACCAGTGAAGCTGCACTAGGTAGCGCCCAGGAAAAATGGGATAGAAAGTGATCAGACCAGGGCACAGGTCTCCTATGGAAAGGGGGAAATTAGAGCAGATAGGGTCTAGAAGATGGCTCTTACACACTTTAATTGTTCCAGATTTGTCTTTAGTGCAATATTTACAGTGTTCAAAATGTCCATGATCCAAAAGATGTACAGTATGTAGACTTGGATAATTTTGAGGCACCTAGGGAGACACAATAGAACAACAGTCACTGGCCTTAGTGTGGCATCACAGACATAACACAACGCCAAACATCCACAGAATTCTACAGGCAGACAACACAATGTACAACAAGTGTCAACAAACAGAGTTCTGTATACGTTCACATGTGAAATGTCACTGCCACATTTCCACACACAGGTGACTCAACATGTGCATGTCTGTACCATCCGCACATAGCCCTTCACAACAACTTCAATCACACCAGACAATGTACAAGTCGTACCTCATCTCCCACCTTCAAGTGAAGTAGCGGGTGATGAGCTTTTCACGCATGTCAACTCCTTTCTCCTCTCCACTGTCCTCATCACTGGACTCTGGGGCCCTGACCAGGCGGGTGCCTTGGTTCCTCACCATCATCCAGGAGCAGGGAAATCTCCTTGTGAATGGCCATGTTGTGGAGCATACAGCATGCCACTATGATCTTGCAGACCTTCCCAGGGGAGTATGACAGTGCACCTTCAGTCCTGTCAAGGCAGCATAATCTTGACTTGAGCAGGCCAAAAGTCCTCTCAATGACACAACGTGTCCCGTCATGGGCCTCATTGTACCTGACGTCAGCCAGGGTCCTGGGATTCCGTAGTGGGCTCAGCAGCCTTAGACGGCTGGGATATGCAGAGGTACCTGTAAATGACAAACACACATTGCAATGTTGCACAGGCTGAGGGCAGCAGGTCACACACACTAGGCACATATCACAAGGCATACTCACTCACAATCCAAGCATGTTCGGGAAGAAGATTAGCCATCAGCCTGGGCACAATGCTGTTCCTCAGGATGTAGAAGTCATGGGTTGAGTGTGGGAATCTGGCACACACATGCAATATGGGCATGTCCGCAAGGCACACCACCTGCACATTGATAGAGTGATAATGTTTTCGATTCCTAAAAATGTGCTCACTCTCCTGTGGTGGCACCAGACCAACAGGGGTGCAATCAATGGCACCAACAACATTGGGGATGTTCCCAAGTGGATAGAAGTCTCCCTTCACAACGGCCAATTCTGCTCCCCTGGGGAAATGTATGTATCCATCCTTATAGGTCATCATATCTGCAAGTACATCCCTCAGCACCAGGCTGAACATGGGTTGCAACATCCCTGCAGTGCTGGCCACAGTCTCCTGGAAGGAACCAGTTGCAAAAAATGGAGGTCTGCCATCACTTTGTACGTTGGTGTGAAAGCAGTTGGGTAGTGGCAACGAGGCTGCAGGTGGAGCTCCAACAGATCACAAGGGCTCTTCAGGGGGGGTCTGTCGAGGCGGAATTTTCGAATGATCGCAACATCCTCCATGTCCACCAGCAATGTCAAGTGACGTAGGAGATTAGGCCTCCTCCTAGTTGAGAAGAACATGGACTCATGTCAAAGACAACCTACATGAGATGCCCGGAGCACAAGCTGTCAAGGATGTCACGGAAAAAGAAAGACTGCCATGTGAAATGCGTGACACTCCAGGTTACGTGGGTGTACATTTGTGACACACAGAGGGCACACCTCTCCATTTACCAAGCACAAGTGCCGTAAACAACACGTAGGTTAATGTGAATGCACACATACTGAACCCCACATTTTTCATGTGCACGCCTTGTAGTGTACCATCCAGCCAATGTGTGTAAAATTAACATGACTGTCTCATATTCATCTGCTGTACCTGTCACACCTCAATGCATCATGTAAACTTGGCACACATGCACACGTCCACAACAATAAGATAACAGTATGCGGAAAACTGTCATTTGTGTGCATGATCAGATATGAAAGCACAAATAAGTAACAACACCATACAGTGAGACAAGCCTTGCCAAGGTTAGCAATGACACACAACACATTGATTTGTTACACACTGTTGAGTCCACTACAACACTGTCATGCATTATCAACCATAAAATGCATAATTGACATGGCAGGGACCACATACCAATGTACGTCACACATAGCCAACCATGGCACGTGCCTCAACCTCTGGATTTGATGGAATAATGTCATTGTGGACACAATGGTGTGCCCTTAGCCATGCCTCCGCTGTGTACTGTAGAAGTGTTCATGGTGGACATTGCCATTGCATGTGACCAGAATCGCGGTAGCTACCGCCTGGCCCTGGCCGTGTGACGCCAGCACCGCCCCTTCACAAGTGCGGTAGTCATTGGCATGGAGACATGGGTAGATGGCAGTGGGCATGCTCCGCCACCCAAATTGCGGTAGCTACTGCCTGGCAGTGTGACACCACCACCACCCCCTTGATAAATGCGGTAGTTATTGGCATGGAGACATGGGTAGATGGCGGTGGGCATGCTCCGTCACCCAAATCGCGGTAGCTACCGCCTGGCCCCGGCAATGTGAGACACCAGCACCACCCTCTTCACAAGTACGATAGTCATTGGCATGGAGACATGAGTAGATGGGGGTGGGCATACTCCACCACCCAAATCGCAGTAGCTACCGCCTGGCCACAGCGGTGTGACACCAGCACCACCCCCTTCACAAGTGCGGCAGTCATTGGCATGGAGACATGGGTAGATGGCGGTGGGCATGCTCTGCCACCCAAATTGCGGTAGCTACCGCCTGGCCCCGCGGTGTGACACCAGCACCACCCCCTTCACAAGTGCGGTAGTCATTAGCATGGAGAAATGGGTAGCTGGCGGTGAGCATGCTGCGCCACCTGAATAACGGTAGCTACGGCCTGGTCTTGGCGGTGTAACACCAGCACCACCCCTTCACAAGTGCTGTAGTCATTGGCATGGAGACATGGGTAGATGGCGGTGGGCATGATCCGCCACCCAAATCGCGGTAGCTACCGCCTGGCCACGGCGGTGTGACACCAGCACCACCCCCTTCACCAGTGCGGTAGCCATTGGCATGGAGACATGGGTAGATGGCAGTGGGCATGCTCTGCCACCCAAATCGTGGTAGCTACCGCCTGGCCATGGCAGTGTGACACCATCACCACCCCTTTCACAAGTGCGGTAGTCATTGGCATGGAGACATGGGTAGATGGCGGTGGGCATTCTCCGCCACCCAAATCGCGGTAGCTACCGCTTGGCCCCGGCGGTGTGACACCAGCACCACCCCCTTCACCAGTGTGGTAGTCATTGGCATGGAGACATAGTTAGATGGCGGTGGGCATGCTCCGCCACCCAAATCGTGGTAGCTACCATCTGGCCCTGGCGGTGTGACCCCAGCACCGCCCCCTTCACAAGTGTGGTAGTCATTGGCATGGAGACATGGGTAGATGGCCGTGGGCATGCTCTGCCACCCAAATCTCGGTTGCTACCACCTGGCCACGGCGGTGTGACACCACCGTGGGGCATTGCCTACAGCCAATGGGAGAGACGATTGTGGTGGCAGGATGCAGTTTTGAAATTCGTGGAAGGCATGCGCCGCCACCGCGGAGGCGATCATTGGATGGGTTTGAAATTTGCACCATCGCGGTAGTGCACCCCGGGCCCCTGCAGTGCATCACCGCAATGGAGCATTGCCTACAGCCAATGGGAGCGATGATTGTGGAGGCAGGATGCAGTTTTGAAAATCGCGGAAGGCGTGCTCCGCCACCACGGAGGCGGTCATAGGTTTGGTTTGAAAGATGCGCCATCATGGTAATGTACCCCGTGCCCCTCCGGTGGATCACCGCCATGGAGCATTGCCTACAGCCAATGGGAACGAGGATTGTGGTGGCAGGATGCAGTTTTGAAAATCGTGGAAGGTGTGCTCCGCCACTGCGGAGGCGGTCATTGGATGGGTTTGAAAAAGGCAGACCTGGACTGTTAGGGTAATATCACACAATTATGCTCAACCCTGTCCTAAGACATAAATGTACCTCCTTGTCTTTGTATTTAAATCTTCAGGAGATAATGTATAGATCAGGCCTTTGTATTTATCAATGCTTGTTTGTGTGCCATTGCTTTTACATTTTTCAATGCTTGTTATTTTTGGCACATTGAAAAAACACTTCAAGTATATTCAGATGTGCCAATGCTTGTTGATTTGCTATTCTACCAAGTTACATTCTGGAAGCACTCGATTAAGAACTAAATTTGCATAGGCTGCACGTTCCTGGAAGTGTCAGGTAGAAAAGGAACATGCACGTGATGAGCAATCCTCCCTTCGCCTCAGAGGGGACCCCACCCTCTAGCTCAAGTATAAAAGGCTTTTACACATGCTTGCGCTCGTTCCAGCCATCCTTACCTTAAGTCTGGGATTCCAGTTTCAGTGAGTTCTTCCTCGGCTCCTCTTTCCTCCTGATGGTTGTCATGGGGAAGACAACATAGAAGAACCATTGAATTCCTTCCGGTCCGGCAAAGAACATCTTCCCCTTCACAACGTGGAAACACTTTCCTCAGGTTTGAGGGCTTCTCCAGTGATCACGTAATCCTCTGCAGAAGAATACTTTGACAGTAAGCAAACCGCATGCTTTTGACGCTCGAGAACAACAAGTAAGTCATTTTATAAACTTTGAATTTAGGCCTTTCATAAATAATGCACATTGAGTTTTTTCTACTGGAAACAGAGAGTTAATCGTTAAAGCTAACAGGACAAAGACGGTGTTCTACAGACTCGGGATAGAGGAAATCTTTCAAGCCAAAAACAGCAATTTAATTAAGCTAAAAAAACATACATATTTATTTCATGGTGAACTGCTAAAAGGAACATATTTATTTTGTGGTAAATTGCTTTCAGAAATAATACCAGGCTAAAACGAACAGCTTTATTCAAGCTACAAGAGTTAAAAGAGGACATTGCTTATTTCACTTGTTATAAAAGAAAACACTACTATAGTGAGTTTCTTTTTATTGTATCAACAATACTTACTTGGGTGCACATTTTATTTCAAGCACAAGGTGCAAGGGTGACTAATGTTTGTGGTTATTTTATTTGTATTTTGCAGAGTGTAATGTCATTTCCAAAACCTCAGTAATCTGCATCATATCAAAGATATATCTTCTGGTGGAGATATAACCAGAAGCGAAAGGTACATTATATAATTGTATGCTGATTTATAGATAGCATAGGAGCACCAAAAGAATCCTTGTTAATTGTTTCTTTTTGTTCTTTGCTTGGATTTAGAGACACAGTCCTTAGATGCCAAGATCTTCCTGAGCAAGTGAAGCAAATTCTAGGAGTGTCTTTTCTGTTTGTTATTTTATCCAAATCCCCCTTCCCTTAGGGTTTTATTCTTGGTTGGCTGTATTTCTTGTTCAGTCATTCAGGAGTGGATCCTTAGGTTCAGAAGAGAACATTCTTCTTGTCTCTCAAGTTGAACCACCTGGTTCTTCAGGTGAGTGAGGGCTTGACAGAAGCGCAATCCTGTCACAAAAAATTAAGGTTCTCCTCGAGAGACATGGATTACGAGGATATTAGGATTGATAGTCAGGCAATGGCTCAGGCTCTTAGTGATGATTCTGGAAAGAAATAATTCAGTGACTGAACTGCTACAAAAAATGCAGTTAGAAATTGATACTTTGAAACAAGAAAATAAGGTTTTGCGCCAAGAAGTTGTTCGTTACAAACCTAGATTGTCTTTATGGGAGAATCCTCGTCCCTCTGTTTTTTCTAACTCTTCTGACAAGGGAGAGAAATTTAAAATGTCAAACACATTTATGATGTCTGAATCAAACCCATCACCCGTGCAAGTTAATGTAGCTGTTCCTAATGGTGTACCACTTTCTGCTCCAGAACGCTTTTTTGGTGATAGTAGTAGGTTTAATGTGTTTGTTAGTCAATGTCAATTACATTTCATATGTAAGCCCCATTTATTCCCTACGGACGCTACTAAAGTAGCTTTTTTTCTCTCTTATTTGAGTGGCACAGCAGCAAACTGGTCCATACCTTATATTGAAAGAGATGATCCAATTCTCCATGATTGGCCTATGTTTAAAAGAACAATGACAAAATTATTTGCTAAACACACTTGCATTCAAGCAAGCGTTAATGAGTTACTGAATTTAAAACAAGGAAATAAAGATTTGTTATCATATGTTACTTGATTTAATAGGTTGTTAACGGAAACCCAGTGGATAGAAGAAAAGCTCACCTCTTTGTTTTATAGAGAATTGTGCGATGATTTAAAAGATGCCTTAGCGCACATTGTAGATTTACCTGAAGAATACTCAGAGTTTGTAGACCTAGTGCTTAAGCTAGACCATCGTCTAGGTGAAAGAAAGGGGGATAGGACGCAAATTGAACCTGGATTTTCCACAATAAAACATGAGAAAAAGGACTTGGAAAGTAAAATGCCAGAACACGAACCAATGCAAATAGGGCCCTCTGTCAAATGAAGAAAAGGATAGAAGAAGAAAGCTAAACCTTTGTTTATATTGTGCTCGCTCTGGACATTTTGCTAGAGATTTGCGGGTTAAACCAAAAGCACCTAAGAAAACTAATGCTTTAATTGTTACTCCTAAGGAGCAGGAAAACTAAAAAGCTCGTCAAGAACGGGGGTCGCTTGTGCGAGTAATAAGAATGATAAGAGCTCCAAAAATGTATCTAACATTGTGCCACGAATACGCATTTTGTTATTCAAGTAATCCTAATAATTAGTAGTTGCGTCAGTCGGTCCCAGTTTTACTTGATTCTGGAGCTACTGGTTCAGTGCAGTCATCCTGCATGTGTGTGAGATTATCAGAGATCTGTACACCCTCATAAATGCATGCGATCGCATCTGTTTGGACCATGCAGAGTGCCCTTGTGAGGGGTACCCCAGTTTGGGATGGTAGGAGATTACAATTGGTAATGAGTCTGTGTCTTGCTACTGTACTGATAGATGTTGGTCCATGACACTGTCACACTGTTCATTTCCCCTTCTCTTCTCCCATGCCTGCAGCTCAAGGTACACCAGCGTAAGGCAGTGTGGAGGGCCATTGCAGCAAAGGTGCGAGCCCTGGGGGTATCCAATCGACGACGCACCCACTGCCACAAGAGGTGGGACGACATCAGCTGGCTGGCTAAGAATGTGGCAGAGATGACATTGGGGCTGCTACCACGCATTTTGGTGTTTGGCACGGCACAACATGACACCACTGATAGGCCGTATATTGGCAGTGACTTATCCTGAGCTGGATGCACATCTGAAGGAGCACCGGCAGCAAGGCAGGGGTGAGTATTTGGGGAGGGTGACTTTGCCTGGGAGCGGATGCATGTGTACAGGGCCTTTGGCACTGGTGGCGCATGTGATGCTCGTGGGGTGGTGCTGTGCTGTGTCATGTGAGTGGCCGCTTTGATGGGTGCCAGTGTTATGCATTGTCCCAAACTGCCCTTACAAGGGTGAGCCTCTCTGTCGTGCTTTCCCATTGCAAGATGTGTTAGCATCTACATGGTCATTCAGCATTGGGGATGGTGTGGGGAATCTATTAGGGGTGAGCAGCAGTGTCCACTATCTGACTGTGACTTGCATGTATGCCTACTTTGCATGCACCATGATCGGTGAGGCACACGGTGAGGCACACACATCAGACAAGAATGTGCCCCAGAGTACCACATGGTCTTTGTTAAGGCCTACTTGGTCAATGTGAACTGTCATGTCCTAATAGGTGTGTTTTATCCCCTCCTGTTCCCTCAAGGTCTGTCAGTGGTAATAAGTGGTTCCCCACATCATGTCCCTAGGTGTGTGCAGAGCAAGTTGTGTGTCTGGTACACTCATACACCTGCAGGGTGTTGTACTCAACATGGCAGATATTCAGGGTTACAGGCACTGTTGTGGTCTATGTAGTTTGTAGTTGTAATGTGATTGCAGGGTGTGGTGGTCACCATGTAGATTTGGGCATCTCCTGTATTGCATTGATTGTTTTTCTTTGTCCTGCTGATGACACTAATGCAACCCTGCATCTCTCACTCATGCAGAATCAACAGAGGGCATGGAGGAACAGGAGCCATAAACCAGTGGTGGTGAGAGTCGCACTTCAGCTGCACTGAAGGACAGTGACACAGAGCCCACCAGCGCATCTAAGGGGGACCGTAATATGCAGGAGGAATCCCTGCCGGAGACACAGAGCACAAGATCATCTGATGCCAGTGGGGATGCATCCATGTTGGAAGGCACAGGGAATGGGGACTCTGCATCATCTACTAACATACAGCGGCCAGTGCCCACCCTCCCATCCACTTTCTCTGGTGCTGCCCGTGTCCATGTCAGTAAGAGAGGACAAGTTACATTCACACCTGGCACCGCTGAGCCTGCACCTGTCACCCCTGATGCCATCAGTGCTGAGTCTGAAGAGCGCCTGCGCCAGCTTTGTGTGGGCCCTGCTCAATGCCTTCAGTGACCATGACAAAACATTTGGCCAGGTGGTTGACTACATGAAGGGCATGCACTCTGACGTTGGTGGGCTACACCGCACAGTCCAGGTGTTGTCGTCCACAGTGACGTCTGCCCTTCAACAAGCACATGCTCCCATTCCTGCTCCAGTGCCTTTGTCCACCCCCCAGTCAGTGGCCACATCAGATGATAGTGACCACGGTTCCCAGTCACGATACAGCACAAGAAGCCCCCAGCAGAAGCAACCCAAGTGGTCCCGCCCACAGACACCATCCCCACAGAAGAGTAAAGCCAGTCCAGAATGCAAAGACAAGATCCCGTCAGGGAAGAGCAAGGCAGAAAAAGCAAGAAAGCAGGCATCAGGCTCCCATGCCTGAGAGGCATCACCATCCAAGGACTCTCCAAGCCCTAAAACTTCACGCAGAGCTAGGCATGCAGTGTCTATGCCCACTGAGGGGGTATTGTCTGGCAAGGGTACACCTAGGAAGGGCTCAGGGCCACATTCCCCGCCACATCAACTCCAATTCCAAGCCCAGTGAAGTAGGTGAAGGAGGGCACTGTAGGGGCTACCCCTGACAAACCGGCAAAGAAGGGCACTGTAGGCCAGACAAAGCATACCGCAGGATCCAGCACATCACCAGAGGGAGTGCCAGTGTCTGCACCTGAAGTGGCTCTGTTGGTGTGTGTGCCTGTTGTGTCCCAACCAGTTCCCATTAACCCCAGTACAGGAAAGCCATTTTGCATTCCCAAGAAGTGAAAAGGCACCCCTCAACCTCTCCCACCCACACTGTGTCACAGGTCTGCATGTCTACGCCTGCACGTGCCACTACACCACTTGGTCCAAATAGCCCTCCAGCTTGCAAAGCCACTGGTAGCCCTACATCACCTAGGCCTCTGTCTCCCCAGTCAAGTGGTCCTGCTGTCCCACACACACAGCCAGCTCCAAGTCCGCCTGACAGCCAAGCGTGAGTGTTAGCCCCCTCATACATCTGTCTCTCATACAGGTGTGCTAGTCCTGCCCATTGATTACAACCTGGGTGTGTCACTGGCCATGATAGGGTACAGTCACACACACTCACTGTGCAGCTTCTCATGTCCTGACTCTGCACTTCTCCCTGGCCACTGGCCTTGTCATTCACTGTTGTTCTGGCCTTGCCTGTGCAGCTTCTCATGTCCTGAATATGCACTTCTCCCTGGCCACTGGCCTTCCTGTTCTGGCCTGGCCTGTGCAGCTTCTCATGTCCTGACTCTGCACTTCTCCCTGGCCACTGCTCTGATGTGTTGGACTCTCAACTGTGCAGCTTCTCATGTACCTGCTGTGCCACCTGCCCTGTACACTGACCCTGTTGCACAGCTGTGTTGGACTCTCCCCTGTGCAGCCTCTCATGTACTTGCTGTGCCACCTGCCCTGGACACTGGCCCTGTTGCACTGATGTGTCCCTCACAACCACACTGTTATCTTGAAATTGAAGATTCCAACATCAGTTGCCTCATCATCGACACCGGTGACACTGCATGCGTCATGACTAGGGGTGGGCGGGCGGCTACGCTCTGTGCACGGAGTGTGCGTAGTGCCGGCTTTTACGCATTTTGCGTAGCAGGCGTAGAATCCGGCACTACGCACGCTCCGCAGACGGAGCGTAGCTGGCCGCCACCCGCCTCCCTCCCGCCCTCCCTAAATACTTTAAATTAGGAGTGTAAAAGAATTAAAAGGCACTTACCTTGCCCGCCGCATCCCCGGGGCTCGCGCTATCTCCATTCTTCCGTCTTGTGTACCAATGCGCATGCGCGGGCGGCCGCGCATACGCATTTCTCGCGAAAAAATGCGCATGCGCATTAGTACACAAGACGGAAGAATGGAGATAGCGCGAGCCCCGGGGACGCGGCGGGCAGCGGCGGGCAGCGGCGGGCAAGGTAAGTGCTTTTTAATTCTTTTACACTCCTAATTTAAAGTATTTAGGGAGGGCGGGAGGGAGGCCTGTGGTGCGTAGTGGGGCTACGCGGAGTGCGGAGGTGGGCGTAGATTCTCGCCCACTTCACGTAGCTCCGCGAAGCCCCACTACGCCCACTACGCCCAGGGTTAGTCATGACCAGACAGGACTACAAATCACTACAACCGTGACCCACCCTCATAAAAGTGTACTCTTATGAAAGCCTGAAGATAATAGGAATTGCAGTCACTTATTGCTCCAAGATAACATATGTGACCACACTGATTGGGAGCAGAAAAGCAGGGGCTCTTCACCTCATTGCATTCAAAATACTAGAAAACATGGTGGATGACATGCTGTAAGAGTTTTCCAGCATTTTCAATGGTATAGGATGCATCAAAGAGGGATAAACGTAAAACTACAAATAAACCGCTCTGTGCAACCAGTAACATCTAGTTAGATACCTGAAGGAAGTGACCTGATTAGGGTCACCCGGGTTACTTGCGACCACCTCTCAGCCTTCCAAACAAATGAAGAGTCAGTCAGACAGTAGAGAATACAAAACAAAGTTATTTATTAGTCATACACTCGAGTGGAGTCCAGTCTGACCAGTCTCCTTAGAATGCTGTAGAGGGACTGACCCCCGTCAACATAGTAATACAAGATGTACATTTCCAACACCCCTAAAGACCTTCCCTTACTGGAATTTTCCAGTCTGGGTGCTGATGAACAAAGGAGGTACAGATGGACGAGCTACCATCCTGAGACCGGGTATTTCTTAGTTTCAAGATTACTCTGCCCGTACTGGGAAAGGCATGCAAAGACAGAACAATCTATTCATTCGTGCAGTAAATCTCAACCTTGACTAATAAAGAGAAACAATTGAGGCTGCTTTCTGCTGAGGCAGAGAGTATGGGACAGAAGCTTACTTTCGATCTTAGTACGAAATGGTGGCTGAATACAAAATGGTGCCACACATGCTAACTTAACCCGCACAATGCTAGAAGTGGTCAGCTAGAAGCATCTCATTCCAACATGCCAATGGATCTCGTTCAACATTAGAGGTCAAGGTGGTACGTGGATGGCTGGCCTATTGTGTTATAGACCACCCTCGTCAACTACAGCGGCCCTTCAATCCCTGGTCGACCTGATATATGATCTTTCAAACTCCCACTCTAAGTTCCTTGTCTTGGGCGACTTTAATCTGTGGCCCTCTGGGCCCCACGACCTTGCCTTTCGAGAACTCTGCCAAGCGTGTGAGAATATTCAACTTGAACAACTTGTCCTCTCCCCCACCCACACGAAGGGGCATACACTGGACTTGGTGTTTGCGGATAATGAACTAATCTCAGTGAAGGACATTTTAACTCAATGCTGGACCGACCACTCACTGATCCTTTTTACTGTAGCTCAGCCGGCCCTATCACAACCAGTTAGTTCGGGGAGTACTACATTCAATCGATCATGGACTCGCCTGTTAAAGGAGATTAAGCAACCTATGTTCCTGGCCTGAACATTTGAGTTAAAGAACAGCGTAGGTGAGAGCTATGATGCCCTCTGTCAGCAAATCTTAACAACCTTGGACGAGGTAGCACCCTTACGGAAACTGAAGGACAGATCCAGAAGGACCAATGGCTGGTTCACCGAGGAACTCGGCCAGGTGAAGCTACGCTGTAAACAAGCAGAACGCACATGGAGGAAAGGATATTCAGAGCAGGACAGGGCCACCTATAAAGGCATCTTACTGGAATATAAGCTCCAGTTAAGAAATGCCAAAGCCAAATTCTTGGAAGAGACATTGGCAAAGGCATCGAATAAATCACAGACCCTGTTCAAATTGGTAAAGAGCTTAGCCAATCCTACGTGTGCCATACCATCTCCACCGGTGTCACAGGAGCTTTGTGACTCTTTAGCCACAGCTTTTGATGACAAAATTAGGAACATTCTGAAGGGCCTTGAGGGTTCTATGCAGCCTATGCCATCTGGTTCTTGTCCCTCTGTGTCCCCAGGTCACCCGGCTTCTGAGTCAAGTATGAACAAGGAGCCTGCCTGTCAGTTGCCGAGTTTTCCAATACCCTCGCTGGAGGAGTTTTGTGCTCTGGCTAACTGTGTATCATCTGGCTCTCCTCTTGATCCCTTGCCGCACAAGATCTGGAAGGCCTTCCAGGACAAGCTGTTTCCCCCGCTCCACTCTATCTGTTGCCAATCGTTAGATACTGCATCTGTACCAGACTGCTGGAAATTGGCTATTGTAACACCTTTGCTAAAAAAGGCTACTTTGGACCCCCTCTGCCCAGCCAATTACAGACCTATCTCGCTGTTACCATACGCGATAAAGATCTTAGAGAAGTGGGTTACGAGAGCCTTGGCCAACTTCCTGGAATCCAACTCCAGTCTGGATGTAGCTCAGTTTGGCTTCAGACCGGGCCACGGTACTGAGACTGCTCTGGTTACCGTGTTGAATGATCTGCGAACGCGTGTCGACAGGGACAAGTCAGCATTTTTAGTACTGCTTGACATGTCGGCCGCGTTCGACACGGTGAACCATGAGGTCCTTCTGGGCCGTCTCGGTAATGCGGGAATAACGGGCTCAGCACTAGCCTGGTTATCATCATATCTGGATAACAGACAACAGGCAGTAACATTACCACCGTTCCGCTCTGCCATACGCCAGGTGAACCAGGGTGTCCCCCAGGGTTCGGCGATAAGTCCGATTCTTTTTAATCTGTACCTCCGCCCCCTGATACAACTTATAAGATCTTTCGGTATTCAAGTCATCAACTACGCCGATGATACCCAATTGATTTTTTCTTTTGAGGGTTCAGAGGCAGTGTCGAGGGACACCTTCCATCAGTGTATGTCGGCTACAGCAAAGTGGTTGCAAGCCAATTCACTCCAATTCAATGGCACAAAGACGGAGATATTGCACTGCTCTTCTGACCGACTCCCTCGCCCATTGCCGGAAGATTTTTGGCCTAGCTCCATTCCAGGCTCGGTGGAGGTAGCAGATTCGGCACGCAATCTGGGAGTCATGTTCGAGTCGAACCTACAATTGGACGTCTCGGTGAACAGGACTGTTGGGACATGTATGGGCCTGCTCCGTGCTCTACGGAAGATACTGCCGCTTCTGCCGCGGGATGCCAGAGTAGAAGTAGTGCGTAGTACCATCCTCAGTAGGTTAGACTACTGTAACGCACTACTTCTAGGAGCCCCAAAGGTTTTGATCCATAAATTACAGAGGGTTCAAAACATGGCGGCTAAACTAGCCCTATCCCTACCTCGCTCGGCTTCTTCTGCCGGAGCCCTGGCAATCTTACATTGGTTGCCGGTCCAGCAGAGGATCTCCTATAAGGCTTTGTGCCTGGTTTTTGGAGCACTGCATGTTCAAGGACCAATACCATTGCAAAATCTTTTTTCGTGGTATCAGGCTGCCAGACCTCTGAGATCCGCCTCAGCGTTCCTAGTGAAAGTCCCAAGAATAAACAGAGTGAGAATGGGCGGCCGCGCCTTCAGTTTCACGGCCGCCAAAATGTGGAACACTCTACCTCTAACACTGAGGAGCAGTCAAAATTTGACTTTATTTAAAAAGGACCTTAAAACCTTTCTCTTCCCTAGAGCAGAATAAATTGTAGAACTGATGGTGGAACTGATCTCAGCGCCAGGATACCCGCTGGGTGACAGCTGCGCTTAATAAGCATTAAAATACATACATACATACAAAATACATACTTGACACCTAGGAAGCTGCTGGTGTCATGGAAAAAGTGGAAGAGCTATCCCCTTTGGTCTCACCCTTTGTTTGAAAAACTCCAGAACTTGGAGAGTTGCAAATATGTGGACACAAGGCAATCCACAACAGCCATAAAAATAGAATACCACGTAACCCAAATAGTGGATTATGATGTGGTCAAGGTCAATAAAGCCAAGTGGCTTTACAAAATTGATCTTTCATCAAGATACCACCAACTAGAAATCAACATAGCGTCACAATACATCACTACTTTTCCAAAGCATACTGGGCTCAGATTCTACCTATGCCTCAACTTCAGAATATCCACCACAATTAAGGTATTCCAGCAGTGCATCCAAAAGTTGTGGCAGAGCAAACATGCAAGTTCAATGTAAGTGAAGACAACCTTCTTCACTGTCGCTACCATAGAGGAACGCAAACACAGCATAAGAGCCCACCTGACCAGTATCAATGAAAGCAGACTGACTCTACATAGGAATAAGTGTGAGTTTTTAATGAAAGAAATGAATTTATTTGGCTATTGTTTCACAGCCTGTGGTCTAGCTCCAGACCCGAAGAAAACGCAAAACATGAAAACAGTGGTTGCTCCCAAGAATGCCAGGAAAATAGGGAGTTTCCTAGTGATTATCACCCATTTGTGAATGTTTCATTTCCGCTCTGACCATCCTTACCAAGTAATTACAAGACCTTCTTGAAGCAGAGATCCCATGGTTCTGGCTGTTCAAACAACAAGAGGCTTTTAGGAACATCAAAGAAGCCCAATCTGCTAGCATGATCTCGAGGTACTATGGACCAAGCCTAGCCACAGAACATGTTGTTAACACCATGCCCACAGGATTCAGTGCACCCATGCTACAGATGCAGATTTATCAGATCAGTGGGACATAGATCACATAGACTCTCGTACCTAAAAATAAGTGATTACTGTAATATTGGGGTGTTGTCATTGTCACATATATCTGCATAGCAACCTATTCTAAGTAGGCACTGACCACGGAAGACTAATTCGCTTATTCAAAGGAAATGTGTTCAAACCAGCACTTCACATGGAGAAATGAATCCTCCAGCTTCAAGTATATGCATTTAAGGTCATGTATTGGATGAGTCATGGGAACTTAGCAGACAACCGATTTGAACACCTGTGGGAAAATGGACCTCTCTGAAGGGTCACCCCAAAATATTTGCCTTCCGCCTCCTCTTTTTCTGATCTCGTTTGTGTTGGCCTCAGGACTCTGAGCACTTTACCTCTGCCCCCAGTGCTAAAGGGCATGTGGTCTCTCCCCTAGACATGGTTTAATTGATGTATCCACAATTGCCACATTTAATTCACTTATGTGTCCCTAGTACAATGCACTACATGTGCCCTGGGCCTGTAAATAAATTAAATGCTGTACTTGAGATTGCAGTACTGAGTGTGTCACCCACTCAAGTAGCCTGTCAACATGTCGCAGGCCTGAAACTGCAAATCCTGTGTGTGCAGACAACACTGCCCTGTCGATTTGGACTTTAAAACCACTTTCTAAGCCTTAAATTCCCTTTTTATTACATGTAAGTCACCCCTAAGGTAGGCCCTAAGTAACCTATAGGGCTGGGTGCTGTGTAATTAAAAGAAAGGACATGTAATTTTAAGTTTTGCTTGTCCTAGTAGTGAAAAACTCCCAAATTAGTTATTCACTACTATGATGCCTACCCCTTCCATATGTTAACATTGGGGATTCCTCCTTACATCTAATAAGCTGTAATCCCCAAGTGGATGTAAGCTGTAATCCCCAAGTGGATGTAGGTAGAGCTCTCACAGTTAGTACCTATGGCATTTTAATGATAAATCCTCTTTAATAGGAACATCAAATTTATCATTACAATTTTATAAATGTAATTTTTAGAAAAATAACATGTTCATGCTCTTGGCCCTTTTGTGCCTGCAGTCTATCTCTTATCAGTCTGTGGTAGGTGAACGCTTGACTTTGTGTATTCCCTCTAGGCAGTCACGCCTGAAGAGAACTTAGGTGTGACTTAATGGATCTTCCTGCGATGAAAGGAGGAAGGAGCTAGGCTTAGCATCACACTTATGCCTGAATAGAATGTGTCCTCTCCACATACAAAGGCCTGCATAGCCCCCTGTAATAAGTCTACAACCAGGGAAGGATGGGATGATCTCTGTGCACTTCAAGACCCTTCTTTGAAGTCACTCCCACTTCAAAGGCACAACTGTGTATACATACTGGGTCTCTGACCCCTCCAAGACAGTACACTTCTGGACATGAAACCACTCTGCCAGGAAGAAGAACTGCTGTGCCAAAGGACTGCCACAAAGCTGGCCTGCTGCTCTAGAAGACTGCTTCCTTACATTTCTGTTGTTGCCTGCTGCTCTTTCCTACTGGGTAAAGACTGGACCTACATCACTTGAACCCAGAGTGACTCCAAGGGCTACCTCACTATCCTCCTGATTTGAAGACTCAGGGATATAACATTCTTCTGCTCCGCTCCTGTGCCAGGTCCATTGGAAGTGGACCCAGGTGCTTGTCCAGTGCAACTGATGTTTCCCCTGCTGCAAGAGCAGAATCATGCGGGAACACAACCAGTGCATTATCTTCAAAATTGGTATATCGCCCTTGCTGCATGGACAAAATCGACGCATCACTTTGACTTCAGGATTGACAATGAAGCATCGCTCGGCTGCACCCTGTATCTTTGCTGTTGTGACACGGCTCAAGGAACTTTTGCTCAGCGGGACCTGAAAATCCCGGTATCTGGATCGGGCTCCATCACAGTCAGCCTGGACTTTTGACTTTGTCCTGGTCCAGCTCAACCATATATCCCATATAGGAGCATATTTCTTTTAAACGCTCTTTAGAAAATCATATGTCCAGTTATACATATTAACTGTTTGTCATTTTGGTCTTGTTTTATCTATAAAATTAAGTTCTATTTTTCCAACCTGGTGTGGAGCCTTTTTTGTGGCGTTTTCACTGTGTTACTGTTTGAAGTGTTGCACAAATACTTTACACATTGCCTCTTAAGTTAAGCCTAACTGCTCTCTGCCAAGCTACCAGAGGGTGAGCACAGGATCATTTAGGGTGTGTTGTGACTTACCCTGACTTAGATTGTGATTTTTGCTTGGACAGGGTGTTGCGTGTTTATCTAGGTTCCTGATCGATACTGTGACCTTATGCCCCTATTCGGCTATAAATCCATTTATTCCCTATATTGGCATAACCGTTCAAGTGCGATTTTCTGAAAAGTCATCTCTGGCCTCACACGAACAGAGCCACATTCCAGCATAGTTCTCTCTGCCACTTCCTTTGCGACCAATTAGTGCAATGACAGAGCAGTAGTCACTATCTGATATTCCTAGATAACACTCCGAGTTCTTCAACAAGATAAAAACTTAGCAAACCTGGAAATCCCCGCTTGCTATGTTTTGATTAGTAATGGAACTCTAATGAGCAACTGATAACTATCACTTCCTAGTGACATCTTTAATTGACGTCTTATGTCCAGCAAACTTGCGTCAAACCCGGCACCTGTCAGGTATAAATATTACCAACGTTGCCTTATGCAATAAGAGCTGTAAGCTGTGAGCTGTGAGCTGCAAGACCCCGTGTTGGTAAATCTAGCACTCTGTCGCTGCAGCCTGCTATCCTGTGGTGGTGAAGCTGCTGATACCATTATCGCCACTACAGCGCGAACTATGGTGCAGTACGCTTAAGGAGCTGAACAGCCGTCCCTCTGCGAAGACATCCAGCAGATTCCAGCTGCCCGCGGACGCTGTCCCCCCTCCTTCCTCGACGCGCTGAAGAGAAGCCGCTGCCTTTCTCGTGCAGAGAAATCCAGTCCCGGCGCTTCCGGTTTACCCTTGCGGGTGACTGGGATATCGAGAGAGACCCCTGAAGTAGATACCAATCCTCCATCATTCTATTCAGAGGTATGGTGTTGACTAAACCCTTAGACAAGAATTCTTGAAACAAACCTTGGCAAAACCAACTTAACTTAAGCTACTTACTTACTCCCCTTTTCACGTGTTAGGCTTAGGTCAGGCACACTGGGGTAGGCTTAGTTAGAAGCACCAGTTGAGTATGTTAGCCTAATGTATATATGACTGTATATATGTTTTATTACTTTTAACCATTGTATGGCTAAGAAACCATATCAATGCTTTTACAGTTCTATTTCGCAATACTTATCTTACTGTACGTACTTTTTATAATAACAATTATTGCAATTGTGGCAATACATTTCTCTTGTACGAGAAGAAAGACTGTTCAATAAATGTTAACCCTTTATTGACAAACGCCCGTCTCTCTATTCTCTACATCTCGTGAAAGTAAACTGCACTAGACTGACTGAGTGAAATACATGTCTATTGTTTCACACGACCCTAGAGATTGACTCTTGATCTGAGGAGCAAAGTTGTCATGTTGCACGGTTGTTGGAAAGCTGAATCCCTTCTTGTCTGTGCCAGGGAAGCTGATCACTTCCTATGCAGAGAAGAAAGTTTCCAGTGACCTCTGAGCTAGTTGGTAACACAACCCAATTAAGTTTAGCATAGTCAGTGGAGGCCTGGAATATCTGCAGTTCCACGTCGATACTACTGTTTATGTTATTCCAATGCGCAGGGCCTAGTGGGAAACTAGGAACTACACTACATGGCGCCCAAACGTTTGGTAAGGCGATAAACTAACGCAAGACGTTAGAGTAACTCAGTCGTGCATATTTCACACAGACCCCTTTCTCCCGTAAATACTCCAATAGACGTCTGGAGTGGGTGAAAGGTTAAAAATCCGCCCGACCTTAGTAGGAAGAGATTCCTATGTAAAGCTCTGGTTTATTCAACGTTGAAGGATACAGTGTTCCAAAATATTGTGCACCTAATCTTTGTCTCCTTGGAGACCTACTCTGCAAACCTTGCATTTTTACAATGCCAGAAAACAACGGAACCTCTGGGGCCGCAGTAGATGCGACTCAGCAAGGTCCCGAATACACAGACCCGGATGCTATAATCATCCCGGTCAACTTAAGAAGATCTATAACGTTAAAACTTATAGAAAACGGACTGACACCTCAAGGTGGTGCAGTAATTTTCGTGATAGAGGCTCACGAGTATCGGCAGACAGAGGTATTCTATTCATGGATAAACTTTCCAGCGGCAAACGCTAGAACACAAGAGTTTCACTATTACAAAATAGAGAAACATCCGGAAGAGTACACTCCTTTCGAGGAGATTGAAATTCCACTTAAATTTCAAGAGCACCTGCTCTGGTTTAATGGCGCCCTAAAACACAATGATCACATAACTAGGCTCGGTCCACTAGGTAGACCAGGAGCAACGTGGCCGGTTCTAGCCAGCTACACACCACATCCTGACATTGCTAAGGAAGAGCTGTTAGTACAGCTAAAAACATTAATAAAAATACATAGGCAATTAGTCCAATATGTAATGCGGACTGCAACAGTCCAGCCAGCTGTTAATTCACACCAGCTGACCCCTCATCAGGGAAACACAAATAAAATTAAACCACAGAACATACAGTCATGTCTTGGTAAAACACCCGTAAAACGGGAACAAATTCCTTTCTGGTTAGCACAGAAAATCACTCAAATAGAGGCAGTATTTCCTGATACTACCCCTATTGAGAAACACAGAATCTTGACCATCTGCCTTCCTATGGGAATCGCACCACACGTGGAGGACTGTGACACTTGGGGTACAGTCTTTGCTTCCATTTATACAAAAACACACGGTGTTCCGTCTATGGCGGTAATACCAGAAGTGCTAAAACAGATTCAAAATGAATTCGGTCCAGAGCCCGCTTTAAATCTAGGTATGAAATTACTGAAAGACTTCAAGCAGGTCTCGGCTATATTATTAGCCAACATAAAAGGAGAAGCAGCATCTGTGGCGATTCGCCAGAAGGTGAGGGAAACAGATATAAAAGATCCTGTTGAGCTTGCAAAAATCATAGAAAAGTGCTATGAAGAATTAGGTAGAGACAGCTTGGGTGGGAAACCAGTAAAGCCCCAACTGCTTGAAAGTCCTGAAAAATTATTTATTAAAAATAATTTAAACACTCCTAAAAAGAGCTGGGATGGAAATAAACAATCCACTCCCAAGGAAAAAGTTTTCCAGTCCAGAGGAAGGTCTCCTCGACGGAGGGAAAGAACTCCGACTCGAGAACGCCAGTCTCCCCAGAGGGAGCCCTCTGAGAAAAGATATAACCTTAGAAATAGGGATAATCTGAAAAAACCTGATAGATATCAAAGTAGTGATACACGTCCCTCTCGATCTCTTCCACAGATTTCGGAAAGAAGAGGACGGTCAGACCCAGGAGAGCACACCAAGTCCAAAGACAAGGAACCTGCTCAGAGTAAAAAATCTCAATTTCCTAAAAAGAAGGTAGCCAGTATTAGAGTAATCAACCATGCCGAGAATACTGAGGACACCGTTGAAAAACGGGGAGTGGGCATTGACAATGTTGGACAGTGCAGCAGAAATCAGTATAGCGCGCAAGAACTTGATGAGTCATCTGGAGACAGTGGACACGAATGAATACATTCAGGTTGAAACTGCCGACGCCAGACTTAGCGAGCCCCATAAAATATACGAAATAACATTGCGTATGGAGGGTGATAAGACTAGGAAAATTAAGGGTCTATTTTGGGATAAGCTCTCAAAAGGCTATGATATTCTGTTAGCTGAAAAAGTCTGGCCCCCGGAGTTTTTCAGGGAATGCCCTCGTGGCGAAGAAGTGATTATGCCTGCCTTCTCGAATCACATTCCAATTCACAAAAAATATACATATGCACGGAAATGGGCAGTAGCACAGGCACCTGCATTGTATAAAAATCATGTAGGATGGGATGAGGATTCACCTCCTCACAAAATCCAACTAAAAAGTGAACCAACTGCCCAACGGCAGTATCCCATAAAGCAAGAAGCTAAAAAACAGGTCAGGGAGATCTTAGATCAACTTGAATACCAGGGGGTGATTGAAACATGCACCTCTCAAATGAACAATCCTTTGTTTCCTGTCTCCAAGCCAGACAATTCATATCGTCTAGTTTTGGGCTACAGACATCTTAATACATGTTGCAAAACTTTTGCAGTACAAAACTCGCATAGTGCAGCCCTAATGAATAACATAGTTAGGAAAAAATATAAAACGACATTAGACATATCTAATGGTTTCTTTTGTCAAAACATTGCACCAGAAAGCAGATATTTGACCGCTTTCTCCGCATTTGGGTCGCAGAAAAAATTCTGTCGACTCCCACAGGGGTTCAAGAACAGCCCAGGACTATTCTCAGCTAGGGTAACAGAGTTACTACAAATCTATGATGATGAAGCATTATCTTACGTAGATGATATCTATCTCACAGACGACGACTTGGATACTCACTTGAAAAGAGTGAACACCATTATACTTGGGTTCGCAGCAGAGGGTTACAAATTCAACTTTAAGAAGTCCCGAATTGCCCATCTGACAGTACTATTCTTAGGGTACGAATTATCAAGTGAAGGGAAAAGCCTAGCGGACAACTTCTTAGAGAAGTGCGCTGTACTCCAAGCTCCAAAAACGCTGAAGAATTTACAATCCATTCTAGGTTTTCTGAATTTCGGAAGAACTTACATTCTAAATTACGCAGAGAGGGGTAAACCTCTCTACGAACTAATAAAACCTGATTTTAAACAAATCAATTGGACTCAAAAACACACAGAAATTTTGAGATCACTGCAAACAGACATGTTAGCAAAAACAAAATTAGACACACGTGACAACACACGCGATCTTGTAATCCGAGTCATCCCAGGAAGATGCGGATTCACGTACCTAACCTCTAATGAGGGAGAAAAGGTACCAATTTCAATTAAATCTCACTTGTACACACAAGCAGAAAAAAACATTCAGTCACACAGAAAAAACTGTGAACGCAGTGCAAATCGCATTAGCAAATGAACGAGAACTAGCACACGGCAAAAGGATTAACATCCTCACAGCGGAATCCGCCTTCGAAGCGCTATTCAGCCCAGTAAACCTGCCTACAGTGTCACTGGATCCGAAATGGATACAGTGCATAGATTCTCTAGGAGCGGAAGACGTGAAATACTATTTCGCCCCGCAATACGAAGAACTGAATGATTTAGAGTATGAAGAAGAATATCCTCTGCCAATCGAAATTCTGCCTCTCCCACAATATGCCTGTATAATCTATACAGATAACTCTGAACAGCATTTCAACGTAGAGAGAAAATCCTACGATACAGCATGTGTGATCATTAAATGTCGTTGGCTGTGCGGTAAAATCAGACCGAAAGTAACAAAAACCGAATCAGTAAAGTACTGTTCGGCTCAGAGAACTGAAATTAGATGTTTAAAGATGGCGCTTGAAAATGCAGAACGTGAATTCCCGACACTTATCGTGTGCGATTCTCATTTTTGCGTCAACTCTTACAATAACAAACTGCAGAGTTGGATCAAAAACGACTACAAAGATGACACAGGTGCCACAATAAAGCATAAATTGCTCTGGAACGAGGTAGCTCTTTTAAGTAAAGAACTACAAAAGACTCACGTGATTCACGCACAGAGTCTTCAACGTGATGGCGTTCACGTTGCAGGGAATTCATTGGCTAATACAGCCACCGCGGAAGCAACTAAACCGGCTTCCGTAGCCACAAAAAAGCGTACAGATAAATACATAGACGGGGAAACCATGCTGGCAGTAAAAACGACCGTAAAAGGCGACTGTGCAGCACTACCCGTAAACTATCCACTCAACTATGCATACATATTCGATGCAAACTCCGTTCCTTTTGCTCGAATCCCTGGAGTGGGGGACAGAGTAATTCCAAACACGAACAGGAGAATATTTTTAATAGCAGACGCACACATGGGATTGGGTCTGAGACACCAAACAATCAGGGACTCTCTGACTGAATTACAATCAGTATATTGGTGGCCGGGAATGAGTGTAGGACACCGAATATATGCAAACAACTGTGAAAACTGCAATAGGGATCGCAGTAGTGAACAATGCTACCGGCTACCGATCAGAAACAGCGTAACGCTGCCTGCACCCCAACCTGCGTCCTATTAATCAATTAAGGCGAAAAGCACTTAAAAAATGAGGCCCCCAGCGCTCGGCTGACGCTAGAACGGTTATAAAAGATTTGCGAGTCTTTATCGGCACATACGCAATTACCACGTTCCATTCTGACCAGGGTCCTGCTTTCAGCTCTCGAGCCTATGAGGAGGCCATGGCCAGCATGGGAATTGGGTTGCGGTATTCTTGTTCGTCATACCCCGGAAGGGAACAGTGTGGTAGAAAGAAAAAACCGGGACATAAAGCAATCTATAACAGCGAAGGTATTAGGTTCAGGCGCTGGGTGGGTCAAACATTTAATAAGTGTCCAGACTAGTCTTAACAACATGCCAAGAAATTCTCTAAAAGGTTTCAGCCCATACGAACTATTGTTCGGAATTAGAATGCGAGTTCAGGACCTCGATAGTCAAATGTCAGTGGTACAAGAAGAAACATCGCACTTTGATGTAAAGGATCGTTTGGCTGTTTTACAGGAACTGAATGAAACAAGAAAATCATTAAGCAACATAAAGTTAAAGCAACAGCCAAGTACCACTGACGAGGCACCACCCGCAACAACCCCAGCAAGGCCTGTCTGGATTCCAAAGATTGGGGATCTAGTCAGAGAAAAGATCGCGGTTAAGAAGGAATTTGGGCCTTCTTACAGAAAAGCAGTACCTGTCTTGGCAGTCACCGGAACAAGATCAGTTGTGCTACCGCCCCTTGCTGGTAAAAAGGAGAACAGAGTTGTGTCTATCGATCTGGTAAAACCACAAGCATGTGGCCTATAATCAACAGTAGGCCCAGTGGACTCCCAAGAAACAACAGAATACCCAAACTTGCAACAATCCAAGAGGTTCAAACTGAAAGACTAATCACATTCGATCAGCCTGCAGTGCACAATAAAGGACTATGCAATAATGCCATGGAACTCGTGCCTCTTGAAACACAGATTGAAACAGTTCGTCAAGAAACAACACCAGTCTACAATGATGTGGCATCAGAAAGTGCTACCGAGAGACAGATTGAAAGAACAATCCCATCAATTGACAGAACTGCCTCTGGTTATTTCATCAACTTCGACAACTTCTCTGAAGATCAAAACGACCTCGAAGTGATGCCAGAAACAAAAAAGTCTTTTAAAGAAAAAGCAACAGAACTCTTTCATCAACTGAAGGAAATCTACCTTGTTTCCCCTTGGCTAGAGTTCTGGTTCGGTCTAGGTGTATTTTTCCTCCTGCTTTGGCTCATCATGGTACTATGTTTGTGAAAATTCATTGAAGGAAAATATATTACAATGGACACAGCAAGTCAGAACATCAACTTAGTCCTGAAACCACACAGATCATCCCACGTGAAGAAAAGAGAACTGTCAACAGTAAATGTCACAGCAATTCCAATACCTGGTGGGGTAGTATGGGAGAAAACAGACTATAAGATCTATGGTCCGGTCGAAATCCTGAAGTATCCTCATCAACTAAAGGTTTCCTTAAGTGACTTTGTGACACCAAGTACATTCTCTGATGATTGGGACTTTAACAGTATTAATGACATGATGTCTGATTTAGTAATGTCAGCTAGATTCACAGATCATGATTATTTACAAGGTTCATCTAGTTATGAGCAGTTATTCTGTTACACCCACTATGGGGATCACTACTTGCATAAATCTGCACAGCCTAGAAATGTTTTTATGTATAATCAATGGGAACATTGTTCTACACCACCTAAAAGCAGTTCTAAAGCATTTTTTGAGAAATTCAAATATTTTTCAGGGTTTAACACCAGTGATGCAGAAACGTTTTATTACAAACTGTTAGATAAAACAGGATTGAAAACAATGCTGACAAATTCTAAATTGATATATTCAGAAGCATTTTATGACAAAATGATGACATTTGGTTTTGATTATTGGAAAAATAATATTGAAACGAAAACAATTTGGGGTACAAAAGATTGGCAGGTGCAAGGCATAGAAGCACTATTTAGAACCTGCATGATACCAGAACAAATGTTGTTTTTAAATGACACAATACACCAAACATCTTGTCTTGGCCTAGCTAAGATCAAAGACCTTAAAACACCGTCTATACCAAAGCCAATACCTGAAAATGTAACCGCAGATATTGAGTTAGACGGGTCACAAATTTTACTTTTCAACAGAACACATCCTGATTGGAAAAAGTGGTTAATCTGGCCTACTGACACAAACAGCTGTCAAGATAGATTCCTGAATAAAACACAGGGGTTAAAAATGACCAGATTAGACCCTAGATACTCCCAGAGACAACATCCAGGGATTATAACAACATACAGTGTAGGGAGACTCTGCCTCGAATGGCTTACAACATCCACACTGGCTGAAATTAAGCAACACTTGTCTTTACTAAAAGATGGTGCTGATTTGCGCGATTTCATTCTTGGACCACGCAAACAGCGTCAAAAGCGTTTCATAGCGACCAGTATTTATGCTGCTTACAACGAGGCTTGGAAAGTAAAGCAAATTGAAACTGCTGAAAAAATACGAGAAATTGATCGTATTAATTTGGAAAAATCACTTTCTGTAGTAGACAATGGGTTAGTGACTCTGTCTTCCAGAATATATTCGTTGGACAATATTGTATCCTCTGCCTTTGATGTGATAGACAGAGATTTGCTTATGTTACAACATGGCCAGTCTCAATTACGCTCTATTATAGAATTAGGCTGGACGCTGCAAAATCTTCGTTCAGGCTATGTGCCTTGGCGTTTTATCAACACAACGTCATTATTTTCCATTTTTAACCTTACTGATAAACAGATCAGTTTGGCACAGAAAGGAGCAGACTATACAATGCTGAGCATCGAAAAACTCGAGAGATTACCATTGACAATGTCAGAGAGTCCTGTCATTGAATGGATAATACACGGAATTATCACAATTCCGATAACAACTTTCCGATTTAAAAAGTGCCTTGAGTACATACCTGCTGGCCAATATGAACAATTGGGTAAAGGATATGTAAAATCTATATGGAAATTACCATACACTCATTCTTGCTATAGTGACAGCGACAAAAATGTATTTCTTAGTGGTGACAACTGTAAACATTCACTAAGCGGTATACTTTTGTGTCAGGGTATTAATTTACACGGAGCATGTGATGGAAATTCAAACAACCTTTCATGCCACCAGCTAGTCACACCTGCAACTCAGATAGAGCCCTTCTTTATGCAACTCGCGAACGGGAGTTACATTCTTAGAACGGATCACAGATGTTGTGGCCTCGTGCCAGGGAAAAGTTATCTAGTAGAAGTAACATCCATGGTCAAATGCTGTATGCAAGCATTGTTTCCGAGTGGGCCTCCAGACTCAGTGACTCCCATCTGGCCTCGTCTGAATCTCTATTCTATACGAATTGATACTTTAAGCAAAATGAAATCTGTACTTTTACAGACAACAGTGCCTATAACGTCATCTAAAGAGACGTATGATCTTCTAGTTGCAAGGACAGCTACTGAAGTTCATGACCTTTTATCAACAAATTGCCCCGTGCATTTCGTAGAAATGTTCGGCCAACTCCTTAACATTTCTAGTGCAACAAGCATCCCAGGCATATTTAAGACAGTCTTTACGGGACTGCTAACACCCTTCCAGGCAATTTTGGGAATCTTTCCTAATTTTGTGCACTCCATTTTTGGCGGCATACCGTTATTTTTGGGACTCGTCGCAGGGATTTTTTTTTTTGACCCTCCTGCTTCGTTATGGCAAGCCTCGGCTCAGACATAGCTCCCATGGGAATGGAAGAGACAATCCTAGCAATGCGCTACCGGGACAGGATAACTAACGTCCTTGGATTGGCCAGGCTGAGAGATCTAAACATGACCTGGTTCCTTTCATTCAGACCGATATGGCAAAATTGCATTTTACCTGTTCTACGGTGTATGCTTTGCGGCGATGAATGCGTGTTGGACATCTGTCTTTCACTTCCATCAGCAGTACCAATGGACGTCGATACTTTGCTCAGTCCAATAACGGCTCACGCATTGTGTTGTCCCCAGCAGGAAACCAATCCTGATGACGGCATTTGTGGAGACTCCTGTACTACAGCCAAGTGGTAACAGTGGAGCGAGTGACAAAAGCAACATCATCCAGGTACAACGTTCTGTGAGCATTGCTGGTCCTGCCTTCGATGACAGCAATCATTCTCACACCTGCCAAGTTACAGCGCTATCTAATTTGGTTGAACTATCACCTGAATTTGTAGACCAATTCTTTGAGAGCCTGTCTGATACGATGTTCTCACCCGTACAGAAACAATAACTTTTAAGAAGCTTTTCCGACACGCAGCGTTCCCATGAACTCTGAATTCGGCCTTCAGTTTTGATCAACAAAAACTGCCAAGAGCTTTGGAAATCTATTTTCTTTGAATTGGACAATTTTTCTAATATTGACCTTTTTTGGCACGAACAATTCTTTGCTTAACGTAAAAACTATTCGTAGAGAAAAGAAGCTTCACACTTCACACACATGTTATTACAATGCATTTTTATGTGATGATTTATCTCGCATTTCTTCTGTCAGAGATACTTCATGTGTAATTCTTTATGCATAATCGTTCATTGATTTCATATGCAATAATTATTTGAATGATTTCTATGCTTTTAAAAAAAGGAAACTGGAGAATACAGTCTTGTGGTCATTGAAAAGTTAAAGCCAGGACTGATAACAAAACAGGAGTTGATAACTGCTTCCCAAATCTGTGAATGTCTATGACTAGTAAAGAAAGCCATGGTCTTTAATGGGCTGAGATCCTTCATGACCACGAGTGGGTTACCAAGTATGAGATTCGTCATCCCTAGTTATGACGGACGTCTCTAAAGAGGAAGATGATTGGTCATACCCAAAGTTCTAGTCCCAATGTCATTGAGTTGGCACATCACAGACATCGGGGATTATAAAAAGAAAATGAGGATTCACAAAAAAGTCTGATTCTCTGAAATTGACTCTCAGGTAGAACGCGTTTCTGCTTTGTGTTTGTCATGTCTAGCAATCGTGCCCCTGACCCTCTGGCCCCCATCATCTCAGAGGAGTCACGAGAGGAAAGTAAAGGAACATAAAAGTTGGCGATCCGGTGTTTCTGAGAGATAGACCGACAGGTAGCAAGTTCAAACCACTATTTTGATCTTGTACCATGGGCAGTGACTCAAGTAAAAGGGACCATCGTGCCAGCGTGCTGAAGAGGAACCCTGACCACCTTCAATGTATTGCAGCACGAGAAGCTCTGCACAACGACATCTGTGAATAGAACTAGCTCACCCAACCACCCCGCTGAGCCAGGTAAGTGGACCTACTACATTGATAGTTGTGAAGCCAACAAAGGACAGCGCTGATAACACTTGGCCAAAGCCTCCCCAAGATTTTGCAGAAGGTGAGATACCTTCTGCCTTTATCCATATCTGACTTGCAATATGTTCTAAGGCCAGATCCCACTCAATCGCGTAAGTATCAGGACATTTAGCCTAGCAGTTTGGCACCAGGCCATGACTGTTGGAGGAAATAACTAAAGGTATCTACTGATTTGTTTTTATCAACTGTTCTATGTTTCATTTGAATGTTTTGGAAGAATATATCTACAGACCCACCCATTTGGTGGTGTGGAGCAAGGGGACCTGTTGCAAACCAGAGCTGAGTTCTCCCCCGACACTCGTAAGCAAAGGGTATAAATACACAGAGAGTGCAAAATAAATTTGCTTGCTTGCCGGTGGTATAAATGAGTATACAGGGTCAGACTGGGACAAAAAAAACAGGAAACCGAATGAAAATAGCCCAATTATTGATACAGATAGCTAAACAAAGTCACCTGCATTCACAAATCAGGCCAATTTTGAGCTTGTAAAGACATGCTTTTATGATGCTTTGCAAAGTATGGAAGACTGCGTGAATCTGAGTTTGCTGCAAGCAATGTTTGTGGTGACATTAGGGAAATCAACATTAACAACCATTGGCATAGCCAATACGTCTTGCCTTTGGGACCTTATAAGTGTTTAGCTAGGCAGCACATTATCCTGGGTGGTTTGCAAACCAGGGAATCAAGAACTATACAATAACTACACACTGGGTTATGCAGTCTGATTTAAGAATACATGCTTGCCTCAGGAAACCTTTATAGACACATTCCAAGGCTTTTTAACTCACAGACTGAAAGACAAGTGCCTCAATGCAAGTCAACAGCACTATAACATTGTGTGTGTGACTGCATTACTAGAGTATTTAACAGTCTATGAAAGAAAGCAGTGAAGTACTTTCCAATGGCGCAGACGTCACATCCTTCCTCCCACAGGGCTCTATTGACGAGCCGCCCTTCTCCAGAGTTTTCCAGTCTAAACACTGCTCGCACCATCTGTATACCAGCAAGCCCCCGGCCCGCCCTTTGTCCCAGCCCCCAGGGTATAGGAAAACTAATCATAGCAACAACAACAAAATCCTCCCATTTGTCAGGTATGGGGGTAATAATGAATAAACAGAGACAGCATCGTTATCACTTAATCTCTGCACAACTAAAAAGAAAAAAGATTATCTGACCTTGTGAAATGTAAATTGTGCTTTTTGTAAAGCGATCCAATACCTGTGGGTCTGTCAACTTTGCGCTCTACATAAATGCCCCCAATAATGTATTTGACTTGTGTTTTGTAACTAGCGGACCTGTAAAGCACTCCAACACCTTCAGGTCACTCAAGTTCACATTATATAAAATAAAATGTCTCACAGTCCCTGGGGAGCTGCTGTGAATATGCTTTGAAATTAGAGCTCTGAGAGGAGGAGGACGAGAGGAAGAGGCAGCGGGCAGGCGTGCAGCGAAGTAGGTGGAGGTGAGAGGGCCGAATGCTTCTCCCATTTGTCAGGTAGAGGGGAAATAATTAATAAACAGGGACAGCATCAGCATTACTTAATCTCCATGCACCTAAAAACAAAAAAATCAACCTGTCCTTGCATAATGTAACTGGTGCTTTTGTAAAGTGCTTCAATACCTATGGGTCAGTCTAGTTTGTGCTCTATAAAAATCCCCCCAAAAATTATTTTGACATAGTGCAATGTCACTAGTGATCATGTAAAGCACTCCAACACCTCAGGGTTGCTCAAGTTCTTTTTATGCAAATAGACGTCAGAGAAAATGTGATGGGAGTTGCCCATGCCTCACCCTTAACTGTGCAGCAAAGTTGGGCTGCTGAACGTCAGGTGACCAAGGCTCGCTAAAGCAACAAGCGGTGAAGTAGGATGAGTTATGGGGAAATCCTTGCACTTTGACACCAGAGAAAATTGAAGAGACATCCTCCAAAACAGTGTCTGACATTTCAATCTCGATATTTGAACGGGACAGGAAGATTAAGTAACGGGTGTCGAAGCTGAACCACCCAAGAAGGGCAAAGAGTGATACGAGCAGGAATCAAAGGAAAAAATTGTCTCCCAAATGAACACATAAATACAGCAGTGCAATTTTAACAGTATTTGAGTGGTGCTCGGTTTGAGAAACCCAAATACATAGGGGCCATATGTATGAAGCCGTTTTTGAATCGCAGAGGGCCTTTTTGCATTATTTCCAATGTATCATATAATCGCAATGTAAGGAATCACAATAATTTGCGATTCCTTATTTTGCCATAGCTTTTAAGGAATCGTAAAGTTTGCGATTCCTTAAATGATATGTATGATACATTTTTGAAGTGCGAATTTGTGTTAAGGAATCGCAATTTACCACCAACTTGTAGTTGGTGGTAATTTGCGATTTCTCATAATAATGCCCTATTTGGCATTCGTGAGGGTGGTATGTGACACACATACATGCCCATAGGGCATGTATGTGTGCCACATGCACACATATGTAGATTTGAGGGGTGCAGCAGGGTGTCTTTGAGACACCCCTGCACCCTTGTAATAATTCTCAAATTGCGATTAGCAAATTGCGAATTCGAAATTTGAGAATTATTGCACCATCATTCCTATGGGCCTCCTGGCCCATAGGAATGCATTGGAAATCATTCTTTATTTGCGATTTCGCAAATTGCGAATTCGTAAATAAAGAATGATAAGGAATCGCTAAAAAATAGCGATTTTGTACATACATACCGTTTTGCGATTTCTAAATAGCGACTCGCAAAAAATCGCTATTTAGAAATCGCAAAACGATATCTTCATACATACGGCCCATAGTGGAAGGGCAAAGAGTAAGTATGAGCATTTTTTAACGAGAATTGAATGAGGGGACAAAAAGGTAATGAGTGGGCTTAAGCTCACCCAGCGAATACAGCATGTCTTAAAGAGACAGTGCATGCGCTGCCGAGGCTCGATCTAAAAATGTGCAGCAAATGGCTTTGTGGAACTTCTCTTTGAGTGCTTTTCTCGCTTCACTTCTTGCAGGGGGGCTTTTAGGAACGCTATCAGAATATGTTTAAGTTTATGGCTTTTAGTTGTTTCATCAGTCGTGTTTCTGCAATACAACAACATCTATATTGTGTGCAGTTTTAAATAGTGCAAAGTCGACCCAAAAGTACTGTCATTAAGTCATTAGAATATTAAGCAGTGCTTAATTTGTAAAAACAAATTAATTATAATGAGTGCAAGGGTTCTCATCAGGCGGCCACTTCAGCTTGCACCACACATTGCCCCAGCCAAGCTGTCAATGATAGCATCAACACAACTCCTAAACATCACACTTTTACAAGTGTGACAATTCGGAATGTTTCATGCCCCCAAAGATATAAGAATTGCTTGAGTAGTAGGTAGTAGTGATTTTTAATGTACATTGAATTAATAATTAAATGTTGTTGTGGTCTTCTCTTAATTAGCAAGATAGCGCCACCTAGTGTCAGACTGTCAGAAGCGCCGGTTTTGCCAATTAAGTGCTGGTGCCAAGCACAGGAAAACCACTGGCTCATATTAAGCACTGATGACTTGCCCAGAATCACAGGATGATGAGCTGAAGCCGAGACTTGAACCTGTTTCCCCAGCATCCATGGTGGCACATTGGCCAAAATGCCACTTCTCTCCTTAAGGAGATATAATTATTAAACTAAAGAGAATCTTTACAAAAGGGTGTGAGATTTTAGTATCGTGGCATGCAGCAGTTGTGATTACGTGGTCATTGCAGTGCTTTGATGTGCTGTGGATATTCAGCTGAAAAACAGCATTTATCTGCAATGAGACTAACTAAATCCACTTAAGATCCCTTTGAAGAGTGTTGAGAGGTTAAAGAATTTTGGCAAGATGGCACTGAAATAGCCACGTTTGAATAAGGCAAATTCAGGCAGCTCTCAGCCCACTGTCAGGGACAGCAATAAAACGTGATGGTTGAAATGTTACATTCCTGTCCAGGTGGGATTCTTGGCAACAGAAAAGACAAGCTGCTGGAAACTGGAAACTGAGAGATGGCCACAGGGATGGCAGATGGGCACTGTGGATGGTGGGCAGCCCCTATACGACACACACATTTCGAGTGCTGCTTATGTGCATTACACAGCCTGAATTTCCTGTCCAAACACACCCTCTTAAAAGGACACACTGCGATCAGCTTAAAACAACAGCTTGGAAACCAGGCGAGGGGAAGAAGGGGGAGCTGTGGCCGGTGGTGGGAGAAGATATAGTACGTCAATCATGTTAGGCACAGCTGACGGCCACTGTTTAAGTTTGATTCAACTTTTTTGGTCCTTGCTCCACTGAGGAAAATGAAACTAACGTTTTGTCTGCGCTGGCCAGTTAGGAGGCAGCAATGAAGACTGATGCAGGAGCCAACAAATGATAAGAAGTGGGTGGGCTGCACGGATTACTGAACACAGTAGTGTCACCGGCGAGGAAATGCGCTCTCGTGCTAAACCATAAGAAGAAAACCAGCAAAAGAGATCATTATTTTTTTCTAAAATAATTAGGAGGCCTTGAATGATGTCTTTCACAGGTTCAATGTAGGTTAGAATGCAGTCCCCAGAATCAGCTGGCTTATTTGATTGCTAGAGGATGAACATGTATTGTGGCAGCAGCACACTATCTGAGATACCCTACAGAGCCCCCAGAAGAGGGATAATATTCTTTGGCTATACATGTGTGTGACCAGCAATTATGAACGTATTGAATTGTTTCTAATGTCTTGTTTGTCACAATAAGCAACCATTTTTTATTGCAGGCCAAATATTCCTCTTTAGTACTGTGCCTAATAATCATGTGTTAAGTTAATATGAATGCACCAGTTCATACCTGATGACCAAAGTTCCTGAAACAATCCCTCTATGGACTGAAAAGGATTTTAAAAAATTGAGACCAACGTGCTCATGCCTTTAAGAAACAAGCAAGGGTTGTAATTGAGGCATGTAACATGAAGTTTATAAAATAGCCAATGTAAACAGTAAATATAAAATGTACTGCTTGTACCAAGTGCTGTATCTAAATCATTCAAACTGTTGGAAGGAATAGATATTTTCATTAAATTCAAATTCTCTGGCTATTCACTTTAGACTCTGAGGTGATTAAATGCGCGCAAACCACATTGGTTAAAAAACCTTTGCATGCCCAACCATTTGTGTCATGTGGAGCAAAAGAATTATGCCTTTCACTTTTTAACTTGAAGTATAACCTTTTCTGTGATGCAATAGTTTTTTTTGCTTATTAGTGCAATTTTGTGAAACCATTGAACTTTTTATTAATAAAGTACTAATACTTTATATCAGAAATGCAAAAATTCCACCTTGATTTACTTTCAGTACATAAAAATCCTTACTTGGAGAAGGTCGTAAGAGTTCTCAATTGTGTTAAAAGCGCAGTAAGTTGACTACAAAAATAATAATCTTCATTGTATTAGTTAAAAAAGTGAAATCACTGCGTATCCAGTGTGGTAATTATATTTTACGACAGGGGAAAACAGTCTGTGTCAGCACAAGAAAAAACATATGCTCACATTGCAGCTTTAAATCCACATATGTATGTTTTACTCCATTTAACTGAAAATTTGCACTTACATTGTCGGTATCGATTTCGAGCATGCAATTACCAATTCATGTTATTACCAAGAAAAATGCTATCAACTGTGAAAATACTTTGAAGTGTTTTTGCTTCATGGTATATGAAGTGACTCTGATTGTACTTACTGAATTACACTGTATAGCTACCCTTTTTTATTTATTTATTTATTTCTATTTAAGGTTTTTATAGAGCGCGTAGTCACCCAAGAATATCCCAGCGCTATACCTCGTAATCCAGAGGGGAGGGAGAGCAGAAGAGTTGGGGGGGTTATGGGAAGAGGAGAGTTTTGAGCGATTTTCTAAAGCGGAGGAGGTTCCGCTCAGTTCTAAGTTTCAGAGGAAGCTCGTTCCATAAATTTGCTGTGTGAACCGAGAAGCGGCGACCTCCTGAGCGGGCTTTCTTCACTCTGGGAACCACAATGAGGTTTCCGTGGTCCGAACGGAGCGCTCTCGTAGGTCTGTAGGGGGTGATACAGTTCCTAAGAATTGGAGGGCCTTCGTTGTGTAGCACTTTGTGAGCCAGGCAGAGGGCCTTGAATGCCACTCTTTTCCTGATCGGCAGCCAGTGCAGTTTCTCCAAAGCGGGTTTCGCAGAAGTTCTGGCCGGGGTGTTCGTAAGCATCCGGGCAGCGGCGTTCTGGATTTTCTGTAAGGTCTGGAAGGTGGCTTCAGGGGCTCCCAGATATATGGCGTTACTGTAGTCCAACCTGGACACAATCAGGCCTTGGACCAGCAGTTTCCGGGAGTTGAAAGGGAGGAGGGGGAGCACTTTCCTACATGACCTTAGAAGGCCGAAGCAGACGCCAGCCGTCTTCCTTGCCTGCGTTCTAAAGGTGAGATCTTTTTCTAACCATATTCCCAGGCTCTTGACTTCTGTCTTGGGGGCAGGAGGTTCACCAAGACAGGCGGGCCAGATGTTCGGGGGTAGAGAGGGTTCTTTTTGTCCCAGGAGTAGAATCTCTGTTTTTGACCCATTAAGTTTCAGGGCTGAGTCATTCATCCATTGGTGTATTTTGGAGAGACAGCCGTGGAAGTTGGAGGGTTCTTGCTTGGGGTGAGATAGAGTTACCACCAGCTGAGTATCATCAGCATAGCTGATGATAGTAACTCCAAATGGGGTGACCACGTCCTCCAGTGGGGCCATGTACACGTTAAATAACGTGGGGCTTAATGACGAGCCCTGGGGCACGCCACAACGAAGGGGGATGGTAGGGGAGCGGCTGTCATTTTCCCAGACTTGGAAGGAGCGTTGGCAGAGAAATGATGAGAGCCATTTAAGGGCTATGTCTTTCACTCCAATGTTTCCCAGGCGTTGAGTTAAAACCTGATGGCTAACCGTGTCGAAGGCCGCACTCAGGTCCAGGAGGATCACTGCCACTGATCCTCCTGTGTCAAGAATGTCTCTGGCCTTCTCCACTGCTGCAAGGAGTGCGGTGTCGGTGCCCTGACCTGGTCGGAAGCCCGTTTGGGAGTTCTTGAGTAGGTGGTTAGTTTCAAGGAACTGTGAGAGTTTTTTATTTACTAATTTCTCCGCTACCTTGCCAATCCAGGGGAGGAGGGAGATGGGTCTATAGTTTGATAGGTCCTCAGGGTCTAGGGAAGGTTTCTTTAGAAGTCCTTTAACGACCGCCTCTTTCCAGCTATGAGGGACTTTGCCTTGGGAGAATGAGGTGTTGATCAAGTCGGTCAGCGGGGGCACTATGGTGTGGGTGATTTGTTTAAGGAACCGTATCGGTACTGGGTCACTGGGGGCGCCACTCTTGACGGAGGCGAATGTGGCGGCTACTTCCTCCATGGTAACCGGGCCGAGTGATACCAAGTGACGGGCAGAGGAATTCAAGGGGGAATCCATCTGCAGGGGGGGGACGTCATTATCTCCTTCAGTAAGGTCGGATTCGGCAGCAGGGAGAGAGGCGAGGATTTTCTTAATTTTTTCATCAAAGAAGGTGGCTAATTTGACACATTTGTCTTCCGCTGCTTTGGGGTCCATAAGTTTTTTTGGGGGGTCGGGGACATGAAAGAGCTCTTTAAGGATGAGGAAGGTTTTCCTAGCAAAGCAGGAGGAATTCTCTATTTTTTCCTCATAAAAGGCACTTTTGGCGTTCCGGAGTGCAAGTTTATATGCTCTCAAGGAAGTCTGAAATACCTCTTTTTTATTTGCAGACTTATCCTTCCTCCAAATGCGTTCCGACTTTTTGCACTCCTTCCTTAAGGTGTTCAATGCAGGAGTGTACCATGGAGCAGGATTGATCCTCTTGGTATGTTTAAGCGTACTAGTGAGCGGAATAAGGCTGTCTACGGAATGGGTGAGCCAATCATTAAATTCTTTATCCGCGGTTTTGGGATCCAGGGAGGGGAGAGGGGTGGACTCTCTTAACTTAGCTTCCCAGTCCTCCGTTGCCAGCTTGTGCCACCGTCTAACGAGGGTCCTGGCTTTGGGTGGTTGAGTCGGGGCGGTATTGAGTTGCCAGTGCATGGGAACCAGTAAGTGGTCTGTCCATGGGAAGGGAATAGGTTCCTGGGTTTTAAATTTGCGAATATTCGTGAAAATCGGATCCAGAAGCTGGCCTTTTTCGTGAGTAGCTTGTGAGTTCATGAGATGCAGGTCGACTGACGCGATTTACCATAGATCAAATGTATTAATTTGCAGATTTGTATTGTGCAAACAAATCAAAGGTATTGAAGCATTGCATATGAAACAATGACACATTCATTCTTTTTTTAAATGTTTTAGGCACGGGGAGAGGAGATGATTTGACCACAGCACAGGATACTGAGCCAAAACCGAGACTCTAACCTGGTTCCTCAACTTCCATGATGCAAATTTTGTTCCTCAACTTCGATTATGGTAGCTCTGGCTGTTTCGCCAGATCCTCCCCCATTCATGGCGCTCAAACAGGCAGAAAAGTACTTTTTCGGTAAAGTATATGAGACAGCAGCTGTGACGTAATAGGTATGTAGTCATAGTAGTTGCTGAGCTGCAGGATTAGACATTTGTTGTTTGAGTGGTTGCTTTTTTGTCCCATTAACATCAGTTCTACCGTTAGTTCAAAGGCTGGGATGAGGACGACATACTTGGTAATCTATTTGTCACAGAAGTTATGGACGGATGAAGCTGAAATTGGGAGGTTATAAATTGCACAACAGAGACCTCCCCAGGCACTGACCCACTAGAGACTGCAATGGACAGTCACCTCAGCTCCCAGTACGTTGATTGGTTCGTCCTCTTGTTTTAAGCACAATGGCCAGCAGCGGTTCTTTGCTTTGCAATGAGATGAAGGGAGAGTGGTGACAGGCCCTGATAAAGTTTGAATAATCTGTGATTGGTCAAGCGGAATTGACGTTTGGGCTGCACTGGCCAGTTAGGAGGCAGCAAAGAAAACTAATGCTGGAACCAGCAAATGGTTCCCCAAGGGCGGGGTTCAAGTCTTTTATTGACTACAATAGTGTTGCAAGCTAGCGCATGCACTTGCATGCTCAACCCTAAAAAAACGGGCAACCTGGCCATCAAATGAGCTCACTAACTGCTAAAAAAGCATTACCAATGCAATAGGTCTCACATTTATGCGAGACCTATTGCATTGGAAATGGTTGGCATCACGGTCACGGACAACTGGAGGGGGTGAGGCCAGGAGGGAGAAGGCACGGACAACGGGAGGGAGGGTGAGTGGGGATAGTGTGAGGAGAAAGCACAGACAACGGGAGGGAGGGCGGGGAGAATGCACAGACAACGGTAGGGCCGGTCTGTGGGGGGGAGAAGGCACAGACAACGGGAGGGATGTCGGGCAGGGGGAAGAAGGCACGGACAACAGGCAGGAGGGCCGGGTAAAGAAGGACAACAGCATGTTGTGCCTGCAGTAGAAGAACCTCATTAAAGAAAATAGTGCTGAAAATCTAAATAACAAGTACGTGTAACAACCGAAAAGGGTCAGTCGCTATGAGAGGTGACAATTGAAGAGGAGGTGCTATTAAGGAGGGACTAACAAGCATATTTGCAGTTCAGAAGACAGCATTTAGGACAGACAATGACACAGGCCAATGGCAAATATGGACGGAGAGTGGGCAGGGCTTCTATTCGCTACTCTACCACAACATCAGCCAAATGCATCAAGCTAAAAATTGGTCTTTTTGCATTTGGGATGCATCAATCGCAATTTAGGAAATCTCTAAATTGAGATTCCTTAAATTGCGATTGCATTTAAGGAATCCCAAATTGAGATTCCTTAAATGCAATGCATCAAAGTAAAAAAATTAGCGATTTCGCTAATAGGAGTAGCAAATTACCATGAAGTTGACCTTCATGGTAATTTGCAAAAACTTTGAAAAATGCACTTTTGTGCATTTTTCAAAGTTTCATGTTGCGCACACGCATGCCCTTAGGTTATGTGTGTGCGCAACATATGTGCACAGATCAATTTCAGGGGTGCAACAGGGTGTCATTTTGACACCTGGCACCCTTGAAATTGCATTCTCAATTTGCGATTCTCTAATTGAGATTCGCAAATTGAGAATGCCTCCGCATTCATTCCTATGGGCCTCAGGGCCTTTAGGAATGAATGGGAAGGTATTCCTTAATTGCGATTCGCAAATTGCTAGTCGCAATTAAGGAATGTTTAGAGATCGCTATTTTTAAGCGATTTCTACATGCATAGGGTTTTGCGATTCCATAATTGCGATTCCTTAAAAATCGCAATTAAGGAATTGCAAAAGCCAACAACGATGCATTTGCCTGCAAGTCTCGAAAAGCAGCGCATCCTTGCTGGCTCTATGCTCGACCTAAAAACCGGCCCACATACTGATCTTTCAGAACAACTGAATACCGTATAGGCCAGTCCGACCCTACCTCTGTCTGTCATTATGGTCTGCATACTGCTGTCCAACATATAGGACACTGGGTGAAATGCTACAAGGACGAGTCCGAGGTCATATTAAGTCAAGCCCTGACAGCCTGCAGGCGCAGAACCTGCTTTAAGCTTCGAACTGTGGATTTGGCTGAGATAGCATACATTGAGACCGAAAATAAGTCCCCAGTTCATATTTTTAATTCGAAATACAGAAAAATGCACAGCTTCAGATAAAAAAGCAACCTTCTCCAGAAGCTTTGAGGTTTTTCTTTTCAGCCACAAAGCTGCCAATTAAGTAAACACCTGCTTGGCAACGTAAGCAGGTTCTAAGGGCCGCAGAAGCCTCGAAGCATTAATCCTGGCCCAGTCAGCCTTGTGATGTACATAAAATAAAACATCTTCAAATGCAAACAAATTGGACGACTTTTTACATTGCAGTACTGGAGCACAAAGCAATTGCTGAAAGAAAGGAAAAAATGTGTTCATTTTCAAAGTTTTTTCGTTTCCTTACCGTCAGTCTCCTTTTTATGCTCAGCTTTTACTTTTTATATCCGGCATGTCGAGCTCATAAAAATGTACAAGTGGCAGTGCTGTTAAACAAAATACTCATTTTGTATCTAGATACAACATGACAGAAATTGAACAGGTGCCCTTCAGACAAGGCCACATCGCTGCAATAAAGGCTCTTTCGTAGAGAGTATTCTACAGTTATAGCAACTTCCATTGAGTAACGTAAACAACAAACAAGAATTATAATAGCCAGAACCTAACCAAAATGATTTACTAGAAAATACAAAGTTATACATATGGAAGCAGTGCAGGATTCCCCAAACGTATAACATGGCAAGCATCACTACACTCCTGCACAGAGACACACAATTAACAATCTACAGTGTAGGTGCCCTTATACAGAGAATGGATCCAAAACGGTAGACATAGCTGAAATTCGCGTAATGTCCCTAATGAAAATTACACGAAAGGCAATAAAAATGACACAAAATTATGAGTTCTTCCACTTCACAATTTTGCACTATTGTGTAAGAGTAAAGGGCACTTTTTCATCCATTTGTGGTGATAGCATGCTTTACGTAATTGGGTGATTATTGGTTGAGGAGGGGTGAAAGCCCCACTCAGGCAACAACCACAATCTTTACAAGAGTGAAGCACAAAAGTTACTAAATTAATCTGTGCTTAACCGTCTGGTATCAAAAAAGCAGTTAGTAGCAAATTGTAAAGTATTTATGCAGAACACAAATACATTTAAGTAGAAACACAACACTAGAAAATAAATCCCAAATCTAATTAGAATAATAGAGTACATTTTAATAAATGAAGTGACACCAGAACAACAAACATCCAATCAGTAGAACCAGAGATAATCAACTTTAAAATTACATATGAAAATAATGTTTAAAAGCATAGAGAATTTTGTCATAAAAAGGGCCTGTTCACGGTGGTCAGGAGCCCAAACTTGAGAATATTCACATTTTCTAGTTGTGCCAGCAAAGGGTCCAAGACTAGGGGGCACCTCTTGGAGATAAGGAGTCACTCCAGAAGACGCCAGCAGCAGGGCTCAGGCAGGTGCAGGCATGTCCAGTTGCAGCTGGATAGCTGGACAGTTGCAGGGAGGCCTCTGAAGCTTGTTTTGTGCTTGTATATGTCACAGGAGGTCAGCCAGCTGACCCTTGGAATCACTCTGGGTAGCCTGAGATCAAAGCAAGCAGTCCCAAGCTTCCTTGTTCAGACAACAAGGCAGTCCTTCAAGCTGCAGGACAGTCTTCTGACAGAAGGGCAGTCCTTCTTCTGAATCTTACATAGGTCAAGAAGTGCTCTGACGGTACAGAGGATTACAGGTAAGTAAACATATAAATGAACAAAATGAATTTCATTGCGTGCACTGCATCCCCAAATGCGATGCAGTGCACGCAATTAAATTTGTGTAATTTATTTATATGTTTACTTACCTGTAATCCTCCATAATCCATAGATTACTGAGATATGTTTTACAGTGCTCATCTAGTAGCATTTAATTTACAGGCCCTGGGTGCAGGCAATACCATTCACTAGAGACAACTTTACAGTGTTTTAACAGCATCTCTGCGACGGCTATTCCGCCGCAGCGCTAAGGGGGTGGGGGGCCGCAGAGCACGCCCATGCTGGTGACGGAACCGCTCCGTCTCCAGCCGCTGTTGAGCTGTGCTCATGACGGAGCGGTTCCGTCATGGCCCCGCCCACTTAATAGAACGCGCCACGCAGGCGCGAAATCAGCGCCACGCAGGCGGGTCAGGCGGGCCTTGACAGAACCGCTCCGTCATCAGCACAGCGCCACCTCAGCTGATGACGGAGTGGTTCCGTCATCAGCACCGAAAGGGTTAAGGAGAGATAACAAGCAACTTAGCACTGGTTAGCAGTGGCAAAGTGCACAGAGGCCTAAAACCACCAAAACGTAAGTAGGTAAAAAGGTTTGAGCAAATACCACGCCAAGATGTCAGATCTACCATACGCATTTTGAACTAAAAATGTTAAAATTATGCTCAACACAAACAACAGCTGGTCGCTGTTGGACCTGTTGGACCTGGCCCTTTTTACAGTATTATCCCCAATTTTTTGTCTTCTTCGTCCTATTTTTTGAGAACTGTTAGAAATGGGAATTCTGGTTGGCTACGGCTTGCGCCAAAGCCAGGCAGAAACCACCACTCTAGTCAGGGCAAAGGAGTTACACACCAAAGATAACCCCTGCTCACCCCCTTGGTAGCTTGGCACAAGCAGTCAGGCTTATCCCAGAGACAATGTGTATATCTTGTGCGCAACACACACACACAGCAGCAACACACTAGGCACACCACAAAAGAAACTCCACACAAGGTTATATCAAAAATAGCCTTTGTATTCTCATAAACACATTAGAAACATAATCACACATTTACACTGTGCCAACTGGCATGGGCATTATTCACAGGAGAATATATATACAGGACCGGGCCAATTGGAATAAACCACAACTTGTAATTACTGGTAACGTAATGACCTAAGCATTATCACGTTAGACATAAACCCACACTAGGCCAAAACCTCATCAGCATAAACACATTATGCAATGGGCCTCATCAGCATAAACATATTATGTACTAAGACATCAGCAACCCAAACAATTTAGGCATAAACCCACAGTAGGTATCACATTAGGGCCTTGCGCCCTACCAATACTCAACTGGCACACAGGCCAACTGGCCTTCTCTGGGGCTCTAGGGTTGAAAATGTGAGGGCTAGAAGCTGCTGCCCACCGCTAAAGAAAAAGTGTGCTTGGGCAGGGCAGGAGTATAACTCACCCCTCTCTTAGCAAAACCAAATGCCCCCAAGGTAAAGAATGGGGCTGGCACTACTGTGCCTCCTGAACCCCCACTAGGGCTCCTAAGCAACAATTGCCCCAATGTTGCAGCTACCTGCGCTCTCACAGGGCAGCTGGAAATGGCACTGGCACCACCATACCGTGGGAGCGTCACTCCGTGACTCCCCAGGTAACTTTTGCCAATGTTGCAGTTGCCCTGTGTCTAGTGGGGCAGCTGTGAAGAACCCTCAGGGCTTGGCACCACCCATGCCTAAGGAGCAACCTCAGAGAGTGGGCACCGACAATGTGCCCCGACATACACCCCCCCAACGGACCCCTGGTTAGGGGCAAAAGTGCCCCAAAAATTTTGCAGCTACCCACTGTCAAGGCAGGGCAGCTGTGGCAATGGGCACCAACCATGTGTGACATAAAGCCCCCACTCACGGGGCTCTTTCGTGGACTCCGCTCCTCTTCACGGTGCACACGAATGCCGGGTGGGCTCCCGCCTAGCTTCAAGCCGGTAATGAAGGTCTGCCCAGCGTTGGTCCTTCTGCTGAACACCAACACTGCACCGAGAGCTCTCTGATAGCTTTCCAGGCGGGATCCAGCGGTCCTTCTGCGGCTGGGGTAGCGGCCAAATTCCTGTCTCAGTAAACTGGACAGGGGCGGCACTCTGCTGATGCCGGTTGCCAAGAAACACGCGGGGATCTCTTCCCAGGTCACGAGGGCCCCCGTGCAATAGTCAGCTGCACGTCTGCCCGAGTTCCACTCTGGGGGCGGAGGGTGCGGAAATGGAGCCCGCAAGGATCATGTCTCTTCAGCAGGCCCTGCCCACAGTCAGGCGCGGGTGCCTGACTTCCGTTTTCAGTGCAACTTCTCCTTTGGCAAACGCGGGGTTGGCACCCGCTGGATGAAAAAGCAATTGCGGGGTGGGCACCTGCTCGTCAACACCCTAAGCGGGATGGGCACCCACTTCCATATAAACACCACAGCGGGGTGGGCACCCGCTCTTGGAGGCAGGAAACAGCAGGATGGGCTCCCGCTTAATTTAATAAGCACGGAGGGTGTGACAGAAGGCGGGGTGTGCTCCCACTCTTCTCAGGCAGCGGAAGGGGGAATCCCACACGCCGGGATTCCCTCAAAGCACGTCGCACACGCAGAGCTGCAGGGTCCACGCTCCTTCTCCCTCTGGTAAATGCAATACAGCACTCAGGAGGGCAGGCCAATTTCACTAAATGTAACCCAGAGCGCACGCACTTTACACTGGACAGCAGTGCTAAAGTGCCTAGAGGCCTAAAACCACCAACACTACACAGGGAAAAGGCTAGGAGACAGGCAATAAGTTTAGGGGTGAACCCGCCAAAAGGGCCAAGTCCAACAGGATCTATTTCTGTTAGCTTTAGTACTTTGGGCACCTTACCACTGCTAACTAGTTCTAAAGTGCATATGCTCTCTGTCTAAATTGTGTTGGTAATTAGTTTATCCATGATCGGCATATTTGATTTGTTAGCAAGTTCCTAGCAAAGTGCACCAAAGGTGCCCAGGACCAGTAAATCAAATGCTATTAGTGGGCCTGCAGCACTGATTGTGCCACCCACATGATTAGCCCTGCAACCATGTCTGAGACCTGCCACTGCAGTGTCTGTATATGCAGTTTAGTTTTAACCTGGCCTTTCGACCTGGCAAGTGCACCCACTTGAGTTCAACACAAATGGGGCCGCTCCCAGTACAGTGACCGAAAGTACTCTAAAACTGAATTGTGAGTGTGGACATCTCACAAAAAGTGAAGGATTGCCCTCACACACCACCAGGTGTCATGCTTCATCAATGGCAGTCCTCGCCCTCCAGAAACTCTGTTTGGTAGAGGGTGACAGGAAGGCACCTCTAAACTATGTAGGAGCCCGTGAAAAGTGAGTGAAGTAAAAACCATTATAGTCACCAAATACATTTTAATAGAACGGGTAGCTATATGGTATTAAAAGTGGACGGTGAGATGGGGGAATTTATTGTCCCCCCACCATGGTGAAGGCGGTCAACATGTTTCTGCCGTTTGGCACAGGCAGGTCCATGGCATTCATAAGACCAATGAGAGGGGCTCCGATCTTACCAATTTTGTAGTGAGACGGTACCACTTGGTGGGATAACATTTGTCACACTCCACTGGAGAGAAGGGCTCGCATTAAGCCTGTAAAACATAGATGTATACACACAAGAGTCCCATCAGAAAAAATAAAACGAGATGCTCAGTCACTTTTTAGAATCATTCAAAACCACGTGCACATATCATTTTTTATGTGAGTGGCTATATGTGTATAACACATATCACTCAACTGTGTACACTCTAAAATGGAGAAAGAGTTTTAGTGAGAGAGTTTCTCACATGTCTTACCCTAGGAACATACCCTACATGCCCCTTGGGAGTAGAATGGAGGGGAGACTATTTAAGTGACTGCCTTGGATGATTTATGCTGAGCCTTAGAGCAAGGCAGATTCAACTACACCTGTAAGCAGAATTTGGCACTGTAGATTAACAGACTCATTTACCCAACCTATAATTAGAGATCCCCAAAGGAGACAGTCTAAAAGATAGCAGGATCTTTAGTGCTGATTATGAGTTTGGCGGCACGGGATTGGGGTGGCATGCCACAGCCCGCCAAAGTCGACCACCTACCTGATTAGGGCTTTTCTACTGGTCTGGCAGGCAGTCCTTTGGCGTTCCCACGGTGGTGCCTTTGAAAAATGCATCGCAATAAGAACGCCAAATCAAGTTCCTATACAGCATGGGCTTTCTAGTTCATGTTGTGCTGGAACTGGGCATGCATGTACACAAAATGGCACACCATGTAACTGCATGTATCCCAGTGTACAGGGGCAACAGGAGCCCTTTTGTTTCCACACCACCAGCCTTTTCATGGCAGGCTCCCCTCATGAAAATGCTGGTGGTGGGGAAACTCAGAATATGCTTGGCAGTGCCACAGTAGCACCGCAAAGCATATTGCTGCGGCAGATTGCCACACCATCACCAGGAAGCAATGTTTCCTAGCAGTTTTGGCTGTCCCAAAACTGCCCGACTGCAATACTTGTAATTTGGTGGTCAGACCACTGGTGCAGTGGTCCCCGACCGCCACTGCACCTCCACTACGGGTTCAGCAGTCCGGTGGAATGCCAAACTCGTAATCAGACCCTAAGTGTTCTTAGTGTTAAAGCTTCTGTTTTAATCAGGCTCAAGGAATGTTTTAAAAATCACAGGTCCTGAAGCTCAATCTGCCATAAATCCAGAGGAGGGCCTGTTCAGGAATAAAAACTGGATATGTTTCGACTAGCTCACAATAAACAGAAAAAAGACTAAGGGCCTCATTACGAGTTTGGCGATCTATTGGACCACCAAATCTGTGGGTCGACTGCTCTATTATAAGTACGAAGGTCAAGCAGTTTTGGATCTGACACCAGAGACAGCATTCCAGGGTGGAGGGGGCAACAACATGCTTGGTGGTGCTACTGCGGCATCGCCAAGCATATTCTGAGATTCCACACTGCCAGCCTTTTCAAGGCAATGAGGGCCCCCTGCTGCTCCTGTACACTGGGATGCATGAAGGGGGGCACATGGTGTGCCCTTCTGTGTGCATGCATGCCCAGTTTCTGCACGGCATGGAATAAGCAGTCTATGCGGTGGAGGAACTTGCTTTGGTGTTCCCATTGTGGTGCCTTTTTCAAAGACATCACCGTGTGAATGCTAAAGGACCGTCCCACTAGACCAGAAGAAAATCCCTAATCTGGGGGGCGGTCAGCGGTTGACTTTGGCAGTGTGGGAGTGGGGTAGCACCTCTTCAGCACCTCCAAAGTTGTAATGAACCCTAAAGACCCTACTAACTTTTAGACTGTCTCCTTTGTGGTATCTCCCATTTTAGCCCCAGTCTCTGGGTGCCAAACCTGCTCCAGATCCATGTTCCAAAAATGTGGACATTACATTTGATTCACAACTGAGCCTGATCAACCAAATTAACTCTGTGATCAGTTTTTGCATCTGTCAGCTGCATACCATAAAAGAATTGTCCACTTTTCCACCATTCCTCGCAAAGTTTTATGTATTCATTTTTATTTTTGCAAGGGACATTTTCTGTAATTATCTTTAACTGCATCTTTCATCTTTCCCACAAAAACCCTAGCTGGGTCAAAATGCTGCTGTCACTTGGACCTGGGTTGAAATTAAGGAATGATGCCTTGACTCTCTGTTTAAAAAAATCTTTTCATGTCCCTCTATCTTGTGCATTATGCCCTTAGTAACCAAAACAAGCTGCTCTGTCTTTTGCAAGTAATAATCACAGGAAGCAGATGCAAGTTGGTGGTTTATTTGTAGATTGGACCCTAAGATGTCACCAGTACAAGAGCTCAGCTGCAACTGACTCCAGTATTCCAATGTACACACAGTGGTCACTAACATTCTACATGAATTAAAGGAACAGTAATAAAGTAGGAGAATGTAACACATCCTTCTTCTTAAATAAAAAAAAACAAAATAAAAAAAACTATGTACATTGCATTGACACATTCTAAGTATAAGCAGAGTCACATAACATAATCATTAAGCTTGACAGGTTTCACAATGATTCGTCCAGATAACCTTCTGGAACTGGAAACATCCACCCTTGGAAGATCAGATGACTTGGGTTGAACATGCGGAGAAGGAATGGAACATGGAGCAGAACTGGAACTAGACTCCCTTTCTAACCAAAGATGACGTTCTAAATCATTGCACTTAACCACATTACAGATATTCCACTTTTGTCCATCATCCAGCAGAACGCAATTACCCAAAACCCTCAACACCTTCTTGGGACGAGACCATCTGGAAGAACCATCCTTGGATAACCCGAAACGAGAAGACCTTACCAAGTCACCAATTTGGAAACCACTAGCACGTTTCGTAATTTTGTCGTTATGCCTGTCCACATACTTCTTTTGGTAAAAACTCATCCTACTGTTGAGATTCTTTATAATTGCGACCAGCAGAGATCTTGAGCATCCAAGCAGGAGTCACCTTGTTACCAGCAGAACGCCCCTTTAAAAGATGAAATGGAGACACCATGGTAGCAGAATGTGGAGTATTCCTATAACTCCAAACCAAGTTCTTGACAGCAACTTTGCAATCATTGCCCCCAGAAACAGCTAATTGTACACAATCCTTTAAAACACGGTTGAACCTTTCTACCATGCCGTTCTCCCTTGGGCAATAAACAGCAGTAGTAATGTGTTTAATTCCACATGAATGCAAGTAACTTTGGAACTCCGAAGCAACGAACTGCGGACCATTATCAGTAGTGATGCTCTCAGGGAAACCTTCCCTATGAAAAACCTCCTCGCAAAAGTTAACAATGCTGGAAGCTTTAACCTCTTTAACAAATGCAACTTCAGGCCATTTGCTATAGTAATCCATCAATACAATGGCAAATTTACCAGTAATACTACCAACACTGAACGGGCCACAAATGTCTATAGCAAGTTTCTGCCATGGCCCATCCGGAAATGGAACAGCAGAGATTGTGGTTTCCTGAGAAACATGAGATTTATCGCTACACGTGCAAGCAGCGCAGTTCCTTACACATCTATCAATATCTTTATCCATACCTGGCCACCAGAAATCACACCTGCATCTTCTTTTCATCCCAGACATGCCTGAGTGCCCTTCGTGCATGAGATCCAGTAGCCTATTCCGTAATGAAGACGGTACGACGAGCTTGTCAGCTCTTCTAACCACACCCACCACAAGGTCATAAGAAAGTTCAGGCCAAACGATTTTATATTCGGATAAGTCAGAATCACTCCAAGAAAAATTATTGTGTGGTGATGCTAAGCGTGCAATTACCTCCTTCAATATCACATCATCCTGAACAGCTTGTCTCCAAACCTCCAAACTTATAGCACCACTGCAAGCTTCATCAACAGAAGCAATTGACCAGTCTTCATCTTGATCAACTACACTATCTTCACCTCCGACAGGAAGTCGAGATAAGCAGTCAGCATTTACATTTTTGATTCCAGGTACATATTCCATTGAGAAGTCATATTCTTGTAACTTATAGATCCATTTGGCAATTCTAGGCGTGGCTTTCCCTGCACCTTTAGTGGAAAAGATGTCAACAAGGGGTTTATGATCTGTTCTCAACTCAAAATTAGTGCCCCAGACATAGTTCCTGAAGTAATTAACACCCCAAAAACATGCTAAAGCCTCTTTCTCGATGACAGAGTAAGATGATTCAGCACCCTTCAAAGTTCGTGAGGCAAAAGCTACTACCCACTCAAATTTGTCTTTCCCTTGCATCAAGACAGCTCCAAGCCCATATGCACTTGCATCCACCACGATGATTGACCTCTTGCTGGGATCATAAGGTTTAAGAGCAACAGCATTTGCGATTTCCTTTTTTACATCATCAAACACAGCTTGACACTCAGTGGACCACAAAAACTTTGCATCTTTTTTCATCAACAATCTTAAGCAGAAAACCTTAGAAGCAAAATTTGGTACAAATTTCGAGTAATACTCGGCAAGACCTAAAAAGGATCGGAGCTGGTCTTTATCAGATGGTGCCGGAGCGTTCTTGATGGCATCCAATAAATTCTTTTTAGGTTTAACACCATCTGCGGATAAAGTGTGCCCAAGATATTCTATTTCGTTGGTAGCAAATTTGCATTTCTCAGCAGCTACAGTCAAACCAGCCTTTTGAAGTTTACCCAATACATCATGCAGAATCATATCATGGTCACACTTATCAGCACCCCATACAAGTACATCATCTTGAAACACTAACATGTTGGGTATGCCTTCAAGAACTTTGCACATGACTCTTTGAAAAACGGCTGAAGCAGAAGATAGCCCAAAAGGCATTCTCAAAAACTGAAATGCACCATCAGGAGTGATAAAGGAAGTCAAATGGCGGGATTCTGGGTGTAACTTTATCTGATGATATGCATTTGACAGATCAATAGACGAGAACAATTTTGCATCTTTAACAGAAGCAACCATTTCATTAATGTTGGGTAAGGGAAAACGATCTACCCAAATATTTTTGTTTAAATCTCTCAAATCTACACACATGCGCAATTTTCCGTTGGATTTGCATGCCAAAACTACTGGACTAAGCCAATCAGATGCTTCGATTGGTTCAATAATGTTTAAGTTGCAAAGACGATCTAACTCCACTTTGAGTTGAGATCTTAACACTAACGGCACATTACGTACTTTATGAACAATAGGAGTGCAATCAGGTTTAAGAACAATTCTGTGTTCAAATTTTTTGAGACATCCTAATTTGGGATTAAATAAATCAGGAAACTTTTTATGCAATTGTAACACATCATTGTCATCTTGAGTTACCAAAACTTCTTCAGAATTGTTTTTATGCCAATTAGGAGAAAGTAAAACTTGGTCAGGATGATTTGGATCAAGGGTCAATCCTAAATTCCATACTTCTTTCCAGCCTAATAAGGCTCTTCCCTTCTCTACCACATAGACAGTTCCAAGAGTACTCCTATCTTTAAAAATGATTTCAGATGAAAAACATCCAATCACAGGTAGTCTAATGCATAGATAACCCACAGGGGATCTTTGTGAACGAAGTAAGGTGGGTTTACCACACACTTCCCACATGGTCTTATCAATGATGGTATATAACGAGCAAGAATCAGCCCAAAGAAATAGCTTATGGTTGTTGATAGTGACTTCACATTTAGGTGGTTGAATCTCTTCAGAGATATGATTAACCTCATCATCATTCCAAATGGTCATAACTTCAATGTCACTATCACTGTTGGAGTAAAAGGATTCATCAATGAAATTTACAGAGCTTTTCCAAGCATTGGGATTCCCTGACCTGCACATTTTAGAAAAATGGCCAGATTTGTTACACTTGAAACATATGACATTTGACGCTGGACACCAAGAATTTTCATTGGTATGCTTGGCATTGCCACATCTAAAACAGAATTGCTTATTGTTAGGAATCACATTCTTAGAAGAAGGCACTTTGTTATATGATACAGTGCTCTTGTTGACACCAGAAAAATTGCGAGGTCTAACTCTACTATCGTGTCTAACATTAAGCCTAGTATCAAAAGTTTTTGGCTTAGCGGATACAGTACATACTTCACTAGAATCCTTACTGTCAGTTAACTTTCGATCTGTACCATGTGTATTATTTAACTCTTTGACATAACGTGAATTATTTTCCACTCTCCTGGCAATAGAAATAGTTTTATGGAGAGATGGATCTTTCAAGTCAAGTAATTTTTCCTGGATTTTAACATTGTTAGTTCTATTGATGAACTGATCCCTTATAATTTCCTCATGTAAGTCTTTAAACTTGCAAGTAACAGCTAGCCTTCTTAAAGCAGTAACATATTGTTCTACAGTTTCCCCAACCATCTGTGCTCTTGAAAAAAATGTATGTCTTTCCACAACAATACTAGTTTTCTTACCAAAATTTTCTTCTAGTGCATTAAGTGCATCTAGATATTCATCAGACAAAACTGGTTCAAGTTTTGAACAATCAAACACAATTTCCTCTTCACTGAGATCTTCATCTCCACCTGCACATACCTTTGTGTTAATAGCAGATACAATTGGTAATGTTTTCAGTACTTTTCTACCTTCTACGCCAAGACTGTGCTTGAGTAAAGCTAATTTTCGTGATGCAAGGAATACCTCCCCACCTATTGCCTCCAAATAAGTTTCGAAGGATTCACGCCAATCCTCCCAATTCATAGGGGGTACACCAGGATCTTGTAAGAATTTGGGTGGGGCTAAAATATTATTAGTCTCCATGTCGAATAAAGACAGATTAATATAATATACACAATAACATCACAAAAATAATATAACGATTAAAGTCAATATTTTGAGACAAAATTAAAATTAATAAAAGTAGTCACCGTTGTCTGCGTCGATTCCCAGAAGAATACTGAGAAGAAAAAAAAAAAACTGTTTTCCTGCTAAATACTGTTAGTTGTAAAAATGAATAAAGTTTTTTTTTTTTAAATGTCCCAGAATGCTTTGTTATCAATTCCCAGAATACAATGCAGAGGAAACGAAGAGACAGGGCAGGTGAGTGTGTCACACCAATATTACAGCAATAGTCAAAGTTAAGGTAAAAAAAAATGGTTGTTAAAAATGCAAGTTATCGTTTATAGAGAAAGCTTGGCGGGTGCTTTGTTTATAGCGAGTTGATGGTTGTTTGCGTTTTTATTTTAGAGAGAAACGCTAGGTTAACGCTGTTGTAAACGGTGAAATCGGTAAAAACGGGTTGCTATGCAACCGGGAATACAAAATGGCCGCTACGCAACGTGGTGCCTGACGCTGTCTGTGGTTCTTCCGCCTGGCGCATGACGCTTGTGACGCTGGTACCGAATCAGCTGGAAGTTGTTGCGTGCAGATGCGCTCGAGTATTCCAACAGATGCTCTGCCTTTTTTTAAAAAATGCCAAGTGAAAATTAGATGCCTTGATGTGCGCTGCTCGAATAACAAAGAAACGAGGCTTTTCACAAATTGGCAGCGCTTAGAAGAAAAAAAAAATAGTGTTGGGGACACTGTTTCTTGGCATTAATAAGCGCTTCTCAGACAAGAAATAACAAAGCAAAAATAGTAAATAGAACACACTCACTGCATGAGAGACTGTTTTTCTTGAAATCGTTTTGAAGAGGCTGTTTTTCTTGAAGATCGTTTTGAAGAGGCAGTTTTTCTTGAAGATCGTTTTGAAGATCGGTTTTGGTTGGTTATTGACTGCTTAGTTGAAAAGAGATTTCTTAGGTTTCCATTTTTTTTTTTTGCTTGTAGAAAATTAAAATGATGAGAACATCAAAGGGTCAAGTGGGTTGTTTCCTCGCTCGTCGCCACTTTTGCAAGTAATAATCACAGGAAGCAGATGCAAGTTGGTGGTTTATTTGTAGATTGGACCCTAAGATGTCACCAGTACAAGAGCTCAGCTGCAACTGACTCCAGTATTCCAATGTACACACAGTGGTCACTAACATTCTACATGAATTAAAGGAACAGTAATAAAGTAGGAGAATGTAACACTGTCCCACTAATTCAGTCGGTACTTGCTACACCGCTTTCTAAAATCAGTGGATTCAATTCACCTTGACGTCCCAAATGTCAAACGGATATCGGTTGGTTGCAGGACATTCTTAGTGGCTGCAGTTGCTAAATGGAGTTTTCTCCTTTCCATTAAAGCTAAACCTATTTTGCTAAAGTTCAGAAAAGCCTTAAAATCATGACTTTTGCCTGTCCCTTAGGGGGTAGGGTTGATTCATTAGGTCCTTCCACACGGGTTATGTACATCAGTGCCAGGATACCTCCAGATGAGCGTTGTGTTACACAAAACTTTGCAATTAAACGTAAATACTGGGGTGAATTTTTTGCTCGAAGTTACAGGCACATCTTTCCTGTTCTGTAATATGGTATAATGAATTAGTTGATGTTGCAACACTACATAATATTTAGAAGAAAAAATCTTTTTCAATGCTTGGGCAGCCTTTCACTCAAGATGTAATGATTTTTTTTTACACTCAACCGATTCTGTAGAGGAAAAATGTGTGTAACCTGCTCTAAATAATTCAGGGGCATATTAACAAGGGCTTTATATACGCTTTTTGGGCTTTAAAAGCCAAAGAAGCGGAGATAGAAATATCGTCCTATCAACTGGGTGCTGACATGCAAAATCGCATGTTAGCACCCTTTTTCACTACGCTTCCCTTTGCATCTCTAATGAGATGCAAAGTGGGCGTTCCAGTGGAAAATAAAAGGAGAAAAAAAAAGCATCGCTAACCATGTTTAACGCTGCTTTTTTACGTCTACTAATTTTCAGATTTATCCATGTAATCCAATCCCAAGTGGATTACATGGCTAAATCCACCATGGGCTATCAACAAGGATATCGCTATCCTTGTAGTTTTATCGCTGCATTACCAGCGATAACCTCCCAAAATGCCGCTTTCGCTGGATTTTTTTATCGCCTAGGTGGTTAGCGTTGTTATTAAAGTGATAACCAGGTGATATTTTCCAGCGATAGCGGGAGTTCAAAAATTTTACGCTAAGTGCCCTTAGCGTTAATTTTCCCTGTTCCTTGTTAATATGCCCCATAGTGTGCTATTTTCACTTAACACTTTGTAAGAGTTTAACACAATTTAGGTTTGAGATATACATTTTGTCTTAAAAGTTGTCTTTTGATATTTGTTTTTATTGTTTATCAATTCCATCATCCTTTCTTTAGTAGTAATTAGCATGAACACGCCCCCCTGCTTTTTCATTATTTTTTTAAAGACAAGCCATTTATTAACACATGTAACTTGTTAGTCTTCAGTAGCAAAATAACAAAAGGAAAGCTGAATACAACAAAATAAAGACGTTGGTTGAAATTCTGAAAATGGGTAGCTTTTGCCAATTTGCCTCATGTACATTACCGTTTTTCACTGGGATTAGAAAATGCAATACATTTATTTGATTATTTGACAAATCTGTAAATTGGACGGGTTTCATCCCAGCAGTCTATTTCTCAGCAAACGAAGGACTAAAACATTTGACGAAAGAGAAAATAGGAGAAAGCAATCCAAAACAATAGTAAAAAATCAGGAGAAAGTACGCCAAAACGATAAGAAAAATCAATAGTATTTGTGTTCAATATTAACGTTGCAAACAATGATTACATATATCGGAAGAATACAAGGCAGCACATCTTGTCAAATTACATCACGAGAGCCAAGGAAGTCAGCTTGCCCATAGTGCGAAAATGTAAAACAAGTAATGCCACGTATACCCTTTAGAGCCAATCCCAAACGCGGACAAGCACATCCGTAACCAGCAGGCCGAGGTGGGGATCGATTACTAATATAAACGCAGAAAGAACCTTGCCCACGAACCAGATCCCACAGTTAATTCCATTCTCCATTATTCATTCAAATGGCAAAAAAACCACATATAAATTCATAGGTACCGAAAGGTCAAAGCAAGCATGGGTGATCGCGGTGCAGTACAGTTCATGCTCGTTAGGCTGTAATGGCTAATTTAAAAGTGCACCATTGCGTGGACTGACATTTTAATCACAGCACGAGCCCTGAAAATGCCATTACGGCCGCTGTGTACACTACAGCCAGCTTCAAGAGATGACGGGCGCAGAGCTGGAGAACAGTTGTTCAAAGAATTATTAATTTGTGCCCTAAGCCGCTGTGCCTATATTTGTAGGCGCGTTTTCTGAGGAGTAGGAAAATGAGTTAAGAATGTTGCGTAGTAAACGACGTCATTGCAGTATTTCACGCAGATTCCGGTCCGAGCTCTGAGACTTGCAGGAATGTTTTTCAGGGTATTTTAAAAGGTTAGTGGAGTTGGGCTTGGCTAAGGTGACTTTAGTACAGAGACTTTGGGGCACATTTACAAGCCCTTTGCGCCTCTTTTGTGCCGCCATTGCGTCACTTTTGTGACGCAGCGGCAGCGCAAAAGATGCGCCATGGTGCGGGGTATTAACAATGATGCGTCACGTTGTAAAGCCCTGCGCCATAAGGAGGCGTTCCGGCGCAGGGGGGCCTACCTGCTCAGGAACGCATCCTAAAAGTGGCTGAGTGAAATCTACAAGATTTCACTCAGTCACTTTTAGGCCAATGCTGCGTCAAAACCCTGAGCCTGCTTGAAGCAGGCGTAGAGCTTGATGCAGCATTGTCCAGATAGGGCCCCCGAGCCTTGCTGGAGCTGCGTTGCGCTTGCGATGCAACTCCAGCAATGCGCCGCTTTTACTGCACAGATGCGTGACGCATCTGTGCAGTATTTGCCCGATGGTGCGCCGCATTGTAAATGCGGCGCATCAAAGGTGGCGGAGCTGCGGCGCACAATTACTGGCGCATCCCTGCTAATTTGCAGGGATGCGCCAGTAATTGTAAATCTGCCCCTGAATGTTTGGTGAGAAGTTTGTCGGTATCTTAGGTTCACCAATTAAGTAAAAAAGTAATTTGGTGAAAGCTGTGAAGGGCCGACCATGACTCATAGGGGCCGATTACGATCATGCTGGAAAGGGCTACAAATGGCATTCGCAATTTACCAATCCGATTCGGAGCTGTGGTTTCCATACGACTCGTCCTCCGTTCCCAATGAGCAAGTAGGATGCCAAAAAGGATCAATTTCCCGAACGATTCGTACGCTCTGATTCCGGCTCCATTTTCCCAAGGAGAAACCTCCGTACATGCTGATTCGAGTCTCTGGAGGCATTTTCCAATCTGATTCCGGCCAGCCAAGTATGATGCGTACTTCCTGAGCGCTGCACGAGTCGCCACGTCCAAGATGTCACAGTATCCGGAGACGGAGCATTTCAGTTCCGATTTGCGCCACAACACGATTCTTGCGTTCGATACGGTGCAGCCATGTATTCTATCTCGCCTATACTGTATGCCTATGGCCGATACTACAATCCCAATGGACGCGCACTCTGAAGACAGTAAATCGGACACCTACCCCACACAAAAACGCTACTACCAGCAAAAGCCAACACAATACTTCATTCATGTTATTTCATTTCATTTCATACACAGCTTGTGAGAAACCACAGACACCATTGTGTGGGGGGAATATTTTAATCAATGTAGAGGCAACGGGGGTGGTGGATGCCTATCAGTCCCACCGTGATTCACCAAATAGGGAGGTGGATGCCTATCACTCCCAGTAATGTCCACCCCATAGGGAGATGGATGCCTATCACTCCCAGTAATGTCCACCTCATAGGGAGGTGGATGCAATTCGCTCCCAGTAATGTCCACCCCACAGGGAGGTGGATGCCTAAAACTCACATTAATGTCTACCCCATAGGGAGGTGGATGCCTAACACTCCCACCGTGAACTACACCTTAGTGAGGTGGATGCCTATCACTCACAGTAAAGTCTACCCCATAAGAAGGTGGAAGAATAACACTCCCACCTTGAACCACATCATAGTAAGGTGGATTTCTAACACTCCCACCGTGAACCACACCATAGTGAGGTGGATGCCTATCACTCACAGTAATGTCTACCTCGTAGTGAGGTGGATGATAACACCCCCACCATGAACCACACCATAGTAAGGTGAATTTCTAACACTCCCACCGTGAACCACACCATAGTGAGGTGGATATCTATCCCTCACAGTAATGTCTACCCCATAGGGAGGTGGATGCCTAACACTCCCACCGTGAGCCACATCATAGTAAGGTGGATGCCTATCACTCCCAGTAATGTCCACCCCATAGGGAGGTGGATGCCTATCACTCACAGTAATGTCTACCCCATAGTTGGTGGGGTTCCCCATCACCGTTTACATAGAAAGTGTCATGGTGGCTACCCCCCAGCCCCCCATTACCGTAGTGACAAATACATTTTTTGTGTGCTTAAAACACCTTGCCTGGTAGGTCAAATAGGTGTATTGGGGTGCAACGCCCACCTGTATTTTACTGATAGATATGTGCTTGTTGTGCTAAACCCCCTGCCTGGTAGGGCAAATAGGTGTATTGGGGACAAACCCCACCTGGGTTGTACAGATAAATATGGGCCTGTGGGGTTTTCCCCCTGCCTGGTGTGGCAAATAGGTGTGTTGGGGGGCAAACCCCACCTAGATTGTACTGACAAAAGGGGGCTGTGTCGGGACACCTGCAGCACTGCAGAGGCAACACTTGGGGGGAATACATACCATCTGCCATGTGCTGCCAATCTTGGCTTTGGAGGCATAACACTCTGATAACACTCTGAGCAATCTGTAATTGCACAATGTGACATGTGACCATCCCAAGTACATCATCAACTACTTTGGGGTCCAACCAGCAGCAAACATAGACTCAAAATGGTCCATTTCTGATGGCGCACAGTACCACACTTTGGCAGCAACGTTGACTGGTGAAATCTGAGGGATGGGCAGTGTGGAGATGTAGGAGGCCCTGGGCCAGTACAGAAATAAACACATCACACCATTCACTCATTGTCCACCAAAGTAATGTGAAATACACTTGTGAAGATGAACTAAGACAACCGCCCACACACCCAATGCAGAGCAAACACGACATGTGTGTCAGTGTGGAAGCTGTCTCAGCCTGGCCTGACACATACAAGGTGGGGCTGAACTCCATTGAGGGATGTGTGTGTTGAGTCCAATCAGAAAGTAATCCATATAGGCCTTGAATTGACAATGTGGGCAATCAGGCATTGGTTGATAGGCGGCTGCACCAAGGTCACATGCAGGACAAGCATGGGGGACCACCAAAAATCAACTCAAGAGACAAACTCACATCCACAGTTCACACTAGGCCATAGCATTGTAGTGCCAGTATCCAGTCTACTGATGCGCGGCAATGAAAATTGAGGATAGGTATCAATCTTTGGAGCTGATTGACTGGTGCACACTGTATCGCATGCCTTGCAAGGAGCACTGTCAACTCACATACCCAAACATGACTCCTAGTGCATGGCCAGTGCGGGGAGGCTGCATTGGCGGTAGGGCCCTTGCAGGGAGTTAATGCACATTTGGCCAGTCTAAATACCACCCCCTTGATCTGTAGCATCCAGCCTCATCAAAACATCACTCAAAATGTGACAGTGAAGAGCTCAGCCTGGCAGCGTGGAACACTGGGTGTTTGTCGATGACTCCATGCTTGGCCAGCCATCATTGTGATCCCAAAGCAAACATGGTTCCATGTACAGATCTGTAGGATGAATGGGGAAACTCAGCATCAGGTAGGTACACTCAGCACGCAACGTAGTAGGCCAAACACACATTTGATGGTGGACCTGAGATGCCACACACACATATGTATGTGACACAAAGTCAAAGCATCTGTCCACCACAACACAGACTCAAACCATGCAGGGCAACAGGAGTACACCTACTCACAGAAGGATGATATTGTGAATGGGTGGTGTTCACTGACGCACAGGGGAGACTGTGCCCAACACCACACAGGTAAGAAGACATACACATTTTAATAATGACTCACCGACTACAAAAAATCATGAGTGTCTGTGTCACAGTTGATTTTGCTACATTTGTAGGCCACATTCCCACTTGCAAGTGAGAAAAGCATGGAGCAACAACAATGTAGGAGACAGTCACCATGTGTCGCATGGGTGTGCTGCAGCAAAATAAAGATCTGAACATGCAGTCAACTTTGTTGCATGTTCCTCCAAGCTAATCCATCTACAAACGTTGGAGTCTGTGCGGCTAAAGACTTATGCCATTTTGCTCATGCAGATTGTGTACTGCAGAGGAGTTGGATGACACATTAGTCACTGGTCAGAAGATACAACAACATAGTTCTGTGGCCCCAACGCACAGTCAAATGTTGAAGAGAATCTGCATGCTATGGTGACGATGCAGGGGGGAGGGGTCACAATCTGGGGCTCACAAACACAATCCAAATAGCTAGACGCAAGCAATGGCAAATTGTCACATCCTATGAGGATGGAGGACATGTGCTAAATGGAATCTGCATTTGCCACATTTGTTAGTTGAACACTGCTTTTATATCGTGAAATCTATCAAGCACACCTACAACAGAGACATATTGAGCTCAGGTTCTAGGTCAGTGTACATTGTACTGAGTAGGGAGCACTCATGACCCACAAGGCCCAACCATGCCAAACCAGATTTCAAATCAGCCAGAACTGCTTTGTTACAGTCAAGTAGCACAACAGTGCCACAGAGTACAGCTCTCATCACATGCCACAACACAACCTTGTAGGGATGGATGTCCCCCTATTACATCTACACATCCATAAAATACCTTGAGCAGGGTGGAGGCACTAAATCAAGTTCACATACTCAGAATTGCACACCCGCATGACAAGCACTTACATATGGACAATGTTGACACTTCATATCCCCTACACAAGAAATGACAAGGAACTTAGTTAACACCCCACACATCCTGGCAGCATCTTAAATAGTCATACGGCCATCAAATAGGAAAATACATTTGATGCACACTTACAATACACCAGTCTCCATCACATCTACCCTTGTGTGTGTTAGCTCAGCACATGCCACTTCAATCTTGCGAAACATACCTGCAGCTAGGATGCAGCAAAACAATTGACTCATACTCCCCTGTATGCAAATGAAGGTCATGTATGTCACACAAGCTCCAGTGTTATCTGCATGCCAGATGGGCATACTACACATCTGGGCACACACACTCCGCCATGTTCAACACATGTTGCACAGAGCCAAATTACATGCCTCACTGCATCCCTAGGCAAGCTTGGTGTGACCTGGTACAGCATCATGCATAGCTCAAAAGGAAAACATCAGTGGTCAAGCAGAAATCACTACCCACACAGGAATCTCATGCCCAATCTCATGAGGGATGTGGCTGAATATATGACGTTAGAACACAGACAGACAGACCCCTCAATAAACATGGTGTAGCCAGACAAAAGGTGGTTAGCACAACTCACATTAGGTTGGCATAGCAGTGTACTAGTCAGTCCACAGAAAGCTTGACAAACAGGAAGATCTACAGGGACTGGAGTCTTAGGAGGCAACTTGTTTTGAAGATTGAGATTTTTGGTCACCTCGCACTCACCATGGGCTCTGGACATGTCACAGATGAACACACAGCCATAAGGTGATTCCCATACAGTGGAAGGCCACCTGTGGCAAACTTGTCCTTGTCAGGGGGCTACCATGTCAGAAGGAGACACAGACATGGCTTCGCCACTTCAAATTCACATCATGGTTTAGTGACATCACCCTGTGTACATGGGTAGGTACCAAGTCACCACCACATAGTCATACTCCACAGGTAAATACATGTACTTAGGAGACAGGTGGATTGCTGTACATCACAAACCTATAATGCATGCACATCCCAAACGGTTGCACTTAGAAAGACTTGCTCAATGTCTACAAATGGCAGTACGACATATGTGCAAAAGTGTCAGAGCAACATTGAAGCTTAGCAAAATCTGGTCACCGTCATGGCACAAAATTATGTAGATGATGACACCCTGTAAAAGGAGCCAAAGATGATGTGAATACAGATTGCGATAGGTCACACACTCCATGGACCACATGCAGTACATGACATTAGAACAGCATTGTATGCCTACTTTGAGAAATGCACTTGTAGGACAGTTGACTTCTGACCAAGTTGTGGAACACAGGAAGCAACAGTGTAAATAATGAAACATGCTTTAAGAAGCATTTAGATGAAACTCAAACTGATCTTTGTCCAACAAAAGGCCAATGCCCAGTCCATTGCATATATAGTCCAGGAGGGGTCAGGGCTAGCCCCCATCCTTAACTTGTCTGCACTGCAATTGCAAGGGTACACCTCACCTGGGAGGGCAATCTATGTGGGCATGGCAAGCACTGCAGGGACAAGTCTAGCGAGGACTGGGTTGGGTTTCAGGAGGGCTAGGATCTGTTAGTGTGTGGGCGTCCACTGCAGTTGCCTGACTAGTTGGGGGGGAGGGTTCCACTGCAGGAGCCTGGCCAGATTGGGGGGGGGGGGGGTTGTGTCCACTTCAGTGGCCTGAGCAGATTGTGTTGGGAGGTGGTCCACTGTAGTGGCCTGGCCAGATTGGGGTGTGTGGTGGTCCACTGCATTGGCAAGAACAGACTGAGGTGGTGGGGCTGTTTGAGGGGGAGGGCTTGACCTTCTTGGGGATAGTGTAATTGTGCAGGGGGAAAACATAGATTTAGAGGTGTGAGATTTGGGAAGGTGGGCCTGGGGGACTGGGATGATTTTGATTTACCAGGGGTAGTGTGGGCTGGTGGTGGTGTTTTATAATTTGGTGACCGTGGGGATCTTTGGGGTGGGGCTCTGGGCTCTTTTCTTTTAGGGAAGGCAGGTTTGGACCTCTGTCATGGGCTGGGATTTCGACTCTTCCTTTTGGGTGGGGTGACAGATGGGTCAATTCTGAAGAGGTCAAACTCTTCTGAGAGTTTCTGGGAAGAGGGTTTAGTAGGAGACTCAAGGATAGGGGTTGTGGAGGCAGAGGGAGCTGAGGTATGCTGAGTGCCAGTGAATGCATGTTCGTCTCATTTGGGCCTCTCCGTAGTGGGTGTGCTGTCAGTCCCCTGAGTGTGCGTGCATGTGTAGTTAGTCTTGTATTTGTGTGTTTGTGTTCTGGATGTGGACGTTGCTGTTTGTGCAGGTGCCAGTTGGAGTATGCTTGGGTCAGGTAGGGTAGTTGGGACTGTGGATGGGTCATGGGAAGGAGGGGGTAGCTACTGATGGAGGAGGGACACTGCTGCCGTCAGTGATGAGGCCAGGGACTAATTAGATCTCTGTAGGGCAGACATGTCAGAGTGAATGCTCTCCATGAATTCAACCATCTGATTGAAATGTGTGGTATGAACCTGGAGGGCATTCAGCACTGCTTTCTGACCCATAGAGATCTGCTTCAGCAGATCCCTGGCCTCTGCACTGAGGGCAGCAGGGGAGCAAGATGCAGGGGGTGCTATGCCTGGCCCGAAGGAGATATGCTCCCTAACATGGGAGCAGCCACGGATGGGGGAAATGTAAGCAGCTGGTAGGGGAGATGGTGGTGGTGATGGTGGACTGCAATGTTTTTGGATCCAATATTGGCTCAGCCACCACCACCACAAGGGAGTCCTCACTGGAGTTGGAGTTCTCTTCTGATGCTGTGGTGGTCTTCGAACTGCCCTCAGTGAGGCTCAAATCTCCCTCCGCACCACTGGGTACCTCCTCCTCCTCCGCACTGAACCCAGTCAGGTGAACTGCTACCCTTTAATCAGTGGCACTGCCTCCTCCACTAGCCGGTGATGATGCTGTAGACATGGATGACAAAGAGATTCACATTAGTCATCCTCTTACACCTGGCACAAGGGCATCATCACAACACATCACAGAGCAAGCATATACATCATTTTGACAGCAGGTACATTGAATTTACACATATGTGTACATGGCACTTGCCAGTTTGCTAGTTAACCATTGTTCCCAGACACATGATGACATGTGCTACATTGGTTAGATTAATCTAAAATGACACTACCACCATGTCAACTACCACACTATGTTACAGAAGGCCTGATCTGTAATGCTCTTGATGGTTTTGAGTCATGACATACCTGCCTTATCACCTGAAAGAGAGTCTTGAAGTGACACTACAAATGGGATGCACATGTGTCAATTGTGACATGGTGTACCCCATGCAAACACAAGTCATGATCATGGGCACCTTTGTTTTTGACGTAACCAGTCAAATGGTCAGACTGCAATACAACAAGCTTCCATATTCCTAACATGACTTATTTCACATAGTTAACAGTGATTGTCTGCATGTGTCCAGTGCCTTAGGTCCACTGCTGTCAGCTCACTGATCTGAATGTTACTTTGGGACACCAAGGTCGTAGGCCTAGCCAGGGTAAGAGTTGAATGGCCCTTGTCTCAGCTATGGAGGGTGTTGATGAGATTACTCGGGAGGTCAGGCACATTATATACAGCTCACCATTTAAAAATGTGAAGAATGTTCAACACACTTCCAAAAACTAAGACAGCATCCTCACAATGCTTACTGTGGTACACTATGCCACTGGCCTGTCTGGCTGCACCGTCTGTACGGACTCTTGGCACAGGATCTGTACATTTCATGATTCCAGTCAGCACCCTGCCCAGATCCTGTCTATGTTGCTTATGCCCACATCTGGATGTGCCACCTCAGAATGTCCCTTACATGGTATACACAAAGGGCACAAACCACAAAAGTCATGTGAAACCAAACCATGACTTTACGGCTTTTGTTTTTCAAAAATGACATTTAGGAGTAGCCAAGGTTTAAATCCAAAATGTAATACTCTTGAATGCCATTTCAGAGTAACACAAGTGGTAACTTTAGGATTTGGTATAAGATTGGCTATAGTGAAATGGGCACAAATTATACACTTTGAAAAACTGCCATTGCTCTAGTTACCTCTCAGAGTATGGGAGCGAACAGGTGAGTGTTGATGCACATTTCAGATCTCACAGGCTGTTAGTAATGCAGCGTGCACATGGATGACCAAGCCACAAGTATGCATATTTAATGGATGATGCACACATGTAAACTGTTGTGTTTATGAGCCAACAGACATACATTAGTGTCTTTACAATGTGTCTTTCAAAGATTGGCACATGCAGTCACTGTCACTGATTCTGACACATCGATATGCTCATGTGAATGTGGAAAGTGGTACCTCATACACAGACATGTGATAGGCCAGTGTCTCAGATGGCCTGGGTTGGCATACCAGTCCTTGGCCTATGGGATACATCAGATCACACCGAGCACTTCGGCTGGGGCAAAAGATTTTGCACTCTGATCTATTTGACTTGACAGAGGCATACACATTGGTATTACTTGCTGGCAAGAAGTGTAGCACCTGTGTGCTCCAATTGCAACTTAACGCATATATATGTTTGTTACACAATGAGTACAGTTTATACATCACTCACTGTGCTGACATATGTCATCAAATAGCATCACTCATGATGTTAAAGTCCATGCACATGTCGTATATTGTGCTTGTTAGAATTGGGGTATTGTGGTGCAGAGCGGGCGGGCCAAACTCCAGAGGACATGTGTAAAGCATACACACAGGCGACACAGAAGGCACACTCCAAAAAGAGACGCTACACAAGGTTTTGTAAGTATAACTTTAGCATTGTATAAAACACAAGATAATCACAGTAACCTCTGCACTGCGCCAACTGGCGCCAGGTCAATATTTACAGGGGGATTATATGCATGGCAGGGCCAACCGGGCTGCTACCAGAACCATTGCAAAGGACAAAGGGCAAAAAAACAGCTAAGTCCATCAGTCTCAATCTTGCCACAAAAACATCAGGGCATGACATTAGGCATTAGCCGGAACACCTGCAATGAAAACATCATGAGTCACATGAGAATACATGTACACGCCCAGCCTTAACCACACCGCCTTAGGCATAAAGCATTATCATTTGGCATAAGGTAGGAACCTGAAGCATCCTAACATGGCATCCGGCAGGAACATCTGCAATAGACGTAGCCAATATTAACAGTGGGCATAACCCTCAAACATTGTGGTGAAACCTTCAGCTTTAGGTAGGGCCATAGAGCATCTCATTAGGCATGAATCCCATAAGCATCACATTAGCGAGAAACCACGTTGGCAATAGGCTTAAGATGGATACACCACTGCCTGACATTAATACTAGGCATTAAACACCCTATGCACCACTGTAACCTCAGCAGTGGGCAAAATCATCAGTGGCTCACTATGTATCAAATCAGGGCATCAAATCAGGAGCCTGGGGCATCAACCTTAGGAAAAAAACATTAGGCCGATTAGTATAGGGCCCCGTCCCAATAGGCACAAATCACATTATGCATGACATTAGGCATAATCATCACTGTAGGCACAACCATATTCAGGTGGAGGGGCACAAACCATGAATCTAAATTACCATCGGCCTACACATGTGAGCCTAGGAGCCTAATATGGGCAGAATCATCACAACATAAGGCATTACCCCAAAACATCATGGCATACCACATAAACATGCCCAAGGTCGTTGCAGCTGCCTACTGTCCTCAGGACAGCTGTGTAGAGTAACTCTAGCCAGCATGAAGAACATGGGAGTCCCTCTTGTGGGGCAGCTGGGGAAGGAACCAAGCACTGGGCACATTGGCGCCCCCTCCTCCGGGGCGTGGAAATAGAGAATGCCCCCAACTTAACAATAATGAAGGGGCACTGGTGATGCCACCCACCACTTTGCCGAGCCCCCACTCCCTGGGTTCTAAAGTGTACTCATCCCGGCAGTCACAACATTCCGGATGCAATACATGGAATGCGGCCCCCACCTCCCTTCAGCCGGAGCCTGGCCCACTCACCACTCCTTGAGGGCTGGGCTGGTGTGGTCACCGCCGGCCTCGCTGGTACTACAGGGTTCCGGTAACCAGCTTGCAGGGCTCTCTCCAATATAGGGAGCCCTGCTAACGAACAGGCGCGAGCTTGCCGTCTCCTGCCAGACTTCTTCTGGTACTCCACCAGTGGGGCTCCCTCGTTGTCAAGAGAGCTCCGCCTCCTTCCGGCCTCGGTCTGTCGTCTCCTCCCCGGCTGGCTTCCTGCTTCCTCTCGGGAAAGCTCCTGCAGCCACGGCAACAATCCGGTCACAATTTCCTGGGGGCGCGGCTGATGAAGCGGCCGGCGCCCCAGTTGCTCCCCAATGTTCCCCTTCACGTCTCCTGGACCGCGGCGGTGATTGAAGGACTCCTCCGTGCGGAGGCCTGATGCCAAGGACAATACGGGGTAGGCTCCCGTTTACATTGACAAGGAACCCGCGAGGTGGGCACCCGCTGGGTTTCAAATTAGGCTGGAACGCGGGGTAGGCACCCGCTGAGCTCAAGAAGCACGGCATTGTTGGGTGGGTACCCGCGCAGCAACATTTTCATAAAGCTGGGTAGGCACCCGCTATAATCGCGAGACAGCAGACCGTCCTCACACGGGGTGAGCACCCACTTTCATTTAAATCAGCACCAGGGTGATAACATGCGGGGTAGGCACCGCTATTCTCCTGAACACGGGGGGGGCACACGCTGGGATTCCTTCTCAGCCCAGCACTGCACACACCAGCTTCTCTCTTTCCCTGGGCAGTACCCCCAAATCGATTTTCTGATGCAGGGGCAGGCAGGGAGTACAGGTTGCAGCTAGGGAAATATATTGCTTCTCTTCCACTGGCACTCCCCGGGTAGCACTCACGAGGCGCAAGGTCCCACCAGCAGCCTCAGGGACCAAAGGTAGAGCTCCTCACCTCCTGGGTGTACAGTCCAGCCCTATATAGCGCTCTTCTTCTTCAGGGGCCAGATAGCAGAGCAGCAGGCGCTACTGGGCAAGGTCAACAGTCAGTGGGCACTCATCAGGACAGGGCAGTAGGTCCTAGAAACCATCCTCCTCTGTAACGTGGCACTCCTCCTGATACAGCCACCTTTACTCCGGCAGTGGGGCTCTCACTAGCCATGGCATCCAATTTAAAAGTAGCATTTCAGCAAGGTGCATTCTTATAATGGAGGGATTACAGGGGCGCACACCAAATGCCAAGTCCAACAGTGCTGATCACATGAACATGGGACTACAGACGCAACCCAGGACATGAGTCACCCACATGTCAGAGATGGGAAGGGCCACAACTGGGCGTCTGATGATCATAGTGCTTAGTCAGCTTTTGATATAGGCCTGTTGGTCTGGCTAACTGATGACCTACGAGAGGGGCAGCAGGCTGAGGGAGTACAACTAGCATGTTGGACATATGTGTGCATCATGGCACATACTTATCCCCCAATTGCTGCTGTCTGGCCTTCAACTCTACATCCAGGTCTAGGAACACTACCGCCAGGATCCTTAGCATATGGGGGGTCAGAGTCCGGAGTCCGCCCCTCTTGTGTGGAGGTGACAGGCACAGCTTCACCGTTGCAATCCTCCTGGTAAAGCCACATAGGTCCTGCCAACTCTTCTGGCAGTGGAGGACACAGCATCTGAAGACTCCCATAGCTCGGAATGCCCAGAGGATGGTCTGCCTAAGCTCGGACTTCCGATGGGAGTTGGCCTGTAAGGATGACATTGTGACAGACCATCAGTCCACATGGTACATGTGTCTGAGTCACACACTTGTCTACATTAATCATGGTCAGAATGGCATGACTGGACAAGTGGTATCATGGGCAGTTGTTCATTTTGCAACTATCACTCCGAACCATTAGAATAGTACTGAGAAGTCAAGCCCTACACACACTTCTACAGCAGGGTACCTGGCCAATACACAAATGTACAGAATGCAAAACTCACATGAACTCAGTTTACATGCTTGCCCTTGGGAATTCCATTGCTAGTGGGGCATGGTATGACACATGAACAGAGTAAAGGCATTGGAATCAACACTCACCTGCTCCTCTGGTTTGCCATACAGCTGGCTGCACACTGGAAGGAGGCTGTCTAGCAGGGCCTGGTTCTCTTTCTCTGTGAAGGCAGGGGCCCTCTCCAATGTACCGCCATTTTAGCTCCCAGAGGAGTTTGAGACAGCAGCTGTGAGATGGTGAGGTGCAGCAAAGATGCAGCTAATGCGGGCAAGTGAGGACTGTAGGGAACACCCAGACTTATTTGTGTGCAGCAGAGATGGACTCAGTTCCCAGCATCCAAAGCGATGGGTCCGAGTCCGTCGCATTATCCAAATCGGACCAATCCATTACATTGCTATCATCCAACATGCCTATTGAGATTTACAAAATATCAAACCTGTCCGCTATTGACTTAGATACAAGGGTGGTGGAAGCAATCCAAAGCGTATTGCACACAAGTCGAGCACAAAAAGAAATGCGCGTCGGTCTCCATGACGACTAACAGTCAATGAATGTGTATGTATTGTTTCGGATGCAGACAACGCGTCCTTTGAAAACATACCTGTGTTGTTTACCATGACAACCAACAGCCAATGGATGCGTATGAATCGTATTGGATGTGGACAATGCGTCCTTTGAAAACTCACCCACGTCCTTCACCATGACGACCAACAACTAATATATGCGTCCCCATCGTTTCGTATGCGGACAATGCGTCCTTTGAAAACTCACATGTGTCGTTCACCATAACAAACAACAGCCAAAGAATGTGTCAGCATCATTTCGGATGCGGACAATGCATCCTTTGACAACTCACCCTTGTTGTTCAATATAAGGATGCAAGGGAAATGGTTTGCATACGGCCAACGTGTCCTTCCATGAATAGGTCAGGAGGGCAGGCAGTGGTGTAAATCTTCATGTTCTGGTGCATTACATGTGTGGGGACAGTGAGAAATCTGCACGTTTGGACATATGACTTGGATAGCTCACCCTCAGATGATGAGCCAACCTTGAGGGGCACATAACACATTGTTTGTGTGGCCCATCACAACATTGAGGGTACTCTTCTCAGGACACCCACCGAGGATTGGACGCTGATCCAGGGGATCATTGTTGAAGACTTGTTGTTTTTTTTTGTTTTAATATGTTTTATTGATTTTCACTCAACAAACCACATACATTTACTTCACACCAATGCAATTGGTGCAATACTCGCTTCTCAATTTTTCATTTCTTTGGTTACAGCACGTAGACAAAATTCAATATTGTTGTCCCACATTTTCCTCACACACTTATCTCTTTACCATATATAGTGTCCGCTCTACAGTTTCAGACTGGCTTGTGTCTTTCGTTAGTCCATGTGTTATTGAGTCGTTCATGCAAGACACCCATTCGATTGTAAAACATGCCCTCCCTGTGACCCCCACTAGCCCCCTCCACCAGTGTGTTCACCATTACCATTATACTACAAAACATGCAGTATGAGAGTTGGTCGAGGGCATAAGTTCCCTTTCCCATTGGTTCGGCTAATCATATCGACATCTTTGCTATTTCCGCTACAGTATCCTCTGGAATGCTAAGGTGTCCCAATATAAACCTCCTATTCATGGCGTCCCCTCTGGTGTGTCCACTGACTCCGCATCCGACTCCTGCTCAGGTATTTGTAACAGTGCCACCAGTGCTTTCCATGCCTGTGCAGCTTCTAGTGCCTTTTCGCAGTTAGACCTCCTAGCTAGTTGGAACCATACTGTGCTCTCGCTTGCTGCCCATCTGGTTAACTCTACTTTCCAGTGCTCAACGCTGGGCCCTTGCCTGGACTTCCAGTCCCTCGTTAATTCTCTTTCAGCTAATACCAGCCCTAAATCCAGGAACTTATTGGTGACTTTTGTTTTGCTCGTAAGTGGAAACCATTGTAGCATGCATGCACCCATGTTAGGATCTATCTGCCTGTCCATCACCCCACACAGGATATCAACCACTTCCTACCAGTATGTTCATAGTTGCGGACAGCTCCTCATCATTTTAGTAAAGTCTGCCTCTTCTGAGTTGCATCGTGGGATCTAACTGTGTCTACATTAAAATATAAAGTAATACGTGCCGGAGTCAAGTACGCCCTGTGCAATATATAAAATTTAATGAGCCGAAACCTAGCATTATGCGTGCTTTTCCACGCTCTCTCTACTATTCCGGACCATGCCTTGTCAGGGATTTCTTTGCCCAGGTCTTCTTCCCATTTCCTTTGCAACTGGCTCAACAGCCGCCTTCCCTCCTCCCCCATCCTTCTGTACAAACATGTTATGGCTTTAAAAGTTCCTGCCGCCATCACTACATACTGACACCTTAGAGATGTCTGTGGCTCGGAAAACCCTCCCCCCTATCTATGCTGGATTGCCGCTGTAAGGGCTGAGTGCAGCAAAAAATCACCCCTGGGTAGGCCGTATCTGTCCTGCAGTGTCTGGTAAGGCAAAAGAACACCCTCTTCATACAGGTCCCCCATCACTTGCACTCCTTTCTCCTCCCACGTGGCTAGTGCAGACCAATCCCCCCATGCAGGAGCGCTGTGCACGCCCAGAGGGATCTTCGGTGCATATTGCCGTAGAACCCCACCTCTCTTATGACTACGGATCCAGCTCAATCTCATCTTCGGCTCTTCATGCGTTAATGAGTCAAGCCACAATCGTTGACCAAGTATGACAAATGACAAAACATGGCGTGGGATCCACCGTCCCTCCGGCCCATCTGGGCCCCTAAACTCCCTTGCCTGAGTAAACCACTGCATCATTGTTGAAGACTTGTTGTGGCCACACATGTTCACTGCTATGGGGAGTGTGTGGCCCAATGTGCAATGTTTTAATTTTATGTCTGTAACTCAACTGTGTCTGGGTTCTGTACTACACTGTCACTTTGTAATGTGTGGACCATGATGTTTGGCTACCACGCCAGCCTGAGTCTGTCATGTGAGTTCCTGTTGTGTCGTTGTGTCCCAGGCATACATGGCTGCTTGCAAAATTAATGTTGGGCTCACATTGTTAGTGTCATGTGAATGTGATACTACATGTTTGTCAGACATGACATCATGACAGTAACTTCCCTGTGACAGTGGTCTTCAGGGTTTGCATGGTGACTTGCCGTCTGCTTCCAGTGTACCCCATTTCGGCCATTAATCATCCAGTTGTGTGTACCTTTCAAACATGCGACATTTTAAACATACCTATTTCTGGGTTTATTTGTTTTGGTTTGTGGAGTATGTGATGTTTTGTCACATGTACAGTGACAGACACCAGTGACTGTTTACAGTACGGCACTTTAATTGCTGGCTAACCTTAACTTGATGATATGTCTGTAAAGGGTCACATTCTGTGCTTTGCAACAATGCTCAACCTTAGTCATGTTACTTAATTGTGGATATATTGCATGGTATGTGTATGGCATTGCATTTATCATTATACATTGTTAATTGACCTCCACTGTCTTAGCACTTGGAAGATAGGTATCGCAGGAGAACGGCATTCCACAGGCCCTTCCCCGACCTCCAGACTATGGAAGAATGGGATAGCATCAGAGGATACCGCTTCACTAGGCAACTCATTGTAGATTTGCCTAACCAGTTGGCCCCCCATTTGCAGCCTGGACGGTCATATCCCACTGCGCTAACCCCAAAAGTGAAGGTGATGTCCGCACTACATTTTTTAGCCACTGGGTCATTCCAGAATACTGTGGGAACTGCTGGAGGAATGTCACAGACCATGTTCAGCCATGTGCTTCGGGATGTGTTGTTGTCATCATTACGTTTCCTGGACGTGTACATCAAGTTCCCAACACCTAGGCAGTTGACTGACATCAAAGGGGGTTTCTACACATTGGGGCTTGTGCCACATGTAATTGCCTCCATCGATGGAACAAATGTGGGTTTGGCCCCACCACATGACAATGAACATACCTACAGGAATAGGAAGCACTACCACTCCATTAATGTCCAAGTGGTCTGTCTGGCAGACACACTGATCTCCCATGTCTGTGCACATTGCCCAGGATCAGCACATGATGCGTATATCATTAGGAAATGTGCCATCCCCCAGTTGATGTCTCGGCTGGAACCTGAGCGTGCCTGGCTTGTTGGTAGGTCATGTTGTATGTCAATGTTGTGTGAGCTTGCATGTGAGATAGTACTCTGTTTTCAGACAACTGAAGTATTTTCTGTGTTCAATGTAGGAGACTCTGGATACCCCAACCTGTTTGGCTGCTGTCACCACTCCAGAACACTTCAACCCCTTCTGAGGTTAGTTTCAATGAGGCACATGGTAGAACCAGGAGAGTGGCTGCGCGCACATTCGGACTCCTAAAGACCCAATTCCGCTGCCTGGACCATACTGGAAAAGCCCTCCAATATGTACCATTGAAGGTGTGTCGTATCATCACTGCATGTTGCATGCTCCACAACTTTTCGATTTTTTGGGGTGTTCATGGGGACATGCCATGTGAGTGGGGGCCATTTTGAGTGCTGCTACAGGCCCTGGTCATGTGCTGGGAGGGAGGGGGCCATTTTGAATGCAGGCAGTGTTCTTAGGTCTGCAACTATTTTGCCTAGCTTTCAACCTTTGTGTCTTGAATTTAAACATCATGGAGGGCTTGGGATTGTGCTATTTTTTCTGTGATTTTTGTTTTTTTGGGCTGTTGTTGTGGCCTTTTCACCAGGGGTAGTGAGTGGTGCATGTGCCTAGTCTTTCTGTGGGGTGTCTTGAATTTAAACATCATGCAGGGCCTGGATGGCATGGGATTGTTCTGATTTTCTGTGTTTTTCGATTTTTTGGGGTGTTCATGGGGACAGGCCATGTGGGTGGGGGCCATTTTGAGTGCTGTTACAGGCCCTGGCCATGTGCTGGGAGGGAGGGGCCATTTTGAATGCAGGCAGTGTTCTTAGGTCTGCAACCATTTTGCTTAGCTTTCAACCTTGATGCCCAGGGGAACTTAGTGGTGCATAGGCCTAGTCTTTCTGTGGGGTGTCTTGAATTTAAACATCATGGAGGGCTTGGGGTTGTGCTGATTTTTTTGTGATTTTTGTTTTTTTTGGGCTGTTGTGGCCTTTTCACCAGGGGTAGTGAGTGGTGCATGTGCCTAGTCTTTCTGTGGGGTGTCTTGAATTTAAACATCATGGAGGGCCTGGATGGCATGGAATTGTGCTGATTTTTCTGTGTTTTTCGATTTTTTGGGGTGTTCATGGGGACCGGCCATGTGGGTGGGGGCCATTTTGAGTGCTGCTACAGGCCCTGGCCATGTGCTGGGAGGGAGGGGGCCATTTTGAATTCAGGCAGTGTTCTTAGGTCTGCAACCATTTTGCCTAGCTTTCAAACTTTATGCCCAGGGGTAGTGAGTGGTGCATAGGCCTAGTCTTTCTGTGGGGTGTCTTGAATTTAAACATCATGGAGGGCTTGGGATTTGGCTAATTTTTCCGTGATTTTCGTTTTTTTGGGCTGTTTTTGTGGCCTTTTCACCAGTGGTAGTGAGTGGTGCATGTGCCTAGTCTTTCTGTGGGGTGTCTTGAATTTAAACATCATGGAGGGCTTGGGGTTGTGCTGATTTTTTTGTGAGTTTCGTTTTTTTTGGGCTGTTGTGGCCTTTTCACCAGGGGTAGTGAGTGGTGCATGTGCCTAGTCTTTCTGTGGGGTGTCTTGAATTTAAACATCATGGAGGGCCTGGATGGCATGGAATTGTGCTGATTTTTCTGTGTTTTTCGATTTTTTGGGGTGTTCATGGGGACCGGCCATGTGGGTGGGGGCCATTTTGAGTGCTGCTACAGGCCCTGGCCATGTGCTGGGAGGGAGGGGGCCATTTTGAATTCAGGCAGTGTTCTTAGGTCTGCAACCATTTTGCCTAGCTTTCAACCTTTATGCCCAGGGGTAGTGAGTGGTGCATAGGCCTAGTCTTTCTGTGGGGTGTCTTGAATTTAAACATCATGGAGGGCTTGGGATTTGGCAAATTTTTCCGTGATTTTCGTTTTTTTGGGCTGTTGTTGTGGCCTTTTCACCAGTGGTAGTGAGTGGTGCATGTGCCTAGTCTTTCTGTGGGGTGTCTTGAATTTAAACATCATGGAGGGCATGGGATTGTGCTGATTTTTCTATGTTTTTCGATTTTTTTGGGGTGTATAACTGAACTGATGTTCCTCTGTCTTCCATTGCTTTTAAGTGCACAAGACTCAAGAGAACCACCAGTGCCAGGAACTAGTCCTGCAGCGGTGTGTGTGTGCAGCATAACGTCACACGACGTCACGTCTGGACACAGACAACTCTGCAACTCGTGCAACTGCGGCCTGCTGTTCTGACCTGCTCTGAAGAAGATGGCCCCAAAAAAAGTTCCCCGTAGCTCCTCTAGCAAGAAAGTTGCCAGTAAGGAGCAGAAGAAGCAAGTTACCAAGGAGGCTGGTGTGCCGGCCCCCGCGTTTTTTGGGATTAAAAAAAAAATAAGCCTGCAGCAGCAGGGGGATCTGCTGGGGACCAAGCTGGGAGCAGCACCCCCGCTCCATTGGGCTCAGTGCCTCCACCACCGCCACCACGCCAACTTAAGTCCAAGCCCTTGAGTGCTGCAGAGGCAGTCAGTGTACTTCTTCAATCACCATCGACCAGTGATGTTGGCTCATCGCAAGAAAGTAGCAGCAATGTCCCTGAATCAACACAGGTTGTTGTAACTCATCTGACAAGTGTTGAACAACCACAGCCGCAACAACAACCACATGTCCAAGTACAAGCCCAAGTACATGTGGAAGGAGAGGCAGCGCAAGAATATGTGCAAGCAGAGGTGCATGGAGGTCACAAGTGCCCACAATAGATGTTCCTCCCGAAGTAGGGGCACATCAGGAAATCGACAATCAAGCTGAGGTATCATTTGAGGAAGCCACTCCTCCTGATGATCATTCATTGTCTTCCACATCCCTAGCAAGGAAAAGATCAAGGGGGATGTCTGCATCTTCTTCAAGCCCACCTCCTTCTGATGATCTGGATGAAGATTGGGAACCATCACAGCCGTCTGAGAGTGAGGCACACCATGATCTGACAAAGGTACTTAAGCGTAAAAGGAAGGTCGTCGGTAAACTCATAGTTATGGAGTGTGATGAGGCTCAACAAGAAGTGACGGATACTGCTGCTGATGAAGCCTCTCATGACGACGAACCAGTCATCATAAAGGTCACTGCAGCCCCAGCGGGCATGCAGCAAAGAGACATTTTGACCCTAGCCCGAGAAGCTGCTGAGCGTGATGATGATGTCGACGAGGAGGCAATGGAAACACAACAAACATTGGAGTTAACTAGTACACCAACACCTACCGCTTCCATATTTCTTCCTCGCAAGAAGGGACCTCCATCTACCTCGACCTCAATTAGTGGTGGTGAAAGTGCACAACGTACTAAAGTTCGGCAATCCACATCCTTCACTTCATCTGGCATTAGCAGCAAGACCACCACCACCAGTATCGCCGCCTCCTCCAGCCCCCACAGACAATTCAAGTCCCCAGCTTGGGACTTCTTTAGTGTTTGCCCAAAAAGGGAAAACTTCGCCATTTGTAGCAATGTAAGGTTGCAGTTAGTCGAGGTAAGTTTGGTACCAACTATGGTACCGGAGGCCAGAGAGGTCATCTTGAGAAACAGCACGCTGTCCAAAGGTTTGCGCACCTAAAGGAGATCAAGGAAGCCCGAATTGCAAGTCAAGAAAACGTTGATGTTTCATCTGATGATGACGAGGAGGAAGAAGACGTGTCAAACACTTCACTTAACACCCAGTTGCCCTGTCAGCAGCACACCCCATGTGAGCCACACTAAGAGTGTGGGAGAGAGTGAGACACCAATGCGAAAAAGTTAATCAGCGAGCGTAACTGGGTCGAAGATATCATCATCATCATTATCCCGTAAATGCTTGGTCCAGGGCAACATTAAAAAGATGTTGTTTACAGAAGCGCAATATGAACGCAACCACCCACTGACGCGTCTGTATAACACTAAGCTGGCTAAAATGCTAGCTCTGGACCTTCTCCCTTTTTCTTTTGTAGAAGGGGTTGGTTTACTAGAATTAGTGGCAGCGCTCTGCCCTAAATGGAAGGTTCCTAGCCGGTTCTATTTTGCCCGAGTTGCGGTGCCAGCACTACATGAAGATGTGCTGGAGGTGATTGGGGCAGCTTTGCAGAAAAGTGCTGTTCACACTACACATCTGACAACAGACATGTGGACCAGTGGCGCAGGCGCTGATTACATGTGCATCACTGCACACTGGGTCTCTTTTTCAGGGGTTAAAGCAAAGCTAAACGCAGGTGTTGACCCGGACCAAGTTTTTAAAGCTGTTCGGAAACATGCAACACAAGCCATGTTTGGTTTGGAGAAACGTCACACAGCACAAAACATTTTGGATGAGTTTAACACAAAGATCCTTGACTGGCTGTCCCCAAAAAATCTCCAGATTGGTTGTTTCCACGGATAATGGCGCCAATGTAGTTAAGGCCATGGAGCTGGGTCAGTATTTCAGAGTGCCGTGTTTGGCGCACTGTATAAACCTGGTTGTCAAAAAATTCTTGAGTGATAAAGAAAGTCCAGAGTACGAGGTAGTGGAGACCTGCCGAAAAATGTGCAACCATTTCAGCCATTCTTTTAAGGCCTGGAAGCATCTGAGGAGCCTGCTACATCAGCGTCGAATGCCAGTGAAAGCACTCATCCAGGAGGTGGCAACACGTTGGAACTCAACCTTCTACATGCTTGAGCGGCTGTATGAGCAGTATACGGTACTCGATCACTATTTCTTAACACAGGGTACAGCTCAGAAGGACCTGAGGATGGGTGCGGCGCAATGGGACATAGTTAAAAGCCTGACACGCATGCTTCGTCCTTTTGAGGTCTTCACGCGTGCAGTCAGCAAGGAGGACTGTAATTTGGGAAAAGCTATCCCATTGTTGTACATGCTGGAGCACCAACTGAAGGAGGTGTGTTCTGTGTTTCAAAAAGATGAAAAAAACAAAGACCCTTTTGTTTTGGCGGATAAATTATTAGAGCGCCTACAAGGTGATGAACGTCTTAAAATGATCCACTCAAACCAGCATTACATTTGTGCTACTATTCTGGATCCACGTTACAAAAAGGCGCTGGCAGGCAGAGCATTCTTTCCTTTTGATGATGAACATGTTCCAAAGTACAAACGTTGGCTAGCCTTGTCAGCCAAGAGGTTTGAAAGAGAACGGCAGAAAATTGAAGGAAAAGGCAGTACATCAGCATCAGCAGGCCATCCCCAGTCAAAACAATCCACTTATGCACCTGTGGCTGTGGCACAAGTGACCTCTCAGCCGTTAAAGACACCGGAAACCGGATCATCTGTACCAGACACAACAGAAACATTGGAGGCTGAAGAGGATTGGCTAGCTCGGCTTGGGTTTGGTTCTCAAAAGGTCACAGCAACAGCTAAGCAAAGTGGAGGAACCTCGGAGGAGGACCTTGAGTCGATGGTGAAGGACTATCTGAATGACTCAACAGAGGTCTATGTTAGTGCTGACCCATTGGCGTGTTGGCATGGGAAAAAAGAATTGTGGCCACAGCTCTCCAACCTGGCTTTAAACTACTTGTCTTGCCCACTCACAAGCGTGTCTTCTGAACGTGTTTTCAGTGCTGCTGGTGCCATTGTAACTCCCAAACGGAGCCGCCTCTCGCCCAAAAATGTGGAGAGGTTAACAATGATCAAGAAGAATCAGCACCTCATACCACCAGATTACAGAGTACGTGAAAGCGCGCCGGATGAAGACGAGGTGGACAGCAACGTAGATGAGGGAATTTCTACTCTGTCAGGTGACACTGAGCTCACCCTGCCTGAATTCGCAGAGTATGATGACGAAGCCTTATTCTTATTCCTGGACCTTAACACCGAGGCCTGAAAATGAGACAATGAATCAATAACTTTCTTTTTCGTCCTCATTCACTTTCATTCCTGTGAGTCTGTCTTTCTTTGTTGTGCACAGTTAATATAATTCAAAAACAAGCCCATCAGCAGAACTGTCTTCACTTGTTTGCTTATTGATTTGAAGGTGCCGCAGTCTGCATTCCTCAGGTTCACAAGTTCAGAAGAACATGCTCCTCTATCCTCCTCCTCCAGACTCCTATTTCCATCAAAGCAGAGGGCTGGATTACGCCCAATGAAGAAAGACTCAGCACTTGTGGGGGTGTTCTACTTCTTTGCGGGTGAGTTGACGGCTCTGGGGCCATTGCTGGGAAGCTCCAATACCGGATAAAAGTAGTTTGGATCAAATCGGAGGCGGAAATTTCTTTGTGTTTTTGCTGACTTGCTTGCCTTTGAGGAGCTCTTTGGGGGGTTCCAGCTGTTTGTGGGTGGGTTTCGGGGTCTGGGAGCACTGCTGGGACAGTCTAATCTTGATTGCATTTGCTTTTCAGGAAATCCGTGGTGGTAAACCGGAGTTATGGCCTAGCTACACAGCGCGTTTGGACCGAAGGCCGAGAAATATTGTAAGTATGAGATTTTGCTTTTGGGCTGTTTGGGGGTGTTGTGCTTTTTGGCGGGTGGGTTGGCGGGTCTTGGGGCATTCCTGGGAAGGTCTAATACCGGATAGAAGTGGTTGGGACAAAATCCATGCTGATTTTCTTTTGCTATTTCTGACATTTTGCTCAATGTAGCGTTTTCGGGGGCCTGTTTGGGGGGCTTCCAGGTGTTTGTGGGTAGGTTTCGGGGTCTGGGAGCACTTCTGGCTATGGATACTTTACTTTGCAAGAGGTTTGAAGCAAATCCATGGTGGCAGAGGGGAGTTAGGGCCTAGCTGCAGAGCGCGCGCGGAGTGATTTGGGAAATTGGCAAAAAAATGACTAAGTCCCCATTTTTGTACTTTTGCTCTTTGGCTATTTGGGGGTCTTCTACTCGTTTTCTCCTGGGTTGACGGCTCTGGGGCCATTGCTGGGAAGCTCTAATACCGGAAAAAAGTGGTTTGGACCAAATCGGAGGCGGAAATTTCTTTGTGTTTTTGCTGACTTGCTTGCCTTTGAGGAGCTCTTTGGGGGGGTTCCGGCTGTTTGTGGGTGAGTTTCGGGGTCTGGGAGCACTGCTGGGACAGTCTAATCTTGATTGCATTAGCTTTTCAGACAATCCGTGGTGGTAAACCGAAGTTATGGCCTAGCTACACAGCGCTTTTGGACCGAAGGCCGAGAAATATTGTTAGTATGAGATTTTGCTTTTGGGCTGTTTGGGGGTGTTGTGCTTTTTGGCGGGTCTTGGGGCATTCCTGGGAAGGTCTAATACCGGAGAGAAGTGGTTGGGACAAAATTCATAAGGAAAAGCCTTTTGGCAAGTTTTGTAACTTAGGGTTCGTTAGGGTTAGCACTAGCAGCAGGATTGCATGTGTTTTGGGGTGTTCTAGATTTTTGCAACTGAGTTCTGGGGTCTTAGAGCACTCGTGAGAATGTGTAATTTTGGTTGCAAGTCATTTGAAGAAAATCAATGGTGGGAAAGGGGGGATTTGGCATAGTTAAAGAAAGCCTCTGCCACTGTTCTTAACTTATGGCTCGTTAGGGTTAGCAGTATTTCTATTGCATGTGTTTGGGTGGGGGGGTTTTCGAGTCTTGGACCGATGCTGGCTATGGATACTTTTGCTTGCTTGCAAGTGGTTTGAATACAATCCACGGTGGGTAAGGGGGTATTTGGGCCTACTTTTACTTTCGAAGTACGTTTTGTCACCAGTTTTCTGCTAGGCCTCGTTTTTTGAGATCTGATTGGGGGTCTTCTACATTTTTGCAACTGGCTTTAGTAAGGGTCTGTGTGGAAGCACTGCTCGGAAGGTCTAATTTTGTTCTAAAACACAATTTACAGTACACCTAGCTTGAGGGGAAAGATCCACTAAATTAATTTGCCCATACTTATTTATCCTTGAAAAGGTGACTCAGACAGAGTACGCACTTTCAAAAATGTTGTACTGTCTATTAGGAATATCAAAGTGTGACTTTTTGCACTACACAGCGTACATACCTTATATTTATTTATCAGTGCTGTTTTTCGTTCAATAATTACTGGCCAGGTTTCAGTCTGCAATGGGGAAAAAAGGATGGAGTCAGGCTTCACATTAGCGAGCCGCAATTCAGCATCCGCCAGGCAGGCAGTGGACAGGGTGTCTTCTGGTCACCAACATTGATGGACGAAGCGTCAGCTGGAGTGGAGGAGTACCGCTAATAAGAGGAATTGTTTGCTGCATGCAACTTACTTACCAAATTAAACAGGACAACTACAACAATACAGATACAGTATCCATTCTTTTATTCAATGAGTGTGTGTGACTGCATTTCTTGGATCTCTCTCTGCTTCTAAATTGATCCCTACAGCCATTCTATAGGTTTTACTTTGGCTATTTTTTAAACCTAATTTAATGTAGCCCTGTACTGTCGCATTCTGTCATTCACGGTTGTCGAAAGTACTACTTACTTTTCTGTAACAATGCATTCAGTAGTGCATGCACTTCCTTTATGTCACGTAAAAGATTTATGGTTAGCTTTGTACCCCAAAATTTCTTTATGTTCAAATATTGTTTGTCCATGCTGTGCTTTTTTTTTCTCTCAACAAAACCTACCCAAAAAGAAACCCCCATTCCTATCCATTTTACAAACCCTAACCCTCTTCCCCCGGGTTGTGTGGTTTTGCTTGATGTGTGACTAAATGACTACAATAATTCCACACACTTGCTGGGGAGGATAAGGTCATAGCAACAGGCTGGTGAAGGAATCCGAGGATATATTCTAGACTTACTCAGCTTCAGTACTATTTCTTGTATTATTAGCCAATGTCAAAGAAACAAGTACAAGTTATACTATAAATACTTTACCATTTGTTAGGCTACATTGTGGCACTGTTGTAGTCTAGTGTACTGTCACCTGCTATATTCTCTATCGTACCGTTGTAATGCTACAGTAAGGACATACCAGGTTTCATTTTCTTTTTTTCCATAGCCATGCAACTGCCACTGTGTCACACCACTAGTACCACCACAAGGAGGAGGAAATTTCAGCCGCCCTGGATTGCAACCTTAATCGCCATTTCCCGTGGAGCCAGCCCTGGGCCTAGCCCTACTTTCAAACAGAAATTACAGGTAAGATAAGCGTTTGGTTGGAGGTAGTATAATGGAGTATTAGGAGAGACGAGAGATTGACGGTAGTACTACTAAAGTCCTAGGACTATTCAGGAAAACAAACTTACTGTTAAACCCCCACCCACCAGACTCAAAAGCAGTAAAAAACAGGTATGGTCAGATAAAGTTTCAAAAAGTATATTTTTATAGCCCTAACAAAATAATCTCCCGCAAGGCCCTCCCTAACCCCAACGATTGTCCTTCAAAAGTCCCCAAAAAACCCAACTCCCAATTCCCACCCCCCAAAAGTCTCTAAAAAAGGGGCAAGGGACACTATGGCAGGGTGCTGTTGACTTTAGCAGCCAGGGCATCATGCTCCTTGCGGAGGGTGGCATGTTCGAAGCGGAGGCCCTCCACCAAGTTCTTATAGTTCAGGACCTCCTACTCCAGGTAGGACAGTCTGAGGGATAAGCGGCGCCGGCGTGACTTGCAAATCCTGTGGGGGGCAGCTGCTGTCTTTGCTGCTCAGCGGTGGCGTTTGGCTTTGGTAGCCCGGCTCCGTACCGCTGGAGCACTGCGCTGGCTGGCAGCCCGCACGGAGGAGGATACAGCTGTCCCAGTGGGCGTTGTTGTATTACCAGACTGCGTCTCCTCCTCCTCCATGAGTCCCTTTCTCACTGCTCCATCAGGATTCAAGCAAGCCGGGCCGAAGAAGGCTGAAATGCCAGAAACCGGTCCCCGGTAGCTTGTCTCCTTTCTGGTGAAGAATTGGCTTGGTAGTTTAGTCTGCCCTGTTCCCATGATGCACTGGGCCAGGGACAGACTGATTTGCATATAGCCAGGTTCTGAGCTGGGATGGGGCAGTGAGATAAATAACGGTGATGGATCAGGCCCTGATCTTTGGACTGGGTAAGAGTGGTCTGTTTAACTCAGACACTCTGTTCATCACCACCCCCTTTTTGTAAATCGTTTTTGGCCACTATAGGTGTGGCAGGGTATACTCAGACATGAGTCCCTTTCTCACTGCTCCATCAGGATTCAAGCAAGCCGGGCCGAAGAAGGCTGAAATGCCAGAAACCGGTCCCCGGTAGCTTGTCTCCTTTCTGGTGAAGAATTGGCTTGGTAGTTTAGTCTGCCCTGTTCCCATGATGCACTGGGCCAGGGACAGACTGATTTGCATATAGCCAGGTTCTGAGCTGGGATGGGGCAGTGAGATAAATAACGGTGATGGATCAGGCCCTGATCTTTGGACTGGGTAAGAGTGGTCTGTTTAACTCAGACACTCTGTTCATCACCACCCCCTTTTTGTAAATCGTTTTTGGCCACTATAGGTGTGGCAGGGTATACTCAGACATGAGTCCCTTTCTCACTGCTCCATCAGGATTCAAGCAAGCCGGGCCGAAGAAGGCTGAAATGCCAGAAACCGGTCCCCAGTAGCTTGTCTCCTTTCTGGTGAAGAATTGGCTTGGTAGTTTAGTCTGCCCTGTTCCCATGATGCACTGGGCCAGGGACAGACTGATTTGCATATAGCCAGGTTCTGAGCTGGGATGGGGCAGTGAGATAAATAACGGTGATGGATCAGGCCCTGATCTTTGGACTGGGTAAGAGTGGTCTGTTTAACTCAGACACTCTGTTCATCACCACCCCCTTTTTGTAAATCGTTTTTGGCCACTATAGGTGTGGCAGGGTATACTCAGACATGAGTCCCTTTCTCACTGCTCCATCAGGATTCAAGCAAGCCGGGCCGAAGAAGGCTGAAATGCCAGAAACCGGTCCCCGGTAGCTTGTCTCCTTTCTGGTGAAGAATTGGCTTGGTAGTTTAGTCTGCCCTGTTCCCATGATGCACTGGGCCAGGGACAGACTGATTTGCATATAGCCAGGTTCTGAGCTGGGATGGGGCAGTGAGATAAATAACGGTGATGGATCAGGCCCTGATCTTTGGACTGGGTAAGAGTGGTCTGTTTAACTCAGACACTCTGTTCATCACCACCCCCTTTTTGTAAATCGTTTTTGGCCACTATAGGTGTGGCAGGGTATACTCAGACATGAGTCCCTTTCTCACTGCTCCATCAGGATTCAAGCAAGCCGGGCCGAAGAAGGCTGAAATGCCAGAAACCGGTCCCCGGTAGCTTGTCTCCTTTCTGGTGAAGAATTGGCTTGGTAGTTTAGTCTGCCCTGTTCCCATGATGCACTGGGCCAGGGACAGACTGATTTGCATATAGCCAGGTTCTGAGCTGGGATGGGGCAGTGAGATAAATAACGGTGATGGATCAGGCCCTGATCTTTGGACTGGGTAAGAGTGGTCTGTTTAACTCAGACACTCTGTTCATCACCACCCCCTTTTTGTAAATCGTTGACTTTAGCAGCCAGGGCATCATGCTCCTTGCGGAGGGTGGCATGTTCGAAGCGGAGGCCCTCCACCAAGTTCTTATAGTTCAGGACCTCCTACTCCAGGTAGGACAGTCTGAGGGATAAGCGGCGCCGGCGTGACTTGCAAATCCTGTGGGGGGCAGCTGCTGTCTTTGCTGCTCGGCGGTGGCGTTTGGCTTTGGTAGCCCGGCTCCGTACCGCTGGAGCACTGCGCTGGCTGGCAGCCCGCACGGAGGAGGATACAGCTGTCCCAGTGGGCGTTGTTGTATTACCAGACTGCGTCTCCTCCTCCTCCAGGGCCACCAGCCGCCGATATTCAGCAACAGTGGCATCCAGCCTCTGTTGCCGGGCCATTCGAGCCAGCTCCTTCCTCCTTGATGGTCTCTTGGATTTGGAAGGAGCAACTACATGAAGAAAGAAAGACATAGTCTGTAACCAATGCTCCTTAAGATTAACACAAAATGATTGAGCAGAAAGTTGTCACAGTACAAGTAGCAAATTGAAAGCACAGTACATAACTATTGAGGACAGTATCTATGTAACCTCCGACTTCTTCATCCTTGCTCTAACATTAGTGGGAGTTTAAGGAACAAATTCTACGAGCACTATGGACTTCCATTACAGTCGACTATGACAGTACACCAGGCTTATTCTTCTTCTTCTCTCTTGTTTAGGAAAATTGGTACGTTATCTTATGCAAGCCAGCATAATGCCAGCGCAGTGAACTTGCACCCGAGAAAAACAGACGCACTCCATGGTGAGTGAGACGGACTTGCGTTACTGTACCGGTCCAGTACATGCAGGTGGTGAAGCTCTTACCTTTCTATTACGGGTGGCACTGAGAATACTCTGTTAAAAGGGCTACTGCTTAATTAATTTAGCTTTCACCCTACCGTGCAAATGAGTATTAGAAAAGGAAAATGAAGAAGCTAAATAATCTGATTATCTATCACTTCACATGGGATGTATTTGATGACATATGGGATGACTTTAGGTGCTTTGCTTATTATTGAGTGAACAGTGATACACCCACACATGAATGACGTCCTACTACTAAACTAAAGTTATTAAGAGAGGTAGGGAGTGTCCACCGTAATAACCGGATATATGCTGTGCTTGCAGTTGCAATACAAACTACTGCTACTATTCATGGTAGTATTTGGACAAAATTACAACTTCTTTTCCTTGCCTTTCCTACACTAGAATGGACGTGCGGGTGCGGTGTTACATGCTCTTCAAAGTAACACTTAGTTCATCCAGTGACCGTCTACTCTCTCTAGATACACATATGCTATCTAAGAGTCAGATAGTACCATGAATGATCCAGGCATCCATCCATTCAGTTTCTGTTTCACCCACCCAGGCTGTTCTCCTTCCACCCATCCTTGCTTCATCATTCACCCAGCCATGCACCATACCATATTCTTTCCTTCCCAGCCACCTCGGGGACCAAGCAAACACATATCATTCTTCTTTGCCAGTCACCATTACATTTCTCGTCCTTCCACACTTACTTACACCCTTCTTTCTCTTTTCGTTCATCACATCCATCAAGTTTATCTCAGATCTGATTGGGATTCTTCTCGCCAAAAACTTCACAGCTAAGTCGAAGTACATTTAGAGAAGGCTACTACCTGGTTTATTTATAATACACCCGTGCAGAAAGCACACTCTGCAGTCTTCAATCTCAATGAGCAAGGAATATATAGCTTACCTCTGCCCGCCACCACCGTGTTATCCCTCACAGGCATGTCCTTGTCCGGCACTTGCACCGCCTCCTCCCCAGAGTTGTCCTCCTCGTCCAATGCCGCCACCACCTCCGCGCTGGCCCCGTCTCCAGATGTTCCACCTACAAAGTACATTTAATAATGTTAGAATACACCACTCACTACTATATAATATTTGGTCTAGGAGGAAGAAAGAAATGTGAAAAAAACAGTATACAATGTAATAATTTGTGACTGTCTACTCTAAAGTAAAAATGTCCCTTTTTCCAGGGAAGGCTGTTGTCTTGCTGCACTTTTTGGCACAACTGATGAATGCTTGCTTTTTATTTTTAACACGCACCACTTTTTCTCTTAACAGACAGAAGCTTGACTTCTAAGAACACGAGCAGGATCAAGTTCAAACCAGGTGAGAACTCGGCTCGACCACAAGAAATGTGTCCAATTAATCGTCAGCACTAAGCACTTTTCCATTTTCAGTTAAACGTTTACTTTAATGACAAACTTGATTTTAATAAATGTGTTTACTTTTAATAAAGCTTCTAAACGTAAATAGACTCTGTGGTTTTTGGTCCTCCAGACTAGAGTGGATGGATTTTGCAAGCATGAGTCCGTGCCTCTGACATCATTGGGGAATAATCATAATCATCTGTGACTTTGGGAGCTAAATGGCTCTGCCACACTATCAAGTCAGTAAGGAGATTGGGGGTTCAACTACAAAGCCTTTTATCACTAAGGTATGTGGAAAGTCTAACAGCACCTATTATAATTGATAAGCTAAGCAATGCATTATTTAGTGTCCATAGTTCTGTTTGTGCAGATTTGTCCCTGCAACAGTAGTAGAATGGATTGTCCTCCTATCCAAACCAAAAGTAAAGTAGTATCTTATTCTTTGTTGGTGGTTATTCACCTTTTTATTGTTGGCAATTGTCAAAGCATAAACATTTAGAAGACTTGAAAAGACATTATGGACAATCCCAGAGGACTGCACTCTCTGCATAGAGCTATTGCTGACTAGAATGGGAGTCCAATGGAATTGCCAAATGTGCAATCTTAGTTAGCTACACAGACAGACTAATAAGAAGAATCTAGTAATACCACACGGATTCATAGTCGAGGCAGGATAAGCATTTAGATCCAGTCTACAAGAATGTCAAAGATGATTTAGAAAAAATCGAATGAGGAACGCTGGGAAAAAATAAGTGCTCTATATTAAAATTAAATTTACTGGGGCCAGCAAAGGAGCCCTCGCCTGCCCGATCCTGGCCTGCATCCTCAACAGCACCCTCCTCCTCCTCCTCCTGTGTCCTCCTCCTGCCCCTGGGGGAAGCTGATATACAACATGAAAGAAAGAAAAACAGAAAACATGGATGATATTTGTCAACCAAATCAAACATTTCAAAAGAACTAACAAAATATTTTGGCGAAATAGCAAATAGACAACTATTCAACGGGATATATTATTTACCAATCTCATGTGGTCTACTACGTTATTAGTATTGCTTGATTTGCGGACCGTCGAATTGTAAACTTCTTATGTAACTCACTACACAAAGTACTAAAAAGGTTTGCCTAGGATTGGCAGGCAGCAGTCCGCAGCACGCGAAGTGACAGCCAAAGTCCACCGTGATTGCAGATCAGCGACAACACTAAAGTTTCCTACTACATTAACCAGTCATTAAAATACTCAAACTATCAATCCACCACCACTATTTCTTCTTATTGCCATGTGTACAAAGGAAGGACTGGACTTGAGTCTGTAGGGGCTGATTTAGAAGCCCCTTGCAGCTCTTTTGTTCCATTGTTGCGTGACTTTTGTGGCGCAGCGGCAGCACAAAAGAGGCGCAATGGTGCGGCGTACATTAACAACGTGACGCATATGGGAGATGCATCACGTTGTAAAGCCCTGCGCCATCAGGGGGCGTTCCGGTGCAAGGGAGGGCGTTCCTGCGCAGGAACGCATCCTAAAAGTGGCTGAGGGAAATCAACAAGATTTCAATCACTCACTTTAACGACAATGATGCGTGACTCAAACCCTGCGCCTGCTTGAAGCAGACGTACGGCTTGACGCAGCTTTGGGGAGATAGGGCACCCCAGAGCATTGATGGAGCTGCGCCATCGTTGCGACGCAACTCCAGCAATGCGCCGCCCTTACGGCACAGATGCGTAACGCTTTGGTGACGTTTTGGGCCCATGGTGTGCCGCATTGTAAATACGGCGCACCATGGGTGATAGTGGCGTGGCGCACAATTACTGGTGCATCCCTGCTACTTTGCAGGGATGCGCCGGTAATTAAACATCTGAACCTTAGTGTGTAGCATTACGCAGTTCTTTAAACTACACTCATACATAATTTCACAGGCCAATGAAATGAACACAAAATTGGAAACAAATAAGCATGGTAGCAACACTACTGAGAAGGAGAGCAGTGCACCTGAAATGCACAGAAGATTTTGAAATATAATATACCTACAATGTAATGAGCAGCATTATTGCTCTTGGTAAAAAAAAAAAAAATGCAATATAATAACACAGCAGGAGAAAACAGAGTAGTAAAGAAATAGCTACTACTACTACTCACCAAGCCTGGGGATCTCAAGGCCAAGCAGGTCGAGCAGATCTCGTTCACGGGTCAGGACATCCGTCCAGCGGTGGGTGGCCTGGCTGTAGGTTCGCCGGACCCGAGAGTGGTGGTACATGGCCCGGCACACCTTATCCCACCGCTTCCGGCGATCCCGCATCCCGTACCCGCCTCCGATCTTGCCCCCTGCCATTATGGTCCTGGGGAGGTGGCGCTGTACATAGAACACTAGTGCGACCACCTCCTCCGGGCTGAAAATCTCCCGGGGTGCGACTGTCTCCCCCCTCAAACGCCCGCACTGGAGACGGGCACGGGGTGCGGGACCCTTCCCCTTCTCGGGATGCTTCCCGGCTCCCTTCACCATGGTCTGGGCAGAAAGGAATAAAGAAAATAGAATAGGGAAGAGAAGAAAAGAAAAGAGTTTAAAAAAGTAGTTTAAAATTAACAAAAAGTAGCAGTAAACACAAAAATATAGGGCTAGAAAAATAGAGGGATAGATAATAAGTAAAATAGATCAAAATAAACTTCAAACAAGCAAAGGATGGCACAGATTTAGAGAGGATACAAGAAGCATGCCCAGAACCATAGCAATGAATGAGAAACAAGATGGCCGCGCCCGTTCACGACCGCGCGGGTAAGTTCACGCGAGATGTTCCTCGCGAACACTCGCGAAATTGTACTTGCGAGCCGCACACTTTGCGAGATTACACTTCGCACCCGGAAACGGAAATACGTCATGCAAACAAGATGGCCGCGCCCTTGAACGACCGCGAGGGTAACTTCGCGCCTTGCGCTACAGGCGGCTCGCGAAAACGCACAAAACCTTGCGAACTAACACGCCACAAAAAAAAAATCGCATATTCGCACAAATTCGCGGCTTCCGAATCCAATCTCGCGCATGTTCGCACCCCGCGAATCCCGCGAAATTGCAGAAAAACGAGTTTTGCAAAACTGAAAGCACTCGGCAGGTGCAAGAGTTCAAACTCATCATTAGTAACAACTCACTGTAGTGCTTCCTGACTGGGGCCCCTCCAGAGTTCAGTTGCTAGTTGCAACAATTGTATGACCCTGCTCTGACCCTCACAGCAGGCTCATAGAATAGCTAGAAGTAGGCCACAAAGGTCCTGGAAAAAAAATTGCACTGCAACAGAAAGCAAATTACTGATAAGGAAGCAGGTGCCAGACCTGGAATTTTAAAACAGTGACACATTAATAAACTAACCCCAAATTAATTCATGTCAGTTGAAGCAGGGCAGGTGTGCTTGCTTTTCCCCCCCATAATCTACAGTGATGATGAGGCTGGGAGGCTGTGATGATGAACCAGACGTAGAAACAACATAGTCGCAACCGTTGCGAGCCGACAAGTAAGTTCGCAATTGCGAACTAGTACCAAACCCTCGCGAACTGGCAGAAACCCTTGCGAACACAAAAAAAAATCCGCAAATTCGCGAGAATTCACAGATTTTGCGGATTGCGAGTTCGCAAATTCGCAAAATTCGCAAACGGCAGATTCGCAAAATTCGCCCATGCTTAATTCCAACACTATTTTTCCCCTGCTCGGTATAATGTTGGCTTGCGGAACAGATACCTTCACTAATTGGTGCGTATTCCACCTCCGTTTGCCCTCAACCCTTTCAACCATAACAGCAGCTGGGAAAATAGATTCACCCTTCATAACTTTAACTGGACTTCTGATTAATACCCACTCACCTTGACCACAGGCTTGGAATAACAAGTGTTTTTTATCAAAAGTTCCCTTCATCTTTTTTTGAGTAGCGATAACTTTTGAGACAACTTTTCCTTTGTGCACTGTATCCCTCATCCCCACCTTACCAATTTATTTCTCCAACTAAGTAGGAAAAAGAGTTGTTTAGAGGTTTCCACCCCTAAGCAAAGAAAACTGTATACCCCCAGTAGCGCAATGGGGTGTGGTGTTGTAACACCACACTTTCTGTTTCAGAAACGCATTCAGATCCAGATTAGCAGCTATGGCAATTTGTACTCCCTCCTTAATGATCCTGTTGCTTCTCTCAATGAGCCCATTTGAGGAAGAACAATACAACGCCACCTGCAGAAGTGTGTCCTATTATCAGTGACAATGTTCCTAGGAGCACCTTCCAGAGTGAAAACCTCCTCTAAAAATTCTACTGCTGACTCAGTGTTAGGTGATTTTACAAAAGAAAAGTACATTCATTTTGAGTAGTAGTCCACCAACAGAACCAAATACTTCATATGAACAGGTAGTAAGACATAAGGTCCAGAAAAATATAGACCTAATTCCTCCCATGCAGCATCTGGGTATGGCACAGGATGTAATGGAGTGTTATGAACCTTTCACTGCTTGTCTAACAACATGCAATCTGGACACTTGTCAATCAAAAATCTAACCTGTGCATCATTACCTGGCCACTAGTAATATAGTTTGACATGCATAATAGTTTTGGTTGCACCTAGGTGACCTTGATGTACTTGAGTAAGGATGGTGTTGTGTAGTTTGGTTGGAGGTATGTGCATATAGAACATTAGACAAATACATTTCAGGTGCCACCTGGCCAAATGACCTCAATTCTCCAACTAGTTGTCTTTTCTCAGGCAACCCAAGAGCAATGTACTCATTGACTTTGTGCAAGACCTCATCACATTGACAAGCAGCCAGCCACTCAGGCTCATTAAGACCTGTATTGTGCTACCCGCTGACAGCATCGACCAATGCTACACACACCACTTCATCCCGCAAACCGCCATCACTCATGTCCTCAATCGGAAATGGTTAGAGACAGTTCGCAGTAATGTTTCTACCTCCTGAAACATACTTAATCTCAAATACAAATTCTTCTAGTTTGAAAGAAAGCCTGGTCAGTCTGGCTGATATTTTGTTATCTGTCCATGCTGTAAAAATATGAACCAAAGGCTTGTGATCCGTATTCAAAAGAAACATACATCTTGACCTTGTGGGTGGCCTATATACCTGCTAATGTCTTGCGCTCAATAGTATTGGGCATCCTAGATGTAAAGGCCACTGTGTGTTCTATTCCTGACACCTTCTGACTTAAAACTACACCTACACCCATCTGAGCTTCAACAGTGATGATGGAAGATTAACCTTCCTGAAAATCACTCAAGGGCAGAGGCCTTTTCTATAAGTACCTTGATCTCATTGAAAGCACTTTCCTTGTCAGTAAACCAAAGACATTTCTCACCTTTTCTCAACAAAGTCATCAGGGGTTCTACTGCCTGGGCATTACCAGGAACATACCTCACATAGTACTCTGCAAGACCAAGAAAGGAGTGTGAAGCATCTCTGTCAGAGGAAGCCTTTGCCTACTTAATGGCCTTGCTAAGAAAACACTAAGGTTTGATCGCAGATGAAGAAATGGGATTGCCTACATTTTCAAATTCTCCGGTAGCAAATTTACATTTGTCTTCTCTGATTGTCATGCTTCTTTGTGAAAGAATATTTAATACCTATCTCAACACACAGTTATGCTCATCCATAGTGTCAGCAAAAATTAGGACATCATTCTGGTAGACCTGCACCCCCCTGGGATTCACAAACAGATGGTCTATAAGCATTTGAAAAACACTGGTGGTGAACACCAGACCAGACAGCAATCTCAGATAATTGAATGCCCCAAATGGTGTGAAGAACATGTTCAACTCCTGTGACTCTTTTGCCAGATAGGCTGACCTTAAATCAATCAAAGAGAACCACTTCACACCCCCCCCCCCCCTAAGTTGGCCAGCAGCACTTGAATCCTAGGGAGAGGGTAACAATCTATGAGTATGTTAGCATTCACGCTCCTCAAATCAGAGCAGAGTCTAATCTCCCCAGACCTCTTGCGTGCAACCATAATTGGTGCGACCCAGTGTGAAGAGTCACATGGTTCAATAATGCCTTGAAAGCACAATTCCTGCAATATGAGTTTCAGTTCTCTGATTCTCAGTGGGACCGGTAGCATCTTTTGAACCACAAATTGTGCATGAGGCTTGAGTCTAATACAGGGCTCAAAGCATTTTACACTTCCCACTTCTTCACTGAAAAGTTCTTTAAAGTCAGTCAGTATCTCCTTTACAGGATCTGTTTCTCCACAGACATAATCTGCTGATAACTCCAAATACAATTGTAACATCAGCATCTGGTGTCAATAACAAGCCTGTTTTGCCAAATCCCGCTACCTCAAGTGTGTTTTGTCCTTCACAGCTACATAGATCTAAGTGGTAGTTTTCCTACCCATGGAAACCACTTTGGCCAAGAAGAAACCCAGCATCTCTATGTCTTTCTCACTAAATGCCTCAGGGTTTAGATCAGTAGGTGTCAATGACCTATGCCAGTGCTCGTGAAATGCAGTATTCCTCAGGATCATAATTGGATTTCATGAGTCAGCCATAACCTGTGAGGCAACACCATCTATTACTGCTTCACAGGTAGAACCCTAAACAGATGTACAAATAGGATTGCACTCTATGGTTAAAATAACCTTATTGATAGACTCAGCCCAATTATCAATCTCAGCATCCACGCTACTGATTTTGACTGTGTTACTGTTACTTCTGCACACTGACTAGAAATGGCCCATCGTCTTACAAGAAAGAAAATCCTTTGCAATAGCCTGACAACCTGTGAAATTGCCGAGATGGCTCTTAAAACCACACCTGAAACACACAGTTGGAGTTTTCTGCTGTGCGCCTTTGCAGTTTCTGTTTTTGGTATTTACCAAACATACAGTCTGAACGTGACAACCCTCTTCAACAGTCAGTGCACTCACAGAAGCCTCAGCATGTAGAATGTTCAATGAGACAAGAGGCTGTTCAATTCTTTTAGAAAGGTCAATGACCTCATTAAGCATAGGATTGCGGCAACTCATAATCTTTCTTGAATTTTGTGAGAAGAGGATCTGAACACAAATTGATCACAAGTACTTGTGTCCACTTCAGACCCAAAATCACAATTGGACATCAAGATCCTAAGCACAACAATATATTCCTCCACTCCTTCATCCATAGCTCGCATGCGTTTGAAAAGTTTTTGGCACTCTAACATAATGCTAGGATCCTCTGAAAATTGCTTTCGTAATCGCTCAAGTGCTTCAACATATATATTCCATTGAGTATCCCCAGACTGGGCTGCAGGCGGTTGTATGGGAAGCAAATTGTGAAATATTTCCTGTGCTGCGAGACCCAGACTGCCTACGCAATAATACACATTTCTGCTGCCTGTATCAATGAGCACAATGATTTTCAAAGAGTCTACGCCATTGTGACCACTTACTAATATTTTTGCCAGGACGGACCAACAAAGGAGGTGGCGGGGTGATTTGTAAAGGCGTTGTCACAAAAATCAGCGCTGTAATTTAAAATAAGTATACCCAAACCAGCTTCTGAAACTATAGTATATAGAACCAAGAAAGATGCGCCCCAAAATAACTGTTGACAAAGCCAAAAGACCTTGTCAAACTCTGTGTGGTATCCTCTACTTTCCTTGCATGTCCTGGTCTCTGCCTTATGGGTTCTACCACTGTTCCATCTTAGAATGTGCCTTATTCAAGGTGTTCCACCTTCTCTGGTCAGTTGCCTGCTGGTCTTTGGAGGATGAGGTCCCTAGTTTATATTATACAATAAACTTCCTTCTTTTCACCTCCACCTGCCTGGACTTCATTTATTGGATGATTCTACATTTTGGCGACGATTGGACTACACCTACGCACAGGGACCTCAACTCATCAACACCTCGTTTTGTGGTATTTTCCTTGTTTCCTGAAGATTCAACATATTTGCCTGATTCACGACAATTTCAAGCTCAAGGATCTTTGCAAGAACTTCGTTCATCTCTCCAGCAACAAAGCAACCAAAGGTACTGTTTATTGACGTATCCTGGTATTTATTAAAACCTGGATCGTTTTTTTTAATTAACCTGGACCGTTTTTTTTTAACCAGAAAGTTGTGGCTGCTTCCCATAATTGAACTATTTGAACATCCCACGTTCAGATTTTTCTTTATTTATTTCAGCGTTCATTTTTAAAAGAGGATTAATTGTTTATTTCATTGAGCGAGCCACTCACCCCGTTGCCTTTCAAACAGTATCCTAGCAACGCTCGAGCTCTGCCATTCCTCCTCAGCTTGCATCTGCGCTGTCAAAACGGAAACGCTCCTCACACGCGGACACGTCACTCTGCGTTTTGACGTCATCACGTCCTCCGCCATCTTTGCCGGTCCTGTTTTCACAGCGTCTTTCTCCGCTCCGCTCGCCTGCGCAATCAGCTGCTGGGTGAGAAGCGGCAAGTGCTAACCTGCACTTGAACAACAGGAGAAGCGGCAAGCGGTTACAAGCGGCAAGCCGTATCATCACTCAAGCACTGTTCTGTACCCTAACAGGAGGAGAAATCACAGGCGGTGACAAACGGTAAGCTGTATTTTCAGCCAGCTCGAGACTGACATCTGGCTTCCCGCATTATTTACATGCTCATTGACTGTCATTGGGAACTACTAACGAGACAGTCGTCTGTGGCCTCAAAGTTTCTGCACATGTATGAAGATTGCCACTCTTCTCAACGCTGATTGGCACAGCATATTGGTATAATTACTTTATGTGATATGTACAACTCTTTTTAACGCTGATTCACACAGCATGTTGGTATAACTACTCTATGTGAATTTTAGAAGTCGTTTTTCCTTCTGCTTTTAGGTTACCCCACCTTCTTTACAGACAGCATCCGTAATTTACTGTATTTCTCCAAAACATGCAAAATGTCACTGCCCCTCCTTTCTTTCTATCTGAGCCAGGTGATCCTCCAATTCCTTGGCTCAAGTGGAAGAAGGTGTTTGCTCACTACGCCAGGGTCTGTGGTACTTCTCTCAGTGCTGAGAGAAAGTCTTCTTTGTTTATGCATTGTTTAGGCTCGGAGGGCCAGGATGTATTCGAAAATTTGCCTGATTTACCTGATGCAGAAGCCAACGCACTTAATGAATATGAGGTTTGCATAAGAAAGATGGATCTCCACTACCTTCCAAAGTTAAGCATGGTTTTAGAGCGTTTTCACTTTGGGAAAAGGATGCAAAAACAAAATGAGACTGTAGAGCAATATGTTACTGCTCTTCGCAAACTCGCTTCTACATGTTCTTTTGCTGCTACCTTAGATGAGAGACTTAGAGACCAGCTTATGCTTGGTTCTTCTCTCGAGAAAGCTAAGGACAATCTTTGGCAAAAGGATAACCCTAGTTTACATGAAGTAATCACTGCCCTCAAACTTCATGAGCACTCTAATACCTGTTCTGAGGTGATCCGTAAGAACGCCTCAGAAGAGAAAAAAGGGTCTACTGAAGTAAAAGAAATAAAAACGTCCTCAGTTCCCACAATTCAAAAGTCTAACACCTCTGACACGGGAAACACAAATGATAACAAAAATTCTGGTTTGGATGTTAAGGCAACCAGCTTTAAATGTTATCGTTGTGGAAATGTGGGACATTTAGCCAATGCCAAAGATTGTCCTGGTTGGAAAGCAACTTGTTCTATTTGCAAGAAGAGAGGGCATTTCACAAAATGTTGTAGGTCCAGTAAGGCTCAAAAGAAGGTGCGAGTGGTGGATATTTATGAACAAGAACAAACAGACCCAGTGGTATGTCAAGTGAATGCAGTGGGTCTTGATGGCCCAATGGAAGATGTTTCCATTGAAGGATGTTCTGTCAACATGCTATTTGATTCAGGTGCCAAGATTACACTAATTCCCAGGGTTTTCTTTGAAAAATTCTTACGTAACAAAGTAAAGTTACTCAAACCAGATCTAATTCCTAGAGGGTATGGTGGCAGAATAATAAGTCTCTTAGGATACTTTCTGGGTTCAATTGATTTTAAAGGGAGAGTCACAGCCGGTAAAATTTATATTTCTATGAAAGGAGATTCCCTTATCAGTTGGCTACATCAGAGAGACCTTGGGGTCTACCTTGATCCCAATCAGTCTCCTTCGGTCTGTTTGAGAGAAATGCCGGTTGATGTAGCAGTTGTCTCAGATCACACTGGTTGGGCCAAAAGATATCCTGGAGTGTTTTCCAAGGATCTGGGGTGTCTTAAAAAATACCTTCACTTGATAAAACTAAAGGAGAACTCTGTTCCCATTGTGACGAAGGTAAGAAATGTCCCGCTTCTGGTTCGTGACAAAATGAAAGCTGAGCTTGAGAAACTGGAAAACAATGGTGTAATAGAGGAGGTCGAAGGTACAGAATGGGTTTCTCCTGTGGTGATGGTCCGTAAGGCTAATGGCGAGGCAAGATTATGCATTGATATGAGGGAGTTAAACAAAGCTGTGATTGTTGACCATTATCCCCTACCGAATATTACTGAAATGCTATCTTCTTTAGGTGGGGCCACACATTTTTCTACGCTAGATCTTTCCTCTGCCTACCACCAGGTAAAACTACACCCGTCTTGTCAGGATTTCACAACTTTCATCACTCCCTTTGGGACATATAAATTTCTTAGAATGCCGTTTGGGCTTATTTCTGCGGCCTCGGTATTTCAAAGAGTGATGGAGGGTATTTTGGGTGGTCTGTCTGGTGTTAAGGTCTATCAAGATGACATCTTGGTTCATGGCGTTGGTTCTAAGGAACACGATGACAGAGTGTGCGCGGTCTTGCATAGGTTGCAAGACGCGGGTCTCACACTTAGATTAGATGAATGCAAATTGGGGGTTGAGACAATTGAGTATTTAGGACATCTTGTGTCAGGCTCTGGTATCAAACCTAAACCGTCGTTGGTGGAAGCCATATCCAATCTCAATTATCCCAGTAATAAAGATGAGTTGGTTAAGTTCCTTGGGATGTCAGAGTTCTATAATAAATTTGTTCCTGGTTTTGCCCAGAAGACTGAAAAGTTGAGAGTTTTACTTAGAAAAGGACAAGAATTTGTTTGGGACAAAAGTTGTTGTGAAGAGTATGATCTTATTAAGAAGTGCCTCAATAATGCGCAGAATCTTGCTAGCTTTGATCCCACAAAAGATTCCTATATTATGACTGATGCCAGTTGCAAAGGTATTGGAGCTGTTCTTTTGCAAAAGGGTGAGGAAACTGACAACACCATACTTTTCATTTCAAGACCTCTAAGAGGTGCTGAGGAAAATTATTCTGTGGTGGAAAAAGAAGCTCTGGCTGTTTATTGGGCTGTTAATAAATTAAAGAAATTTGTCTGGGGCAAAAGGTTTTCTGTTATCTCTGACCACAAACCTCTTAAAGAAGTTTTTGAAAAAAAGGGGATTGATTGCATATCGCACAGGATAAGAAAATGGGTTGTCGCTTTGCAGGACTTCGAATTTGGTGTGTCTTATCTACCTGGATCTAATAATATACTTGCCGATTGTTTGTCCAGGCTCACGGGCAAGGCTTCTTCTGAAGAACAACGTGATGATTTTTTCTGTTGTAATGAAGACTTGTCAGAGGATGTAAAAGTTTGTGTGGTCACCGAGGGTGTTATTACGGAGGATGAGTGGATCAGTGAATTGAGATCTGATTTAGACCTTCAACAAGTCATTACATATGTTCGTGATGGTTGGTGTCTAAAAAAGGATTGCAATGAAGTGGTGAAGAGTTTCTGGACTGTGAAAGATCAGTTGTCTTGGGTTGATGGAGTGTTAATGAGGTGTAGCAGACTTGTTCCTCCAACTAGATTGAGACATAAGATTGTGGAGTATGCACACTCTAGTCATATGGGCATTGCAAAAACCAAATCAAGAGTCAGGGAAATCTATTGGTGGCCTGCCATGGACACTGAAATTGAAAGATCTGTGAGAGATTGTCCACAATGCTCAGTTAGTGATAAGATACTCAAGTGCAGAACTCAACCTATGGTAATCAGAAAACAGTCTACTGGCTCATGGATTGATGTCTCATTGGATATCTTAGGTCCTGTCAAAGTTAGCAGTCAAGACAAATATGTTATCATTTGTGTTGACATGTTTTCAAGGTGGCCGTTTATTAAAGTTGTGAACAAGGTGGATTCCTCTTCTGTGGTTACCTTTTTGGATGAATTGTTTTCCAGTGAAGGTCTGCCTAACTCGGTGCTCACCGATAATGGTGTGCAGTTCGTCTCTGGTCTGTTTGAGGGTTTTCTTAGAGAGAGAGGGATTCTGCACAAGCGTGCCTCTGTTTATCATCCAGAGAGTAACGGTGTTGTAGAGAGATTCATCAAGGTCCTGAAAGAAACGATGCAATTAGCTCTAGTGTCCAGCTACAATTGGGAGGAGGCCATTAAAAAGAAAGTATGTGAGTATAGATTCACCACACATTCTTCTACTGGTGTGTCACCTTTCCTATTGTTCAAAGGAAGGTCTCCTTGCACTCCTCTCAAGCCTTCTTGGGTTAGTACGAAGATTGGGGTTAATGACACTTTGTGCACTGACTGGAAAGAGAAGGAGTTGGGAAAGACAGCAAAAAGGAAGGTTGAGTATGACATAAGAAAAGCTGCTAAAAAAACTCTGGTGAGAGTGGGAGATGTGGTGAGGATTAAATTGCCAGAAAGAAAGTTTGGTGTTTCAAAATTCAGCCAACCAATCAAAGTTATAAAACTTCTAGGTAATGCAGTTAAGACACAAGATCACAAGGTGTGGAACCTCAGCAGAATAGCTGTGTGTCGCGCCAAGAACATGGAAGACAATGTAGTGTCTCATTCTCCTGTACCCTCAACTTCTATTCCCGTTAGAAGATCTACAAGGAAGAGTTCTGTTCCTTCTCGTTTTATTGACTGAGCTCCTGCTCACTTGTTACTGCAAATGTCACTGTTTTGCTCCACGTCTTCCTCCCTGTTTGTTCACCACACCCTCCACCTACCTCTTGTGTTTTATTGATAAGAGGGAGGTCTTGTGGTATCCTCTACTTTCCTTGCATGTCCTGGTCTCTGCCTTATGTGTTCTACCACTGTTCCATCTTAGAATGTGCCTTATTCAAGGTGTTCCACCTTCTCTGGTCAGTTGTCTGCTGGTCTTTGGAGGATGAGGTCCCTAGTTTATATTATACAATAAACTTCCTTCTTTTCACCTCCACCTGCCTGGACTTCATTTATTGGATGATTTTACACTCTGTCACTAAATGTGACAGTAATTACCTAGGCATCTGCCAGCATACAATCGTTGGAGCAGAATTCACAGGCATACACAAGTGTACAGGACAGCGCGATCCATGACATTTGCATGGTGCCCAAAGGAAGCTGAGACAGCCAGATCCACTCCGGGTTAAATGCTGACGACGTGTGCCTGGTGTCTGTAACCGGAGATTGTGTACAGCAAATGAGATTCCAATAAATCCAAGTGAAGCAGAGTTTCAACGTTGCCGAGCAAACAGGTGAAATCTCCCAAAAGGATTTGGTGGGTTAAGAAATGAATGAAATGAAATGAAAAGTGAATTTATGGAGCGCGATTGCTGCCCAGGGGCGTCCAAGCGCTAGTGTAGGCTAGTAGTAACTGAACACTCAAAAAGGATCAGCCAGAAGAATTAACAGGGGGTAGTGAACAGGAAGGTTTTTAATTGTTTCCGGAATGACAGCAGATTGGGATTGGACCAAAGTTGCAGAGGGAGAGAGTTCCACAACTTGGCAGCGTTTAGTGCAAACATCCTGCCACCAGCTCTTGCTCTTTTTACTTTGGGTGTTGTGGCTAGAAAGGCCTGGGTGGAGCGGAGATTTCTGGTCGGGTGATAGTGAGCTATTAGTTTGCGGCTAATTGCTGGTCCCGTCTACCAGAAAGCCTGATGAGAGATGCACATTGCCTTGAAGGCAACTCTCTGTCGTACCGGTAGCCAATGCAGCTTTCTAAGTCCGGGCTTGACTGACTGTCTGCGAGGCAGCTGCAGCAGGGTGCGGGCTGCGCGGTTCTGGACTACCTGGAGCTTTCGCAGTGTGAATTCCGGGGCTCCAAGGTAGAGGACATTATTAAAGTCAAACCGGGACTGGATCAGACCCTGGACTGCTACCTGTTTGGCCTCCATCGGTAGAAGGGGGAGAACTTTCCTCAACATTCTGAGGAGGCCAAAAGAGTAAGGCAGGGTCCGCTCATAGCAAATATGTAATGAAGTGCTGACCAAGTTTGCCAGAGTTTAAAAGCCAGTGTATTCGGTGAACAAAACCCATGATGTACTGCGACCAGCCAGATAGGATCTCAGTTGAGGAATGCCACAACAATAGTAGGAATCCACACTCACTGCTTGCAGAATATGCGAGACCCATTCATATGTACACAAATCAAATAACAAAAACACATTCATATGTACACAAATTCAAATAGCAATACAACTAACCACGCGCCTGTTGCCAGCACGAGAATATGAACCACAAGACAGGTGCATAACATAAGCACTTACTACAGATGTCTAAGGAAATTCAGTAGAAAGGTGACAAATTGATCCATATTGATTTAACTGGAACCACTTGAAGTGGCGTCCTACAATGCTTCCAGAACAGTTTTGAAAGTCAAGTGTAATCTGTCATCAATGTGTGAGCTAGTTCAGGTTATTCTGGCCTAGGCTCTATAGAGTAGGTGTGTAACAAAAGAGACAGGTCTACAAACAATGCCTGTCAACGTAGTCTGATGGGTCAAAGATTATAATAAATGAGAGGTGACAGAGAGGAGGTAAATAATGTGACATGCCGTTTTGGGAGATACTAAAATATTATTGAAATAAATGGTGGCGACATTCTACAGTGTTTGCCCCTTCATTTTAAAAAGAGCATAAATGTAGATTGGACTAATCCAATTTTAGATCACGTATAACTTATTCCTGAACAGCAAAGGACACCTTCCTTTTAAACAGCAGCTGCTCTTTATTAATAGCACCACGGGGCGTAAGCAATGGAAAGGGCCTCTAACCCCCATTTAGTTAGTAAAATATTGGCCTTCGGACTCCAAGGCTTCGGTGTCACGGCACCCTCTGTGTTACTGGTAGGACTAGGAACTACCCTTCCTCTGCAGCCAAGGTGAATGAATGTGAAGCTCCTTATGGACACCAAGGGGTGGCTCTTCTATGCAGCCGGCTTCCATGTGATTGGAGGCGCAAATTAGCATTTGAGAACGGGTCTGAAATGACATCTAAACCTGTTGCATTCAAGGACTGTCTGCAAACTGTTCTTTTGTGAATGTTTCCATCTCTGCTGCCCTTCCTCAGACTGACTCAATGTCCTTCAGGAAGAAGGGGGGCAGATAACTCGCTTCTCCCATGCACGCTCTCGACTCCGCGAGCCACAGGGATGTCTTTTCAGGATCTCTTTAATGCAAGGGCACATTTTGTTTGATCCAAGAACTATCAGATTAAGAAAAAAATGAACCTTTCGCACAGAAGCAAATTAATTTGCAATTTACAGTGCATCGCGCCAATCCAAGATGGAGAGAAAGAACTTCTAAGCATTAATTACCAGGCATTACATTATCGACTAATCTAATCTCTCATTAAACAATATAGTCAGCCTCTTTTATTCATTCATAGTGAAAGATTTATATGCAAATGAGGCACAAAATGCTTTTGAATCACCCAGCCAGAATTTCAATTGGGGCTCTGTACTTTTAATGGAAGAGTTTGGTATCATACTTCAGGTCTTGCATACAAACGTCTGTAACTGTTTGTTGGAGACCTCATGCTACCAATACAGAACAAGATACATGCATACAAATACAGATACACTCACTACCACCATTGACTGCCTACATTTTCGTAAGTTGCCATTGACCGGTTGGGCTGCCCTGAAAGTCATTGCATATCGTGGATGGCTTGGGTAAATGGAGCTTTAAACAGTCCTCCATGCAATCTTTCCACTGTTCCACCATTAGCCCCATTACTGTCTCTCTGTCCCTCACCAAGAAACTCCCCATTTCTCATAGTACAGGATATATCAAACTGCTATGGTGCAGCTTGCTGTTGTGCAGTTCCATATGTATGATCTACTTGTGGCTTTGCCAATGCTTGTTGAACTGCAAACCCAAACCATACCAACATGCCTGCCATACACGTGCATATGTGTACAAATGAGCTTGCAGACATGGTGTGGTAGGAGCCGTGAGAAGAAGCATGTGACTAGATGGAGAGTGCTATCACGCAAACTAGCAACGGAAACACAGACACCCCCTGACACCCCTCTAACATGTGCAGGACGCTGTTCGCCTCGCAGTCAGTGACAGCCTGGGCGTGGGTGGCTTCACGATGCCTATAATTCCAGGGGTGAGCAACATGAGCCTGGCAATGGCGCCAGGAGCCCTGCGCATTCCTGGCTGCTGGAGGGCAGTATTCCTCTGTCTGCACACTGGTCTTGCTGTCTCTGGAAAGGCAGGGGTGCCGTGCCTCCAGCTCCAGCTCCAGCCATGAAACCCCCTGTCTCGGACAACATAGCCACTTCTCTTTGAGCACTGAATACCCAAGGCCAGGGATTGAGTTTGAGCATCCCAAAGCAAGTATCACTGGCAGGGTCTATGCCCCACACCTGCACGGGTGAGGGAAGAATCCTTAAATTGAACAGCCGAATCAGAAGCAAAGGGCGGGCTATATTGGTGACCCTAGGATGGTTTTGAGGCTGTTTGGTACGCAGGTGTCTCATCTGTAACTGTGCTGCCCAAAGTCCCCTCGCCCCCCCCACCCACCACCTGTCAACAGCCGCAGACAGCAAGAAATGATATAGCCTGGAAAAGCAATGTACTTCCTGTTTACAGCTCACAGTTCACTTACTCGCACATTTCAGAATTTGCTTTTTCCAGTGGTGTTTTTCATGCAACAGACCACTCATGTATAGTAACTATAGTCTTTACTTTAAAAAGAGTCACCTTTATGTGTCTTTGTGTGTTCAGGCTCTGGATTGTTGTTTCTAACAGGCCACTATTGACAGCTGTGGAGTTTCTGCCGAAATCAGTGCGAATTTCTCCTGGTGCCTGCTAGTGGGTCATAGAGGGGGTCACAATGCTATCAATCACTCAAACATTTGTAGAGCGTGCTACTCACTCGCGAGGGTCTCAAGGCGGTAGAAGGGCAGGGGTTCTACTACTGCTGGAACTACCAGGTCTTGAGAACTCTCCTGAGGGTCAGCAGGTCATGGGTTTGTCGCAGGTGGATGGGGAGGGTGTTCCATGTCTTGGCGCCAAGGTGGAGGAATGATCTGCTGCCGATTGTCGTTCAGTGGATGCGTGGGATGGTGGCGAGGGCGAGGTCAGCAGAGCGTAGCTGGCGGTTCGGTGTGTAAAAGGTGAGTCTTTTGTTGAGGTATGTTGGTCCGGTGTTGTGGAGTGCTTTGTGAGCGTGGATAAGGAGCTTGAAGGTGATCCTCTTGTTGATGGGGAGTCAGTGCAGGTCTCTCAGGTGGGCAGTGATATGGCTGTGGTGGGGGATGTCGAGGATGAGGCATGCGGAGGCGTTCTGTATGTGTTGATGTCCTTTCTGGAGTTTGGCCTTGGTTCAAGCGTAGAGGGCATTGCCGTAGTCCATCCTGCTGCTGATGAGGGCCTGGGTGACTGGCCTTCTGATTCCAGTGGGGATCCATCTGTAGATCTTGCGAAGCATTCAGAGGGTGTTGAAGCAGGAGGAGCAGATGGCGTTGACTTGCTGGGTGATAGATAGTGATGAGTCTAGGATGAACTCCAGGTTGCATGCGTGGTCGGTGGATGCCAGTGCAGCTCCCAGCGTCGCCGGCCACTAGAAGTAGTCCCAGGCAGAGGGGGTGGAGCCGAGGATGAGGACCTCTGTCTTCTCCAGTTCAGTTTCAGGCGACTGTACTTCATCCATTCCGTGACGGCCTTCATTCCTTCGAGGAGGTTAGATTAGGTGGTGGCAGGGTCCTTGGTGAGGGAGAGGATCAGCTGGGTGTCATCGGCGTATGAGACAATGTTGAGGTCGTGTGATCGGACGATGTTGGCGAGCGGTGCCATGTAGATGTTAAAAAGGGTCCGGCTGATGGATGACCTTGGGGTATGCCGCAGGTGATCTTGGTGGCTTCGGTTCGAAATGGAGGGAGGCGGTCTCTCTGGGTTCTGCCGGTGAGAAAGGAGGTGGTCCAGTCCAGGGCTTTGTTGTTGATCCCTGCTTCGTGGAGGCATATGCTTAGGGTGTGGTTGGCAGACAGTGTCGAAGGCGACCGAGATTTCCAGGAGGAAGAGGGCCATGGTTTTGCCATTGTCCAGCAGGGTCCTGATGTTGTTGGTGTTGGCGATGAGGGCGGTTTTGGTGTTGTGATTGCTGCGGAATCCAGATTGGGACGAGTCCAGGATGGTGTTATCCTCAAGGAAGCGGGTCAATTGCCTGTTGACCATCTTCTCAATGACCCTCGCTGGAAAAGGAAGCAGGGAGAAAGGCAGGAAGTTCTTGAGGTCCTTTGGGTCTGCCTTGGGGTTCTTGAGTAGGGTGTTGATCTCAGCGTGTTTCCAGTTCTCCGGGAAGGTGGCATCTCGAAAGAGCTGTTGACAATCATTCGGCATTGAGGTTCAATGATGGAGCATGCTTTGTTGAAGATGTAGTGTGGGCTGGGATTGGATGGTGAGCCAGAGTGGATGGTTGTCATGATTTTGGTGGTGTCGTCATCGTTGACATGGTTCCAGGAGAGCAGGAGACCGATGTGACTCGGGGCGGTTAGAGTGGGGTGTCGGCGGCTGTCGGGAGGGTCTGGGTGTAGAAACTGTCATGGATGTCTGCGATCTTGCGGTGGAAGAAGGTGGCTAGAGATTCGCACAGGTCTTGTGACTGCGCGATGTCGTTACAGTTGGAGCTGGGGTTGGCGAGTTCCTTCATGATGTTGAAGAGCTCTTTGCTGTTGTGTGCGTTGTTGTAGATGCCTTCCTTGAAAGAGGTCCATTTGGCGGTTCGAATGAGTTGGTGATGCTTGCAGCTTGCGTTCTTGAGGGCTGCGTGGTTGTCAGGTGTCTATTCGTGGCGCCACTTCTTCTCGAGTCTACAGCAAGTCTGCTTGAATGCCTGGAGGTCGGTGGTGAACCAGCGGTTGACATGATTTAGGGGAGGGGGGAGGGACGGGGAGCTGGGAGACAGGAGGGGGCAGTAGGGGGAGTGGTCAGTGGCGGCAAAAAAAAGGAGGGGAGATGAGGGACACAAACAAACCTCCAGAAAGGACTGAAGGGGAACAGAAAACGAAACTCAAACAATATTAACAATACCAAAGTACAGATGAAATGACACCATTAAAAAAACACAATCACCAAGCGCCTGATGGAAAGCTGTACCAGGGTAGTCTTGGACCCTGCCAAGGAGAGGGGTTGGCTTCTAGGTGAAGCAGAGCTGCCAGGGAGAGTGCGTGCTATGGACTGTTTGCGGATCGCACACCGCAATGTCCAAGTGTGCCAATTGTAATTGTGATTATACATGAAAGTGTGTGAGGGAGGCACAGAGTTGTTAAAACCTTGAGAGGACAAAACTTAAAGAAAATGCAGTGGTTACAGGTTGAGGTGCATTGTGTGTGTGAAAAGGTGCTGCAGTGAAGCTAATGCAGCGAAGTACATGCAGAAAAAATTTGAAAAATTGGTGCTGAAGAGGAAAAGTGGAATGATATAGGTAAATAGTGTGTTTTAGAAGAAAGGTGCGTTTAACTGAGATTGAGTGGTGTGAATCGAAGAATGGAAGTAAAAACAAAAAAACACTGAAATGTACCAGTTATAAGATGTCACCAGTGATGTTATATGTGAGGTGATAAGCAGTGCATCACAGTAGTGCAAGGTATACTTATGTCAGTTTCGTATAATTGTTGAATTTCAATATTTATTTGTTTTAAAATGGTAGGTTAAAATCTTAGTACCTGTCTCGCATAACTTCACTTTAACCTGTGTTTTTCTTTGGTAAAATTCAATGATTTTTGAATGTAAAGTAGTACAGCCCAAACTCCCGCCAGGCACCCAACCCCCACTGGCGGCAACAGCCCAAGGAGCAGCACACTGCCAAAAAACCCCATCCCACATTTTTTTTTTCTCGAATTAATTTTGGTCCTTAGGGACTCCTGCTGGACTCCTGCTGGAGGCCCACGGATCATCACGAGGGGCCACACATGGTCCCCAAGGACTGTAATAATGCCTAAAGAAGAAAGATTTCCTTTTTGACCCAAGTGCCCCCCTCTCCACCCGATCAAGGCTAGGGAATCAGGGTGTCCTACCCTGTCCCCTTCTAGTTGTTTTAAAAAATGAACTTAGCATCCTGTGACATTTCTTTTAACAGGCTGGACATAATTACCATAAATCACACACTTTCTGGGCAAAAATATAGCTTTCTGCCAAATTGGGTGTGATTCTGTTCAGCCACTTTTTTCTGAATTGCTTTTGAATGTTTCCTAGGTTAATTGCATATAGGAAAAAGAGTTTAGAGACGGACCCTTTTTTTGGCCCAGCTTTCCAAATCACACTGAAACTTTTCAGGAAGGAGCTGAGGGGGACGAACTTCTTTTTGGAAAGTTTTGTGAAGATTTGTCAAATGCAGCGAAAGTTATGTCAAAATAAAAAACGCTCTTCCTATGAAATCTATGAATCACATGTAACTATGTATATGCTTCCATATACTGACGCTCATTGTGGGCCTTGTTTCATTGGGTACAGCGAACATAAAATGGAATACCCCTATTCAGGGATTTATATTCAAACACACTACAGTACCCAGAATTCTTGACTTATCTGAGCGCGTAGGATTGTTAAAAGTGGGTGTCTCTGTTAAACATTTGTCGAGCCTCTGAGTAAGAAGCTTCAAGACTTTGAAACGCGTCATGCATAACCAACGACAAGCTGTAATATTAATTGGCGCATGGAGGCATTCAACCTAATACGGGAATGGATCATGAACATTGTTCTAGTGCGTTTCTAAAAGAGGGTTAACCTGGAGCTTTGATATATAACGCAACAGTCCTTGCCTTAGGAAATGCATCACCCCAATAATAGGGGGCGGGGGGGGCACGGGGCGTGGTAATTTACATGGCCTCATATTTGGGACCCTGTTGGTGGACTCATGATGCTTCCATGCGCTGAGGCTCATTGTGGGCCTTATTTCATTGGGTACAGCGAACATAAAATGGAATGCTCCCATACAGGGTTTTTCATTCAGACACACTACAGTACCCAGAATTCTTGGCCCATATGAGGTTGTGGGATTGTTTAAAAGTGGGTGTGTCTGTGAAGCATTTGTCGAGCCTCTGAGTAAGAAGCTACAAGGCTTTGAAACGCGTCAGGCATAACCAAAGACAAGCTGTGATATTAATTGGCGCACGGAGGCATTTAAGCTAATTAAGGAATGGATCATGAACATTGTTCGAGTGCGTTTCTAAGAGAGGGAGAACCTGGAGCTTTGATATACATATATATATATATATATATATATATATATATATAGACAAGCAGGATCCCAACCACTCTTGGTAGCGGTTCAAACGGGCGCAGACCTCGTAAACCTCAAAGAGCAAGATACGATTTTAAATCATCCAGCCAGCACAATGGTCCAGTGTCAGCAGTGCATTTCATTATGCAAAAAGTGCAAGAGCAAGTGCCCTCCCTGACGCGTTTCGCTCCGCGAACGGAGCTTGGTCACATATATATATATATACATACATATACTCAATGCTTACAATCTTTGTGATTGCCCGATGTAGGTAGTCATTTTTATCTTGGCCCTTTGTGTGCCCCTCAACCCCAAAGATTACTTCTAAAGATGCCACTGGCAGGTAGCTCATGATCTAGACACTGCTTTCATTTCTGATGGGAATGAGCCTGTTTGCAGGATCCCTGGGATCCAAAGCACAGCGTGAGCCACCCTCTCATTACAAAGTCTTTTCGTGTAGTGCTGTTAGCACTCTAGTGGACGCACGTTGACACGCACGTGGCCTGCGGGGTGAATAAATGGAAGGCGTGCGCTCGGACACGTCACTTCCGACTGAGACCGAGTGTGCTGGTCACTGGCTGTCGCTGCGCGCTGCCACCCCTGCGCAAGCGACCACCTCACCAGGCAGGCCCTGTGCCCTGCCATACAACATTGGCGAAGAGCGGAGGGGGCCCAACCCTCGCCCGTTCACCTCGGCCCAAGCGGAGCGGTCTGCTCGCTCCCGCGTTGCACACCGCGTGTGACCCGGCGGCTTCACCGGATTCTCAGGAGCCGGCGTGCTCCTCCTTGCCAGCCTCCCGCCAGCTAGACAGTACCTGCTGTTCACCCCTGCTACCCTGCGGTGAGGGCGTGTGCCACCGCGCTGCCTACCGCCGCATTGCTGAGCCTCCCGCGGAGGAGATTGCCGTTTGTCACGCATCTCGCTTACGAACCCTGCCGTTCCTCACGCTTCTGGAGTGGGAAGCGGGAATACTGCCGAGCCAACCTCACCATCACTGTGCACTTCATGTTTCTGGCCTGCTGAGGCCTGGGGAGGCCTAGTAGCACCCGGTGGAGACTCAGCAGACGCTGATAGACCGAACAAGAACTCTCACTGGCCAGCCACGAGGCACGTGGTTTTGGCAGCAAGCACGACGACGGGAGAGCGGACGGAGCAACTGCCGGCTAAAGGTACGAACACTGCCGCGTCCCCGCATAGGAACCTATACCCTACCCGCTTGTGGGAGTTGCCGCCATGGGGGATGGTGACGCTGTGGCGCCCGTCATTAACATTCCATTTCAGCACGCTGCTGCTGGGGTGCTACCACCATTCAGTGAAGCAAGTGACCCGTCCACGGCCTCGCCCCGATGGAAAATTTGGCTGGAAAGATTGGAGAATTACTTTGTGGTCACGAGGGAGACGGATGACGCAGTGAAAAGGTCCCTACTCCTTCACTACGCGGGGGACGAGGTTTTCAGACTTTTCAAACACCTCCCTAACCCAGGCGCAGTGACCACCTACGCTGCTGCAGTCACAGCCCTTAACAACCATTTTGACCCCCAGCTAAACGTAGACTTTGAAGTCTTTAAGTTAGGGCAAGCCCGCCAGCGGGACGGAGAATCCATGGACCAATTCCACACCCGAGTGAGGGAGCTGGCCAGCTCCACCGATGAGGACCAGCCAAGGGCCATACGACGTCAACTGATCCAGGGGTGCCGAGACAAAACGTTAAGGGGTCATATCCTGCGAAAACCGGGGATTTCCCTGGAAGACATCCTCATCCTAGCTAGAGCTCACGAACTCTCGGATGCCAGAGCGACGGCCATGGAACAGGCCCTACACAAAACTCCCGCCAAAACCGACACCGTCAAAGTAGAACGTGCTGACGCAGTGCGGCCTCGGACACGTGGCCAGGCGCAAAAGGGATACCGGAGGGACCCGCCCCAAGCCCTCTGCGGATACTGTGGGCATGAACCCCATGCGGCCAAAGACTGCCCGGCTCAAGGACAAACCTGCGGGAACTGCGGAATCCCGAATCATTTTGCATCAGTCTGTCACAGGAAGAACCAACCCAGGAATCCCAAGAAGCCATGGACGCCCATAAAAGCCGTCCGTCAGCTATCGCTAACGGACCCACCCCCGGAGAGGGCCGGAAAACACCTGCCCACAATCTTATGACGATTCAGACTCGGAAGACGAGGAAGCATATGTGATCTCTTTTGCCCGGGAATTGAAGCAGAGGCGACGGCCACAACCGACATGTGTGGTACAAATGGGGGAGAATGAGGTAAAGGCTATCATTGACACAGGCGCCACCGTCAACGTCATGGGGCTGCAACAATTTAACAAGTTACGCCCTCGACCTGAGGTCCTGCACTCAAAGACAAGAATCTTCGCCTATGGAGCGGACACACCACTACCTCTAAAAGGGAAAATTGTGATACCCATCCGGGCAGATGAGGCAGAAGTAACAGCGACGGTACACATAATCAAACGGGAAGCCGACACCTTGCTAAGCAGCCACACCGCTGAGGACCTGAAGCTGATCGCGTTTGCTCACCGTATCAGACCCCATCAAGTGGACGAGCTGCTGGAGCGCTTCCCTGAACTGTTCAGAGGACTAGGGTGCATCAAGTGCGACCCCATCAAACTCCACATCGACAAGTCCCTTACTCCCACAGCCCTACGCCACAGGCGGATACCATTCCACCTTAGGCCGTTAGTGGAAAAAGAACTTGAGAAACTTGAGAACCTGGGAGTTATCGAAAAGGTGACAGGACCCACCCCATGGGTTTCCGCTATGGTCATAGTCGAAAAGCCCAAGCAGCCTGGTGAGATCCGCCTATGTATCGATATGCGGCTGCCGAACACCGCCATCAGAAGAGACACTTGACGCCCACTATGGATGACATAGTAGCCGATGTGAATGGCTCGAGATGGTTCTCAAAAATCGATCTCAATGCAGAATACCATCAACTGCTCCTCGCAGAGGAAAGCCGCTTCATCACTACATTCAGTACTCACCTTGGCCTCCGGCGATATAAGCTCCTCAATTTCGGAATATCTTCCGCAGCGGAGGTATTCCAGAATACCATCAGAGAGCTCTTGTCAGGCTTGCCGGGGGTAATTAATGTCAGCGACGACATTCTAATTCACTCTGCCACCGCGTCCGAACATTACAAACACCTGCGTGATGTTTTGAAAAGACTGAGCACACACGGAGCAACCCTCCATAGAGACAAATGCCAATTCTTTCAACCCTCAATTGAGTTTTTTGGTTATGTCTTTAACCAAGAAGGAGTGCAAATCGACCCAAGAAAATCCAAGTCAATAAAGGATGCTCCGGCGCTGAAATCACCAACGGAGGTGAGGAGTTTCCTTGGGATGGCTACGTACTGTGGCCGGTTCATACCAGGCCTGGCAACCAGCAGCGAACCCCTCCGTGCTCTAACGAAATCGGACGCCAAGTGGCAGTGGGGCCCGAAAGAAAATGAAGCCTTCCAGGGGATAAAGGATGCCCTCCTTGAAAACGCAACACTATCGTATTTTGACCTCGCCAAGCGGACCGAAGTGATTGTTGACGCCAGCCCGGTGGGCCTAGGGGCAGTTCTGACCCAAGAACACGAGCCTGGCCAATGGACGGCCTTGGCCTTTGCCAGTAAAGCATTGACCCCAACCGAAACAAGATACGCTCAAATTGAGCGGGAGGCCCTGGCAATCAAGTGGGCCTGCAGTCACTTTCACCTCTACCTACAAGGACATTCATTTGTAATGGTGACCGATCATCAGCCCCTAGTGCCTCTCTTCAAGGGCACCGCCCCTCATCCCCCACCACGCATTGAGAGGTGGGTGATTCAGCTTCAAACATATGGCATGGAAGTGGTGTACAGACCGGGAGCCAAAAATCCGGCCGACTACCTGTCGCGCCACCCACTACCTCAAGAGTAACCCTGGGCGAAGAACTACGCTCCGTTCGCGGAGTTTGCGGAGTTTCGTCAACTCCGCGTTCCGCGGAGTACACGTAGCTGTCGATTACTCCGCGATCCGGTGCGTAGCGTAGTTGTCGCGCGCTGAATAACATTATCGCGTGCACGGCAATGGCTTACCTTGGTTCTGCGTTCGCTTTTTCCCGGTCGCGTGTGCCACCATGTTTGTAAACCCTCCCGTGCGACTGTGCGAACGCGATGACGTCATTTGGATGCGCGATAGTGCCATAAGGACGCGCGAGGATGCTTTTTGGTAAGATAGAGTTGCCGAACACGCAGAACCTGCAATCTTGCACAGAATAACTCGCGAGCATGTTAAAAGTTAAACCATAATAATAAATTACCATTTTGGTTAGCAAAAAAGTGAGAAACCCCTTAAAGTTGTACCTTTGGCTGTATTTTTTGGGGGGAAGGAGTCCTCTTTCTGTTTCTACTCTATTTTTGAATATTAAGGAGGAAGGGCTCTGGAGTTTACAACTTCCTGTTCCTTTCCACCAGGCTCCTCCCACTGCTTTGTCCATGAGGTGGTCACTTTCATTTGGATTTTGAGCTGGCAGGATTACTTTCTGTGTGTGTTGGCTGCATTACTGCTTTTTTTTGGATTTTATTGAGGACTTTTGGATTTTGAATTCTCTTTTTCAAGTAAGTTTCAGTAATGTATGAGTGAGTATGATGTTGTAGACTTGTGTTTGTTTGATTTTAGATTTTTTAACTACAGTATTCATTCCTGGATTTAAATTATTGATGGGTGCCTGTACTTTTATGAGGTCCCAACTTGTATTTCTTTTTAAATTTCATCCAGGCTACATAGAGAGGTACCCATGGGTAAAATCATAATTCTGTGGTCTGTGTTTAAATTTTTATTCAAGTTTGTAAACAAACATCATGGCTGGCATTGGATTATGGTCATCATTATGCAATAGCAATGTCTGTTGTGGAATTTCTGTTTGTGTAATTTAAATGTTTTTTATTTTTTTTAAGCCAATAGCTGACCCTAGTACTCCATGTAGTTAGTGTGTAGGCATGTTTGAGTTCATTGTATTAACTTTCTGTGGTTGGCCTGGCCATGTGTTGTTGGCGGCCATTTTATGTTTCCCAGCCACTTTGCTTTTGCCATAGGCCTCCAAACTTGTGGCCTACTCTGCCAGTAGGCCAGAGGTACTAGTCATAGGGTCATGAAAGTTAATCAACTGTTTTTGTGGTGTACCCCTAATTAGAAAATCATGGATGGCTTGGTTTGATTTAGAAAATCTTATTTTTATGTGTGGGGTATGTCAGGTTTTGGGTGTGTTTAACTAATCTGTCAATTTCTGCCATTAGGTAACCTTAGGAATACAGCTTGGGTAGTTTTGGTAACTTCGCACAGTGTGAGAACGTGACCTTACATTTTTTGTCTTGTTCGCGCGCTCAATGTACTGGCTCGGGAACACGATAACGACCTTTCATTCGATTCGCGCTGCCGAACACGCCGATTTTGCAATCTCGCGAACAATATGTCCCGAGTTGCATAAAAGTTCCTCGAAAATGTTTAATGTGTTTCTTGTGCTACAAAAAGTCCTCATTTATGTGTCATTTGGTTGTAGTTTTGTCTTATTGGAGCATGGACCACTTCCAGTTTCTTTCTGTCCTCTATGTAATGATTTCTTGTTTATGGTTGGGGTGACCAATTTGGGCGGTGGTGTGTCCATTTTGTGAAGCTAAGCATTGTCCCTTTGCCATAGGCATTTATTGTCTGTCTTCTCTTTCTTTTCATGTTGTTGTGGGTGGCCAGGCCATGTGGTGGGGACCATTTTGTGTGTACTTCCTTTGTGATGATTCTGCCATGTTGTTGTTGGTGGACAGACCATGTGGTGGCGGCCATTTTGTGTATGCTTCCTTTGTGACTGATTTTGCCATGTTGTTGGTGGCCACGCCATGTGGTGGAGGCCATTTTGGGTACATCCTTTTTACATATTGTTGTTGGTGGCCAGCCCTATGGAGGCGGCCATTTTGTGTGTCCTTCCTTGGTGCTTTTGCCATAGGCATCCAAGGTTTTTGACTATTCTGGCAGTAGGGCAGAGGTACTACTACTCACAGCCATAGGTGCATTCAAGTTAATCAACTCTTTTTGTGGTGTATCTTTAATTACATCGTGTATGGCTTTGGATTGCTTCACATTTTTTTTATGTTGGTACTTTCAGCTTTTGGTTGCTTGTGTGTAACTAATATGGCACTCCCTGCCAGTAGGTAACCTTAGGAATACTGCTCGCGTATTTTTGGTAACGTCGCACAGTGTGGACACGCGACCTTACCTTTTTTGTCTTGTTCTCGCGCTCAATGTACTGGCTCGGGAACGCGATAACGACGTTTCATTCGATTCGCGCTGCCGAACATGCCGATTTTGCAATCTCGCGAACAATATGTCCCGAGTTGCATAAAAGTTCCTCGAAAATGTTTAATGTGTTTCTTGTGCTACAATAAGTCCTCATTTATGTGTCATTTGGTTGTAGTTTTCTCTTATTGGAGCATGGACCACTTCCAGTTTCTGTCCTCTATGTAATGATTTCTTGTTTATGGGTGGGGTGACCAATTTGGGAGGTGGTGTGTCCATTTTGTGAAGCTAAGCATTGTCCCTTTGCCATAGGCTTTTATTGTCTGTCTTCTCTTTCTTTTCATGTTGTTGTGGGTGGCCAGGCCATGTGGTGGGGGCCATTTTGTGTGTACTTCCTTTGTGATGATTCTGCCATGTTGTTGTTGGTGGACAGGCCATGTGGTGGTGGCCATTTTGTAGGTACTTCCTTTGTGCATTTATCATTGGCCTCCCTGCTTTTGGTCTGATCTGACAGTAGGCCAGAGTCCCAGAGGTAGTAGTTAGCGGAGCTGCTTTATGTAGCTGTTTCTATTCGGTCTATTCAATTACCATCATTAGGGCATGTGTGTATGCCATTGCATTCCCAAATTTGTTGTCTGGGCAGGGGTGTAGGTAACTTTTTTGTGTGTGTAATAATTTTATGCCTTGTATGTGTTTTTGCAGTGTAGGTTTCAAACCTCTTAGCCATGGGGTATTTTCCTTGCATTAACCTGTCATGTGTAGCAGGCATCCTCCTTTTTCTGTCCATATTGGTATATAGGCCTGCTTGACTTTATTATTGGTTCTTTCTGGACTTCATGTGGCTGGGAGCTGTGGTGCTGGTAGTATTAGTCTTCTGTTTTGTGTTTTATACATTGGTCTGTGTGTCTTTCAATTGTTCATGTTGGCTTACTGCTTGTTTGACTGATGTTGTTCTGTCTTCTTTGCTTGTAGGTGCACAAAAAAAGACTGAGGAGGTGCTGGTTGTTTTCATCCATCGCCCGTTCTACTGCCAGACGGACGTCCTTCAGTTGTACGCCACGTGTGGTGTGTGACTCATCTGACCACACATCTCTGCAATTTGTGCTACTGAGTGCTGCTGTGTGCTGACATCAGAAGAAGATGGGCCCTAAGAAAGCAGGTACCAGGTCCTGCACCACCAAGAAAGTTGCTGAGAAGAAGGTACAGAAGAAGGAAGTGTCGCTTAAGTCTGGTATGGACCCCAAAACCTTTTTTGGGCCCCCAAAAGGTACGCCTGCAGCAGCGGTGTCCGGGGTGCAAGCTGGGGCCAGCACATCTGCATTAGCGGGGGCAAGCCACCAACCCAGGGCCAAGCACATGAGGATCGACGAGGTAGCCAGCCTAGTGTTACAAAGCAGTGATACTGAGCCTGAACTAAACTTATCGCTGTCTCAAAGTAGTACACAATCCACGCAAGATGAAAGTGCTCAACAACCACCGCCAGCAGTAGATGTTCAACAACCACAACCACTTCCCGCAATAGTTGTTGAACAACCACAACCACCGCCCGCAATAGTTGTTCAACAACAACAACCAAATCCCACAATAGTAGTTGTTGAAGAACCACAGCCCGCTATAGTACTTCCTCAAGAACAACAACCACCATCTCCGCACGCAATAGTAGTAGTTGTTCCTCCCGATGTCGGGGCAGTTCAGGAAGTAGAGCCTCATTCCGAGCAAGAAGAAGAGGAAGCCACTTCTGGAGGTGATCTACTGTCTTTCAATTTACCAAGGGAAAGGAGGGTTAGTGGCAGTGCATCGAGTTCTTCGCCAAGCATCCCTTCAGATGACCTTGATAAGGAATGGCGTCCACCACGAGTATCTGAGCATTCAAAGGAGAGACATCCCAAGACCAGGCTAGGAAAAAGGAAGGATCCTTCAAGGCTTGAACTTATGGAGGTCGATGTAGGTGAGCAGGATACTGCTGGTGATAAAGACGGGTCTGACAATGTCATCACCACGAGCGTTATTCCTGGTGCAGAGGATGTAGAGACCAACATTTTCACCCTATCCAGAAGGGCTGCGATCAGTGATGAGCAGGTAGCACGTATAACTCCTACACACTCAGCACCCAAAGTAACACCAGCTCCCCTTTTTTCATCAGCGAAGGCCCGGCAGCGTGCAACATCCAGCACAAGCGCCACCTCAACAGAAGGAGGTAGTGGCAGTACTAGTACTGAGCTGTCACATAGGGAAATTCAACAAAAATCCTCCAGTTCATCCGGCATTGGAAGTGGGTCCTCCTCTTCCTATGGCAGGAGACAAAAGTTTAGCTCCCCAGTCTGGGATTTTTTTACGGTTCACCCACATCAGGAGAACATTGCTATATGCACCATTTGTCATACCAATGTTAGTCGTGGTAAGATTGGTACAAACTATGGTACTGGAGGCCCAACGACCCATTTGAAAAAAACACACGCAATTCAGTGGGAGAACCACCTTGCAAGCTTAAAAAATGTAAGCACTGGTGTTGGTGGGGATACAGTACTACAAGGTCCACTCATGGAAGAAGAGGGAGACGATGACCTTCTATCTGGGAGTGGTACACAAATGAGCCCTGTCGCCAGCACTGGAGTGGTGCAGTCCAAATCCTCCGCATCAGCAACTTCTCAGTGGCACCAAAGTCAGCCGGAGACACCAAGGAGTGCAAAGTCTGCGTTGAAAGGTGGTCCGTCTAGCAGAACGAAAAGAATTACCAAGCAGCTTACCATTACTGGCATGTTTAGGCAGGAGGGAAAGTACGAGCGAAACCACCCAATAGCACGTTTGTACAATGCGAAACTTGCAAAAATGTTGGCACTCGACCTTCTCCCATTTTCATTTGTTGAGGCAGTGGGATTTCGGGAATTAGTGGCAACACTCACCCCAAAATGGGACGTTCCCAGTCGCTACTATTTTGCAAGAGTTGCTATTCCAGCACTACACCACGACGTGCTGGAATTGATTGGGAAAGCCTTACAACAGAGTGTTGTCCATTGTATCCACCTGACAACAGACATGTGGAGCAGTCGCGAAGCCACAGCAGATTACATGTGCATCACCGCACACTGGATCTCTTTTGCAGGTGTTAAAGACAAGTTAACTTCAGGCCTTCTTGACGTTGCTGGGATTTTTAATGATACTCGCAGACATGCAACTGTAGCCATGTCTGGTATGTAGAAAAATCATACTGCTGAAAACATTTTGTCTGAGTTTAACAGCAAGGTCTTTGAATGGCTGAAACCAAGAGGCCTTAAGATTGGTTTTGTTGCCACCGACAATGGCAGTAATGTAGTGAAGGCAATGAGAGATGGACAGTATTTCAGGGTACCCTGTTTGGCACACTGCATTAACTTAGTCGTGCAAGACTTTCTGAAAACTGAAGCCAAAGTCAGCAACATACTGACCATCTGCAGAAGAATATGCACGCATTTTAACCATTCTTTTAAAGCGCGGAAGCTGCTACGCGTCATTCAGCGGGAGCATAATTTGCCAGTCAAAGCACTGATCCAGGAGGTCCCAACACGTTGGAACTCTACTTATTTCATGCTTGAGCGTCTCTTTGAGCAGTACATACCACTGAATGCTTATGTAATGTCAAGAAGATTAGTGGATCCTACTGTTAATCTTAAAACCCTGACCGTTGAGATGTGGCAGTGGGACATCATTAAATGCTTGACAGAGATGCTACAACCTTTTGAGGTCTTCACACGTGCAGTTAGCAGGGAGGACTGTACTATGGGCCAAGCCATCCCATTGTTGTACATGCTCGAGCAACAGCTGAAGGAGGTCTGTGAAACATACGAAGGTGACGAAGAAAAAGTTGATGCATATACCTTGGCCAAGGCCTTAGCCAACCGCTTATCTGGAAATGCAAGGCTTCAAATGATTGTGTCAGATCAAAATTACATAACTGCAACAATCTTGGATCCACGGTACAAATTGTTTGTCAGCAGTAGCGCAGTAATTCCTTTTTCAGATGGGGATGTTGCCAATTACTAAACTTCCATAGCTGTGGAAGCTAATGATTTAGAAACTGAACGGCTGTTACTTAAAGGCCTGCCAGTGCCAGCCCAGGACAGTCAAAGTACTCCAGGCCATCCTCATGAGGCAAGTTCATCAGAGCATGAGAGCAGTGCGTCCGCTTCCCAGCAGGCACCAACAGTACCAAAAGCAGCACCTACACAATCTGATTCAGCAGACACAAACAAAAGCATAACTGCTTTTTTTCTACAGGAGGGGATGGGTAAGTCCGTTGCTGTTGCAAAGGGGAAAGAGCACCAGCAAAGCCGAGCACCAATGAACACTGAGCGGATGGTTCAGGCCTATCTGGATGACACAACAGAGGTGTTCATGGAGCAAAGCCCATTGGTCTATTGGTATGAAAGAAGGAGACAGTGGCCAGTGCTGAGCAGGCTGGCGATAAAGTATCTGGCTTGTGCTGTAGCCAGTGTCACCTCTGAGCGGGTTTTCAGTGCTGCTGGTGCCATTGTGACATCGAAAAGGACCAGTCTCTCCCCCAAAAGCGTGGAGAGGCTGACAATGATAAAAATGAATCAACACTTCATACCACCAGACTATACTGTACGTGAATCAGAGCAGGATGAAGAAAGCGAGCCCAAAGATATCATCACTACTGTGTTACATGACCTACTTCTGTCCGAACCCCCAGAGTTTGAGGACGAGCACCTCTTCCCTGACCAATAGGCTTTTAAATTGTTACTTTCTCCCTTCTTTTATTTGTGTTATTTATTTTCTTATTAAAAATGGCTTTCTGGTGCAAAACTGCTAATATTAAAAACCACAACCAAATCCATCCCCACCACTCATTCTTTTTATGTACCTACTGGAGTTGCATGCCTGTGCATTTATTTTCACTGTATTTTTTTATTTACCTCCTGGAGTTGCACGCCTGTGCATTTATGTTCCATGTTGACTGCACTCCTCAGAGTCTTGCTCCATCTTCTTGACTCCCACTCAAGTCAATACAATTCCATCTTGGCAGCCATACATTTGATGTTGTAGATTGAGTATAGTACAATAACAATAATGTAGCCTCTAACAGTCCCTCCATAACAAGTGAACCGTACATGACTACAGCCATCCTCTATTTCATTTGAAATCTGCAACTCATCACTGCCTTACTGAGTCTTAAGGCTACCACCTCTGTCTGCAGGCATTCATTGACGACTCTTCAGTGTCAAAAGAAACTTGAGCAGGCATCCACAACTGAAGTCAACTTTTTGTGACTCGCATTACAAAGGCTCGGCAGCATCTGTGATCAATCATCTGACAGTGAAAGAGAAGAGCAAAACAGGTATATTAAATGAATGATGCCATGCATTGCATTGGATGTATTGTTTTGCTGACTCTGAGCAAATGTGCATGGAGTTGATGTATACTAGTAACTTCAGACTCACGTGATAGCCAATTTTTCCATGTTATTTAATAATATAAATTATTTACGCACTTGTGTTACTACTACTACAGATGCAGTCAGGACTTAATTTATCGTAGTCACTCACTACAGACTGAGTTGCTGTTGCTGATAATGATGGTGACCACCATATCTTTGCTGTCAGGCAGTTGGATCTGATCTGATTGATGTACGATGTTTCTTGGAGTGGAATACAAGGTAATAATAAATACAAATAAGAGGCACAGCACAGTAGACCCAGGCTACTACATGTGTGTGCACTGTGCAGTGGTAGAGTACAATAGTGGTATGATTGATGACTGAGAATGACGCATTGATTTTGTTGATTAATTTTGTAAATGCTAGGTTGCTTTTTCAATTTCATTCACCTTTCTGTGGCTCTGTGAAATTTTTAGGGAAATGCAGTTTGTATTACGGGCGACCCTGTGTCGTCGTGGGCCTGTTCTGTGCTGGCTCCTGTCTTTTTTTGGACTTCTAGATTAATAATGATGTGCAACTAGTAGACTTATACATATTGTATCCAAGCCGCCTCAGTCTGAAAGTCCTCTCATACGACTACTCCTCTTGTATTATTTTTTTTATCTTCACTGTATTACAATTTGTTTAGGTCATTCACATTCTTTTGTATTTGCCTTTTCTTTTTCAGGCTGGACGTTTTTCACCCACTGCTATTATACTATAAGCATCAACTCTCACCCTTACCACAAATCCTCATCATCAAGCAATTGGATGGCGGGAAACCAAGAATGATATTCAGCGTGTCCTTTTCTTACGTTTATTCCTTACATTCATTGGCTAGCGGATCAACATCATAAATCATCGTCTTCATTGTTTTGCTTTTGTTGTCTCCAATCTCCATGCGTACTGTTTTTCTTTCTCAAACCTTTCCCAAAACCCCCGTACCCATCCATTCAACAAACCCTAACCCTCTTCCCCCCCGCTGCGTGGTTACATTGAGGTGTGATGTTTCTTACATTAAATATACACCAACAATTTGATCACGTGCTTGCTGGGGCAGATGTGGTGAAAGCAACAATAGTGAAATGTCAACAAGGCATGGCCAGGATCTTCTTCGGCTTCCCAACTCAAGCTCTGTGTATAACGCCAAATAATTTACCATTAACATCAAACAACGAATACATCTAATGAATTGGCGTAATTGTTTGGGTTTAAGTTTAAAGCATTATGATTTAGAAAAGTTTGACGTTGCCGTGAGTACTACAACTACAGTTGAACTTCTTATCTTCTCTTGCACTTAGTTTCCAGTCCCCAAAACCATTGTTTTGTTTCAGTTTAGCAGTTGCAATATTGGGTCAGCCGTGTAATGTACTGTACTTACTTATACTACCCCCACATTGTCTGTCACGCAAATGACTGCCTCTTTCTTTTTGTCTCTAAATGCTACTGGCAGGGTCTGTCTACTACTACTATCACAGAAGTTCAGAACCACAGATTCTTCGCCATTGTCTTGGGAAACAAATGCAGCCCTTGCAGTGCCACACTTCATCATAAATCATCATCAGCAATCACAGGTAAGATAAGTTTGCAGTGAGGTATAACGCAAGACAGACTGGTAGTTGTTCTAATACTACAAATATAACTCAGTGAGGGTTTACCGCATCTATCTGTCCGCATGTTAAAGATGTGGGCAATATATTTTTTTATTAGAAAGCACTGTCTGCCGACCTGCATGGCCAATTAAACCTTGCGATGTTGCACAACGTACATTATTTGGTGAAACAGTCCCCCCTCCAACCCCCCAAGAAACGCAAATGAACTTCAAATGTTTTCTTTTGAACATAACTTTGTGTCTCATTTATTTTTAACATAATATAAATAAAGATGATACAAAAATAAAATATATATAAATCTTACCCCTCAGCTGTCCCTACCCGCCTCCCCTAACCCCAACCAAATTCCCACGTTCAATGTAATGTAAAAAACCCCAACACCCAATTCCCACCCACCAACAAAAGGATTGAAAAAGGGGCAAACAACAAACAGGGTCCATCTCAAAGCCGGCGGGCTTTTAAGTGTTTATCAACCATGATCTTCACACGCTCCTCTATTTGAGTATTTGTCTGACTAGTCTGAGCCTCCAGCCTGGCTACCCGGAGGAGAATTTTTCTTTGGAACTGGCGGCACCTACATTGGCATGCATGTTGTTGTGGGGGGGTGGCCGATGCTGGAAAAATCTGGCGGCGGGCGGCTGCCTGACCACGCCGACGTACTCCTGCAGGCTTGGGGCCGGGGCATTGGAAGAGGCAGCAGCTGCTGCCGCCGCCTCCTCCTCCTCCTCCTCGGCCTGAGCCACCAGCCGGCGGTAGGCCTCAACGATGGCCTGCAGTTTCCGCTGCCGGGCCCGGACTGCCAACTCCTTCCTCGTTGGTTTTGAAGGAGTAACTATAAAGAAAGAGACAGAATTGTTGTAATCCAAAATCCCAGCAAATCAAGAACACAAAATGTATTCAACACATAGTGGGCGGCACAGTACAGTAGCACTAGCAAGCAAGCTGAGTACAAAAAATTTTGTTTTATCTATCTTGAACATTCTACGGCTTATATACTTAATTTGTTTGACTTTTTGGCACGGCATTATGCCTGCCCTAGTAGCATAGCATGGGTGTACTTCAACGGTCACACACATACGAACACCTGTCTTTTTCATATCTCGTTTTTTTATATCATATACTCTGTGCTTCCGGGAACAGTGACAGTCTCAAACTAACATTAATTAACAGGGGCCAGCTAGTACTAGTAAATGTCTAGTATAGAGACTATCATTCTTTATATCGCGCAACAAACCTTAGGTGGTTTGTGTTTCGCCAGCAACGACCCGGAATGCATCCAGTCGTCCCCTCCTTCCCTTGCCTTTGGGTTTAACCAAAACACCGCTGCTGACACTAGTATCCACTACCCACCGATATTGGATGTGTCTCCCACCCACGCAGGCAGCTGTGTTTTCCCCTTTCTATGCTTCCACAACAACCCACGCATCCGACTGCGATCAGCCACCTGCATTGCTGATTCCAAAGTATCCTTCTATATTATATGATTGGTGCTTTTTCCTTGCTCCTTTCATCATACTTAAAATCAATCTCCTTAGTGTTAATCCATCGCGGTCATGTAATGCTGTGGATAAGACTTTTTTAGTCTGCCACCAACCTTTCACAGCTGAGTTGTAGTCACATAGAAGAGGCCTGTATAACTTATTTTATCAATTCTCGCCGGTGGTAATGCTATTGCTAAGCTTGGTAATGACAAAGGTGGCGTCATATATTGTCCAGTAGAACTTCAAGTTCATTATAAATATCAGAGTACAGTGAGGAAGTTTTCCCCACCCACCAAGTAATGCGGATCACTATTGAATGTAACTTACCATCGCCCACCGTTGTTGGCTCCTCCCCCACTGCTGCCGGTGCTGCTGTAGGTGCCTCTGGTCCTCCATTCCCCTCTGGGATCGCCTCTGCTGACGCCGTCGCAGCGCCGCTGTCCCCGTCGGCACTGGTGGATGGTACCGGTTCTGCACAAATAAAAATAAGTACACCTTTTTAGATGGATGCACAGCCCCCATTGTACTTGTTCACCAAGAATGGAGTTCTGCAAAACAGTTAAGTACAACGTAATCAGTAGTAGTCCACATTGCCTAGTACAGCAGAGTAACTAACTCACTACACATATTAGCATTCATTTGTTATGGTATGGTACCCAAGCTCATCTCATCTATACTGCTACTCTAGTCCTTGGAAAGTTAGACTGAACCATGTAACCTAACCAGTTTGTACATCAATGACATGTCTACACTTTTGCGCATGCTACCTCGCAGCTTGTTGCGCAGTACGAGAAGATGCCTTTGAGGCCACATGATTGTTCAAAGCATACACCTGAAGAGTTTGGAAAATAAAAAGGCCCGTATTTACTTTTTGAATGTGGATTGTGGAATCGAGTTTGCTTACAGCCTCAGGTTACACCTTTTTTTTAGCATGACAGCTAAAAACTTGCATAAATGTATTTAATTTTTTCATACTGTCTAACGTGCACCACTTTTGTCATTATTTTTCGGCAGATGAGAAGATTTCCTTCTACGAAGCAAAGATTTCCAGAGCTTACCAAAAAGAGGCATATGCAACCAGTATACGTTCAATGGTGAGGGGTCTCCGACATTTCCCACATTTCCCTATCGTGCACTGGTAGCTGTACAAATGTAGATTACTTTATTCAGCCTTTTTTAACTCTGGATTTTTTCTGGTGGCCCTTGACGTATTTCACGGAACAACTTAAAAACATTGATGGTACTTACTTAGTTACTTCTAACAAAATAAAGGTTTTGAAGCACCACATTGACTCTGAAGTATATTTTCAGTGTCTGTTGTCTTGTAGACTTACACGAGAGAGTGAGCAAAAGGGGGTTACTTAGGTTATGGATTGTGTAATAAAAGCATTTGGCATCTTCGTATTGGGGTTCAGGAAAGGGGTAATTGAATAATTGACCAATGACTGAGCCCATATAGGTTGTCGTTCATTGAATTGTGGGTTCCTCTGAGTTCTGTGACTGAGGTGTAAGACTGTAAGTAAGTAAGGTCCAACCTGCCTATCACCAACATCCAATTTTGTGGTGCATACATAGTTATATATGTGACTGCATAGAAGAATACCCGCAAGAGTAGTAGTGGTATACTAACGCTTACAAAATAGTAGACCAACATCTGGATGCATACTTGGTTGGTGTCAATTGACAAAGAAGAGACATTACAGAGGAAAAAGCATAAGACAGGAGTGGACCCTGTGCCTTCCGCTATTCTATCACAGATTTTTTGAAAAGATTAATACCTTAACTAAAGAGTGGGCAACAGGGCAAGCTTACCTACAGACAGTCTAGTAGTAGCACAGAGAATCATAGCAGAGGCTCTTTGAAGGAACAGAAAGGCAGGGACAGATAGTAATACCCAAAATTTTGAAAACATAATCAAAATCAAACAAGCATTTGTCAAAATTTAGTTAGGTGAAATGTCATTAATCGGTTGGAAAAAAAAGCTCCGTTAGAAAGTTAGGGAAATATCATTGTTCCAAAAGAAAGCACTGTTGGACTTACTGGGGACAGCAGCAGGATCCTCAGTAGAGGAGCTCTGTGCCTGTGGTTCACGTTCACCCGCCGACTCGGTCCCAGCCTTCTGCTTGCCCCTGGGTTCTGTGGTTCATGTAAGAAATAATAAAGAAAGAGAAAAACATTGAGTGCTGTGAAACATAGACAGCATTTCAAAAACCACTGCTACAACATTAAAAGAAACAAACATTGGTCTACCAAATGACTACTGCCTTGCATGATTCACTGACTAGTGTATATATACTTGGAGAAAACAAATCAAATGTTCCATAAACATTCTGATTGCAGATTACTAAGTAACACAGAGGCGGTAACACCTGAACAACACCACCGATTCAAGAATGGGGTAATCAATTATCTGTAAGTAGCCATTTCTTTTTAATTTTTTGCCAGCAAAATGCATAGATCACAAGGAGGAGACATGCTTAACTTTGTGCATACTAACACGAAATTGTACGTTCATTGCATCATATTTTGTTTTGCTACTGACTGAATGCTACTGCTGCCCTCCCCACTCAATAAACAAACTACATCAGTTCTATGGAGGGCTGAGGCAGGGGCGGCTCTAGGCTCATGGTGGTCCTGGACTCCTGGCCAGGGAGCGTAGGTAGGGGGCCCGGAAGAGGAGGTCGGGGCGGAGCACGGAGGCCAGTGAAGAGGGGGGAGTCAGGGTGTTTGGAAGTGGAACAGAGCCGGAGGCACCAAATCCCTGCCAGGGGCCTCCACGCAAATATGTATCCATCCTCTGAGGATTACTAAATGAAGGATATATATTGGTGGGGTGGCCCCTGGCGTTTGGTGGCCCTGTGCAGTTGCACAGCTTTCACATGCCTAAAGCCGGCCCTGGCTGAGGTAAGAAGAACAAAGTAACTTTTGCATTCATTGCCAGAGGAGGATTCATGCAGAAGAGAAGGCCGTGAAAAAAAATTGATACAATATGCAAACACGTACAATAACCATCAACGGCTATTTCACTGACGGACAAAGGAAGGACAAGACTCTATTAATAGCATTAACTAACTTCAGTTCTCTACAATAAAGAAAATCTCACACCAATAAACAGCAAAAGCTAGCGCCAAATTGAACACGCAAGAGTCAGTGAAGATGAAGAAGCGCAGCACAGACCAGTGTCATACAATTACAGTAGATATAATAACGGAATACATCGGAAATGTAACTAGGAGCACCAGTCATCGCGTTACTTATTCAGCCAAGATTTACAAAGATACAATAACAATACTTATACTACTATAGAGATATATATTATACACACACTTTTTTTTTTTTGGGTAGCCACTCACCAAGACCCACGACCTCGACGCCAAGCAGGTCCAACAGGTCCTGCTCCCGGTCCAAAATGTCTGCCCAACGGTGGGTCAGCTGATGGTGGGTACGCCGGATACCGGAGCAGCGGAAGACTGCCCAGCGCACCTTCACCCACCGCCGGAGACGCTCTTCAATATGGTGGTAGCCGGAGCCGGGCCTGCCGCCTGCTGCCAACATCAAGGGGAGGTGGCGCTGGATAAAAAACACCAGGGCAGCCACCTCCTCCTCCCCAAAAAGTTGGCGGGGCCTCACCCCTAGGGGGTGCATTCTGCCGCAAGGCACCCGGGTTTTTTGGGGCACAGGCGCCTTGCCCTTTGAGCCGCCGCTGCTGCTGGCGCCCTTGACCATGGTTCTGGGTGGAGGGGAGAAGAAAAGTTCAAGACAAAAAGGTAGGGGAAAGAAGAAGCAAGGTAAAAGAAGGAAGTAAAATAAAACTATAGAAAAGTTGTAAAAGTAGAAATAAAATGAAAAATATAAACCTAGGCACAGAGAGAGATAGGTAATAACTAAAGAAAGTTTGAAAAAGTGGGTAAAAAGACCAGGATTGAAGAGATTTCACCAAGATGCAAAAGTAGGCCCAAAACCATAGCCAGAGTGTGTGATCCAAGATGGCTGCGCCCATCGCGACCGCGTTGGTAGGTTCGCGCGATATTTAGCGCGATCACGCACTTTTGTAGTGCGAACGAGAAGATGAGTTCCCGAACATGTCTTGCACAACGCGACCACGTTACTTGTGACCCGGAACAGGAAATAAGGGAACGCAAGCGGGCGGGACAAACCTCTTGGGTAACTTAGCGCGCTAGCCATCCCGAGCATGCAGGCAACGCCCCGAACACGTGCACCGTGCTCCCGAAGACGAAAAACGGCGCGTGAACGGGCCTAGCAAGCAACTACACATGGCTGCGGAGCTACGCGTAGTTCGCGGAGTGCAACTGTGTCTTCGCGTAGCTCCGCGGAGTCCGACTCCGCGAACTACGCCCAGGGTTACTCAAGAGCCAGTGCCCATTGATGATGACTGCGAGGAATACGCCCAGTGGGTAGCGCTCACATCCTGTCCTCAATGCATGACCATTGAGGAGATCAATGAGGCGACGGCGGATGACAACCCGTACATGAGGTCGCTGCAAGCAGTGCAGGAAGGATCCTGGACCAACTACCTACACCCTCCTGACACCTGGACAGCTGCGGACAAGGAAGCCCTCACGAAGTTCTGGCACATCCGCCACGAACTCAGCGCCACGGAAGAGGGTGTGCTGCTGAGAGGGACACGCCTGGTAATACCAAAACGTCTCAGGCACCGAGCCACCCAACTTGCTCATGGTGGCCACCAGGGCTCCACGAAAATGAAGGCACGCATGCGTGAGAAGGTGTGATTCCCTGAGTTGGAAACGATGGTGGAGGACTACGTAAAAAACTGCATGTCCAGCCAATTGGCGAGTGATCCCGAAAGGCCGGCCCCGATCATCACTGAGGATGCATGCACGACCCCCTGGATCAAAATCAGTTTGGACTTCGGGAGCTTCCCGGGAGAGGGACACACATTGGTTGCTATTGACTCGTACTCCAAGTACCCCTTAGTTGGGAGGGTGCAATCCACAGCATTTACACACGTGGGGCCGGCACTGGAAAGACTGTTCTCCATGTTTGGTTACCCTGAGGAGATCAAAAGCGACAATGGACCACCATTCCACGGAGCGGAGTTCGCTACGTTCTTGAAGAGCAGAGGCATTACCCACCGGCGCATCACACCCCAATGGCCGCAAGCCAATGGGGAGGCAGAAAGATTTATGCGGACCCTCAATAAGATGTTCAGGATAGCGGTGGTAGAGGAGGCCAACCCTGAGCAAAGGCTACATGAGTTCCTAAGGGAATATCGAGGGACTCCCCACTGCACCACCCAGAAGAGCCCGTGGTCCCTCATGTTCCAAGGTCGACGCCGAGACCTCCTTCCCACAGCCCCGGAGCCGGCGCCGGTTCTGGACAACATGAGGGAGAGTCAGGAACGTCGACGCCAAAACAATCAGCGGGCGAGCCAGCGGCGTAGAGCAGCACCACGACGACTATGCTGAGGGGATCGGGTAGTCATCAAGAACAGACGCCCGGGAGGAAAGTTCCAGACCTTCTACGAACCAGGTCCGTGGACTGTGACGGCCACTAAAGGGACTATGGTGACCGCTAGAAGAGAGGGGGAGGAAGTATCAAGGAACACATCGTGGTTCAATGTGGTTCCCCCTGGGCCGAGGGCAAACGCTGAAGATGCGGATGGAGTCAATGAGCCACCCCGAGCCGCGACACAAGAGGGAGGAAGCAACTCATCAGCCGAGGCCCGAGGGCCAGTGTCGGAGTCTGAAGGTGGACTCTCAACCATATGCACCCCCATCAGAAACCCATCCCGCAACAGAGAGCAAGGACCGGATCACACCCCACAGTACAACCTGAGGCCCAATCCACCACTCAGCCAGAGACTAAAGGACTATGCCTGTCAGCTGAGACCCTGAAGTCGTCATCAAGGGGACACGCAAGTACGGAGCGATTGATTAATGTTGTTGTTATGTAACGAACATTTATGGTCTGGACATTTTGCAAAAGTTTATATAGTTGGATAGAGATGTAGTGCTGTTAGCACTCTAGTGGACGCACGTTGACACGCATCCCTACATCCGCAGGCCAGGCGTGGCCTGCGGGGTGAATAAATGGAAGGCGTGCGCTCGGGCACGTCACTTCCGACTGAGACCGAGTGTGCTGGTCACTGGCTGTCGCTGCGCGCTGCCACCCCTGCGCAAGCGACCACCTCACCAGGCAGGCCCTGTGCCCTGCCATACAACATTCGTAGTTACCGACTTTCTAGAGATTCTTATAGTGAAATTAAAGTAAAGACCTATTGTGTAATTGTTGGGTACTGCTTTAGCATACTCTGAACAAAAACAGTGGAAACATTTTTAAAATCTGTATATTGCATTTATTTTGGCAGTTTATGAAAGTTATGTATGCGTTATATAGTGTTTATCTTTGCACAAATTGAAAGCCCGTGCCATTCGCCAGTTGTGTAAATACTGACATATGTGAGCTTGCGAGCCCAATAGAATGTTTTTTCTGTACTCCATATGTAAATATTTACCTATAAAATATACTTAATTTTTAATATAGCTGTGCTTTTTGTACATAAACCAAGATGTTTCGAAAACTCGCTGACTCGTGTACACTGTTTACCAGAATTGCTGAGCAGTGAATTGCTCTGTATTTGTTATAAAAATGTGAATAGCACACACTTCAACATTTTGCACTTTACGATTCTATTGCCAGTATTTTTTCATGATAGGCAAGGCACCAGTTCACAGTTTTATTATTTGTTGATTTACATTAATTCAACACACTGTTAGTTTGGGAATGAAAATATCAAAACACCAAACCTGTCCCAGACGGGCGAGTGCCTGCGAGCTCCCCGGCGGTTTCCATGCACCCCACCTTCCGTTGTGGTAACACATGAGATTAGTCTTCAGTGGAGCAAAACGGCTGCAGTTTAAATCCCATACTTGATCAAATCACACAGTTCAAAGTTTTTACCAAGCATCAACAACATTATTGGCAAATTATCCGTAGATCAAGTTCAGTCATGAAGTCCATAACAGTACCCTGTGACACCACCCTGACCAAAAGACCCATTTCAGTAAGGGTCTAGCACATCCTGTGACCTCTATGCTACACCTTGCAGCCAAGTGTTGTGGGTGGCCCTTGTATCTAACCCGGGCTGCAAGTGTAGAGTCTTCCCTGTGCTGACTAATAACCTGCTTCCCATGCCCCTGCCGTAAGGCATCCCCAGGGATGTGTGGTGACTCGTGTTAAATAGGGGTGCAGGGACACCTATGCCGCTGATTTGGACCTAAGTATACTTTAATGAATGACACTGACGCTCACTGCCACTATGGGCCGAAGACCACGAGCGGTCTCGCGTCCCTTTATCTATACCCTCGGGCGAGCCTGCCCTCGGGGTGTGTGTATGCGTGCGTGCGTGTGTGGATGGGCCAGGTGGCTCCATCAGTACATCCTTCCAATCTTACGGATACATAGTCCCGCCTATGGTGATCCTTGAGTGTTGCCCAGGCACCAGGCGTAGTCCCTTAGTCTCTGACTGGGAGCAGGATTCGGCCGTAAGCTGTGTTTCTGGCTCCTGGAATTTCCACTGGCTTCCAACTCCTCGGTGCATTCCGCCAGGCCCCTGAGGTTCTCCGTGGCATCCTCTTGGCGGGGTGCCTGTTCCTGTTCAGATCTTGGTTGGGTCACCACTTTTCCGTTGTGGCTTTGCGAGGCATCCGCGAGCGTTGGTTCCTCGTCTTCATACTCATTATTTTCCAGTGTTTGTTCTGCAGCGTCCCACTCCCTCGGGACTCGCTTGAACCATGAAGCATTCAGGGTAACTGCTTGCTTACCTCTTACCGCCGATACCATGGTACCATGGACATTGACCACTTCCCATATTTCGGGTTTATACGCAGTGTGATACCTCCAGTTTGGGTACCTGTCCTTAAGGACCACTCTGTCCCCAACGATAAGGGACATGGGTCTGGCTCTCCGAGCTCGACTTGCTCTCTCATTTGTGAGCTGTCTTCTATTCTGAGTGGCGTTTTGATCCAGCTCCGGTGGATTCCAGGTGGGGACAGTCGACACGCAGTCCCTGGGGATTTTTCGGAACAGGAGGTGTGCCAGGGCGCATCTCATTGTGCAATGGGGGGTTTGGCAATATGCACTAAGGAACTGAGATAGACATTCCTCCGCTTCTTCTCCTGTCTCGACTCCGATTCTGAGGGCACGGTTCAGTGTGGGCATAAACCTCTCGACCTTGCCATTTGCCTGAGGCCACTGTGGAGTAAATTTCCTGTGTCGAACGCCTCTTGATGCTAGATAAGTTTGGAAGTCTTTGCCCTGAAATGGCAGCCCCTTGTCTGACCGGATTTCTTCAGGCAGGCCCATCATTGCAAAGATCCGATCCAGTACCAATTTGTCATGTGAGAATGCTGTAGAGGGCACCACCTCCACTATCGGGAATTGTGAATGAGAGTCTATGAGCACAAGAGTGTTTCTGTCATCCGGGAATGATCCAAAATCGATGCTCAATTTGTACCACGGGTTTGGGCATGGGTCCTTCGTGATCACTGGGTGTGGCACGGGATCTTTGCTCATGATGGTGCACTGAGGTTCCGTGACGATTTGAAACCGTGTTTTCAAGTTTGTCGGAAATACATAATATTAGTATCAGCGAACCGCAAATGATCCATTTAGCATATCCTGGTGTTTTCGCTACGCTACGAGCAAGAGCACTCCTGTTATGAACACATTTCTGATCTACCCATGGCATCCATCTTAGATCATGGCCGCCATTTTGTGTTTCCTTGCCCTCACATATGCAATAGCCTCTGATCACTTCATTCACTCCACTTTGATTAAGGACACGTAGTCTTAGCCGGAGATTCACCTCTTACATGACACGTACACCTTAAACCAGATCACGCTGAAGCTGCATGACTCAACAAAGGCTGTCTCCTCTGCCCGAGGCCAGCCCACCTGAACTGGTTCTCGTGTCCATTGTCCTGATCATGATTAGGCGGCCGAAGCCGGTAGCCTTGCCCATTTACGACCCACAAACATCTCCTATCCCACTTTGTCATCTTCCACACCTGGCTCCGTTCCTTTCTTTCTGAATCTTTATTAGGGGGAGGTAACGAACTTTACGATGAGGCGGTCCGGCTCTTGAATACAATATTGACAAGGGATTGTGATGGACTAGTGGGAACCCCTCTTCGTGATGTTTGGCATCAGATATTATCGACAGTTCCTGTGTAACGCCAAATATTTATTGTTTAAGACACAAAGGTTTAGGAATGTACTAACATGTGAAATATTTGCCTGAAGCACAATTTTTGGTATATAAGGAGCAACCCTCAATGTACAAATCGAACAGTCTCCTAGATTCTGCCCGTGTGTAGATTCTGTGATTTCTGTGTCCCTGCAGTAATAAACCTTTGGTCTTTGACGCCACCTTCGAGAAGCCCGTGTTTCTGTTCATTAGCGCACCAAGGCAGGTGGAACTCCGGGGTCTTTGGGTGTTGTTCCCTGACACCTCTGGACGGAACCAAAAAGTCCAGAACTCCAATTGGCGCCCAACGTCGGGCGACGTCATTCGGTACCGGTCCAAAAGTCTGAAGAGTTCGAGAAGCTTCGTGTGAAGATTCCTGAGGGAGGCGCCCCACTTCATCGATCCCGGCATATCGCAAAAGTGGCCCTGAAGTTCTCTTCCACGAGGATTCCCGTTCAGGACGGCTGCAGTGGGCCGTTGCCTTGACCGTCGCCCTGTCTTGGACCCGAGGTGCAGCCTTAGTACAGCGAAACGTGACGGGTTTCTCCTTGGTGACGTCTTCAGTGCCTCAGTTAAGTATTTAGTGATAGCTAGCTGGTTACTTTGTGAGGATTGTTAAAAATCCTTGATCGGTTCTTGGTTTGGTTTGGTTTCGTAAGATTATCACTAGTTGCTCTGGTTACGATAATCTATTTGGTTCAGTTTGGGTATCGATACATTAGTTTGGTTTGGTAGGCCTAAGTTCTTGGTTCGAGTGCACATATTTGTTTCGTGTTTTGTTTGTTTTGTGTTCCAGACTGAAAATGGTAAGTCGGAAAATGTTGTCTTGTTTTAGTTGCAACTGTGACTCACGATTGGAGGATTCCTGTCTGGTTCCTCCGATTGGGACTCCCCTTTATGACCTATATTGCAAATTTGGAGTGGGTCCTATATCCTATAACGAGGTGTGGGTCCGTTATTGTAAGAAAGATGGTGTCCTTAGTTGGCCACTACATGGTAGTTTTGAACCCGAGATCCTTGACAATTTAGAAGCGAAATTATTTAGTAAGAAAGCCCGGCCGGCAATGTTTGATTCTTTCCGTTATTGGCGAAAAGAATCTAAACAGAGAGAAATGAAAAGGTTGAAGAAAGAACAAAAAGAGCAAGAGGAGTTAACTATAGAGCAAGCAACTAAACAGTTGCAAGATAATGAGTGTGAGAAGGCTATTGAGGTGGCCATTAGAGAGCGTAATTTAGCGATTGACAAGTGCTACCCTGCCTTGCCATCGAAAACAGCTAAGATACTGGAGGATCCCGAAAACGATCCTCTGTTGTCTTATTTGTTACGGTCACCTCCACCGTATGCACAAGGTGCTGCGGCCCAACTTGTACCGAATGTTCAATTGCCGGTTGCTGGACAACCTGGTGTTCTTGTTCCTCAGAATCTAGCTCCTGTACCTCCTGTGATTAATGTGAATGTTCCTACGGCTCCTCCTCTTCCTGGATTGCCGTCTTCTATACCTGTATCTGTCTCGCTTACACCTAATGTTCCACAAGCTATTTTTGTCGATACTCCTACTGCTTCGCAATCTGTTCTTACCTCTACTGCTTTCTCTACATCTGCGAGTGTGCTAACTCCACTTTCTGTTCGTCGAAAACTCACTGATTCTGTTGTTAATATGCTGTCTCCTTTATATAAATCTTTGATTAAGACTCCTACTTCTGATTCAGTTCAGAGACGTAGTCAGCTACCAAGTACTGAAGAACGGGGAGTTTTAGATTCCACGGCTCTCAGATGGATTACGAAAGTTAGAAGGTATAGTACGAGAGATGTATTAGATACGTTTATGCAGTGGAAAGAACCAACGCAACGGTACGTCTTTGATGAGATGTGCTCGTTGTTACGTGAGGAAATAGAGGAAGATGATGTTGAATCAGACTTGGAAGATTTAATTAAGGTGCAAAAAGAGTTTGCTGCTGGAATGATAGTGGGTGATAATATAAAAGAAGCGATGGAACTTATTTTGAGTTTTAGGAATGATCCATCTCTTCGTTCGCCGAGAGAATTAGAGAAAGGTAAATTGAAGCTAAGTCGCCAATATCCTATGAGGGAGGTTCCTCCAATTTGGCGCGAAGCTGTGCAAGCTGATCATAACGCGGGTATTGCAGCTGCTCCAGCACAGTTCCAACGAGTGTGGATACACATTCCATGGAAGCGAGCAGAAGTACTAGCAGTGAAACAGGCCTTACCAGATCCACGTAAGAATCCGGCCGGATATTACAAGGAATTGACACAGACAGTTGAAGCTTGTATAATGAATTTGGCAGACATTGACATGCTATTTGGCAATGTAGTTCCACAACCAGTGTGGGCTAAAATTCGTAGAGAGGATCATCAAGCAGCTTTAGGTGGTGATTGGGCAGCTATAACTGCAGCAGATGGTCAGCAAACGGGTGGTGCAAAACCCGAACCCCTAATTGCTAATCTTCCTGGTAGAATAATTGACTTAATGAAGACTCTGATGCCTGCGTTGCGTGTTAATTGGGATAAATTATCCGCATGCAAGCAAAAGAAAGACGAAAGTGTCTCCGACTTCTTCACGAGGTTCGAAGAGACTTTTGTAGATCATAGTGGTCAGGATATGAGCACAGAAGGAGGACAGAGGTTGTTTGTCGATAAATTTGTGCATAATCTGTTACCTGAGTTATGCAATAAATTAAAGGATTCAGAGAGTGCGTGGGCTGTTTCCACGACTGCGCAAATACTTGCGACTGCACAGTACTACGAAAATAGGGATAAAGAGGAAAAGGAGAAATCAGAGAAGAAAACGAAAGATTTAAAGACTAAAGTTCTTTTACAGCAGGCGTATCCGCCTCGCACGAACCAGACTAATATGCAACAGAATTCGTATCAAAGGACAGATTATAATTCAACCAGGCCTCAATATCAGTGGAATCAGTGTGCGTACTGTAAGAAAGAGGGTCACTACAAGAATGAATGTCCGATTTTAGCACAAAATAATGCGGCAGCAGCTCAGAGAGTTCGTGGTGGTTTTGCGCAGAATTCTAGAGGTCGAGGGCGAGGTGCTATGCCTCCGCAAACGAATGATCGTCCCTCTAATCACTTTGATCAACGAAACGTACAGTCAGCTCAACAGAATAGATCTCAGCAATATCTTGTTGAGGATTATTGTGAAGTTGATGAGGGATTCCAGCAAAATGGGTACTAGGACAGCCATGGACAGAGAGAGGGAGTAGTATCAGTTCCAGTGGATCAGAGTGGGCCTTATGTCGCAGTAGCAACATCAGGTGTAGTCGAACCGTTTCTGTTGGATACTGGTGCCGCAAAAAGTTCTATAATTCATGCGAAACTCCCTGGCGCACCTTTGTCTGGCTCAACAAATGTTTCCGTAGGTTTTTCAGGCGCCCCTGTTTACAACCCGATATCTAATCCTTTGTCTATTTCTGTTGGACCATGCCAATTGAAAGCACCCTTGATTTTGACGACAGGTTGTAATGAAAACCTTCTTGGTTTAGATTTGTTAAAACGACTATATGCGACATTGTACTGTTCTCCGGAAGGGGTACAGCTTACTTTGGGTAAAAGACTCACTTCTCCGATGTACTTGTCAATGGACGCACTCCCGCCAGAGCTGCGCTCACTCCCTGATTCTCTTTGGGCGACTGGTCCTAATGATGTAGGCCTTTTAGAAATACCACCATATGTAGTAACTTTGAAAGCGAATGTGAAATTTCCAAGAATTCCTCAATATAAAATATCGAGTGAAGGAGAACGTGCACTTTTATTGATTGTGCAAGATTTGATTAAGAAAGGTGTGGTTGAAGAAACTCGAGGAAATGTTTGTAATAGTCCTGTATTGCCGATTCTGAAAAGAACTGACCCTACGAAACCTCCAGTATATAGGTTTGTCATAGACCTTAGAGAAGTTAATAAGATTGTGGTTCCGCAGTTTCCTGTGGTTCCAGACATTACTGCCTTGTTAACGTTAATTCCTGCTACAGCCAATTGGTTCTCAGTCATCGACTTGAAGAATGCCTTTTTCAGCATTCCGATAGCCGAGGAAAGCAGGGATATTTTTGGCTTCTGCCTAGGAGGTCGCAGTTTTAGATTTAAACGCGCTCCACAAGGCTACTGTGAGAGTCCATCTATTTACAGTCAAGCATTAAAAAGTCAGCTAGATTCTTTTGTCCTTCCTCCAGGTTCTGCCTTAGTACAGTACGTAGACGATCTTTTAGTGGCTGCCGATGACAAGGACACTTGCAAAGCAGCTACGGTATCGTTATTGCATCATTTGTCTGATTTGAATCACAAGGTGTCACCTTCCAAAATGCAATACTGCTGCCAAGAAGTGACCTACCTAGGTCATCTCTTGTCAAAGGAGGGAAGGAAGTTGACCCCAGAAAGAATAAAAGCAATTACGCAAATGAGTGTTCCACGCACACAAAGGGAAGTACGTGCCTTTCTAGGTATTACCTCTTACTGTAGGCAGTGGATCCCAAATTTTTCTCTTTTAGCGAAACCATTGGTAGCTTTGACTGGGAAAAACGTTCTGAGTCCGGTGCCTTGGTCTGATGAATGTCAAGAGAGTTTCACTGAATTACGAAAAGCCTTGTGTTCAGCTCCTGTATTGGGTACACCCGATTACAGTAAGCCATTCACGCTCTACGTTCACGAGAGAGAAGGTTGCGCGTTGAGTGTTCTGACACAGAAGTTTGGTGATAAACAACGCCCTTGTGCGTATTTCTCATCAACATTAGATCCGGTAGCCAGAGCGTTGCCTAGTTGTTTGAGGGCTACAGCGGCAGCTGCGGCTTCCATTCGACAATCTGCTGGTTTGGTGATGAACAACATGCTAGTGGTCATGGTTCCTCATGCAGTGGATACACTCATGAACCGAACGAAGACACAACACCTTACCAGTGCGAGATTATCTGGTTACGAACTGACACTACTAGCGAGTCATATTCAGATCAAAAGATGTAATGTATTGAATCCAGCAACGCTGTTGCCGACTGATCAAGAGTCGAGAGATTCTGAGCCACATGATTGCTGTTTCAAAACGGAGGAAGAGACAAAAGGACGCATTGACCTGAAAGATACTCCGTTACCCGATCCGGATGGTACGCTATATGTGGACGGGTCATGTTTTAAATTAGAGAATGGTGATGTGACTGCTGCTTACGCGGTGACGACTTTGAAGACGATTGTGGAGACTGCAAGAGTGAGTCAGAATTCTGCCCAGGCTGCAGAGTTAATAGCTCTAACGAGAGCATGTGTTTTAGCTGAGGGAAAGAGAGTGAATGTGTTCACAGATAGTCAGTACGCATTTGGCGTGGCCCATAGTTTTGGCCGGTTGTGGAGAGAAAGAGGTTTCATTACGTCCCATGGGACTAAGATTCAACATGGTCAGCTAGTTAACGACTTGTTGGAATCTTTAACCTTGCCGACTGAAGTTGCGATTGTAAAGTGCAGTGCTCATAAAGCAATCACGGATGATGTTGGGCGTGGGAATGCTTTTGCTGATGAAATTGCTAAACAGACAGCTAGAGACATGATGAGCAGAATGTATGTTGCAACGTCTGCAAGATGGATTGCTGAGTCTGGAATGTGTGAAAATACAATGGAAAGTGTGAAAGAGATTCAGAGAGAAGCGACTGAGGAAGAGAAACGTGTATGGAGAGAGAGTACGGGCAAGTTGGATTCAAATGGATGTTGGATTGATTTGACAGAACAGCAGCGTTGGATGTTGCCGGATGCGTATGTGCTTGCAGTGGTGACAATGGCGCACGGAGTAGCGCATATAAGTTCTAAAGGTATCTGTAAGATGTTGGCTCCGGTCTGGAAGAATGATGGGATCAGTAAGTGTGCAGAGAGAGTGGTGAAAAACTGTATGGTGTGCTTGATGCATAACCCTGGCAAGGGAACTCCAACTCCAGCTGGTCATTTCGCTCCTCCTTCCTGCCCCTTTGAAGTGATTCAGTTAGACTTCATTCACATGGAACGCTGTAATAATTTAAAATACGTCTTGGTGGTGGTCTGTGCTTTTTCCAGGTGGATAGAAGCATACCCACTGAAGGACAATACTGCCCTATCAACTGCCAAAATCCTTCTCAAAGAATATTTCCCTAGGTACGGCATGCCACGGATTGTATGGTCAGATAACGGAAGTGAGTTTATAGGGAAAGTTATGCAGAGTGTATGTGCAGGCCTAGGTTTGAAACAAAAATTTCATAGTGCGAACCATCCTCAGTCAGCTGGTCTAGTGGAGGGTTATAATGGCACCCTCAAGCTGAAGATAGCTAAGATACAAGCATCCACAGGTTTGGCTTGGCCAGACGCACTTCCTTTGGCCTTGTTATCAACGAGAGCAACAGTGCATTCTAGACTAGGGCTTTCTCCATACGAGATTGTGTTTGGCCGCCCGGCAAATGTCTGGGGTGTGCCAAGGCCTAAACAATTTTGCTCCATTGAATATCCTATGTTGATAGACTACCTTTACGACTTGACTGCTAAATTGAGTCTTATTCATCAACAGGTTTTCGATGCACTACCAAAGCCTCCGGAGAGTCCAGGGCATCAACTGAAACCAGGCGACCACGTGGTGGTCAGAAACTTCGCGAGGACAAAGAATCTTCAGCCTCGCTACATCGGCCCCTTCCAGGTCCTGCTGGCAACGAGGACAGCCGTACGTGTTGCTGGCCGCAAGCACTGGATTCACGCTTCTCACGTAAAGCGTGTTCCGTTGCCGCTGCCTTACGACGACTGGGTGAAGAAGGGAATTGGTGCCTCCGAATCTGAAATCACCCCGAAATTCATCCCTTTCAGTGATGCCGATTTTACTGACACTTTGAAATCTGACTCTCCTCCTGAGAAAACTCCTTCGAACATTGAACATTTGTCTCCAGCATCAGAAGAAACTTTGTTATCTGCGAACTTAAACTCTGCAACAGCTGCTAGTGATGCACTATTTTCCGATCAGACAGTACCAGCGAAGAAGAGATACAACCTTAGAAGCCATAAAAAGGACTAATAAAGCAGGCAACTGCATATTGTGATTTTGATATATATATATATATATATTGAACTTTTGCTTTTCAGCCAGGAAGTTTGCTATTGTTTATTGTTTTTAAATTGCCTTGCCGTCTGGGTAGCCGTAGGGTCGTGGCTGTGTGCCTAGTTTGAATTTGCAGGGGTCTGACACAAGGTCGATCTTTCTGTTGGTTCTGGGAACTCCCAGGGCTGACAGAGGCATTTTCATCTACGTACACATCATCAGTGGTCGCGAGCGGATTGTAGAAGATGGAGCTTCCTGCGCTGCAACGAGAAAATGTGATTTATGTTCGCAGAAACAGACTGTACAAAATTCTTCGTAGCAAATGCTTTTTGATGCAATGTGCCGTTACATTTTTGATTATTTTAGCAACATTGGTGGGTGGAACCGTCTTTAGCATAAATATGATTTTTGTGCCAGTTACTACAGTACCTCCCCTTAATCCTGCTACTTCTACTGTTTCCTCTATACACTCTTTTCACTCGTTTCCTGAACATGAGCAAGCCCGACGTTCAGAGTTCATTAACAACACTTTTGTACAGCTCTTGCACCAACACCAACTGGTAGTTAACACTACAGACTGCTGGGTGTGTGGCTTGATACCCCACACTATGGATAAAGGTATTCCCTATCTGGTTTTACCTTTCAGCTACAATGGATCATTTCAGGCCCTTCAAACCATCTTTGCTTATGCACTTGAGACCTATCCTCCGCGTCCACCACGTTCCACTAAATATAACTCTGCCAACAAAGCTTTAGTCCAGGGAATTATTGACATGATCAAGGATGTCAATAATACTCCATCATACCCTAGAGACGAACTGCGAGTGTATTTAAGTTGGAATACTTCAGAGTATCGCCTTAGTTTAGGAGAAAGCAAGCGTAAAAGCTCAACTCCAATCTGGGTCGTACCTCACCGAGGTCAGGTCTGCTTGCAAGGTAATGGGAGAAATCCGAGAGCTCAGCTAGGGAGGAGTGAGTGCGTTGAGACTTATGTGTTTCCGGCTAACTCTTCCCCTGCCTTCCTTACTGCTAGGGGTACCTATTTCATTTGTCGAGACCGAGCTTATACATGGTTGCCTGCTGACTTTTCAGGTTCATGCTATATTGCTCGATTGTTGCCTCCAACATACACTGCTTCATCTGATTACCACAGAACCAGAGTAGCGAGAGGTGTCTTCAGCAAAGAAGATACTGCTGGTCAGGAAGCTGGAGACTTCTTCAAAGGCTTCCTTCCGTTCTGGGGGCCTATGGCCAATAGTAGAAACATACGTCAGCTAACACGGGTAGTTGAATCTACTATTACCGAAACTGCTGGTGCCCTTAGCAATCTGACAGCTGAGCTTCAGGCGGATAGACTCATGACGTTGCAAAACCGTATGGTTTTAGACGTTATCCTTGCAGACCGAGGTGGGGTATGCAGAATGATCCAATCGAGCTGCTGTGTCTTTATTCCCAATAATGCTCCAACAGTCTATGAGGCGATCTCAAAGCTACATAAGATCTCCGATTCCATACATGTAGATGAGGGAAGCTGGTCCTTTATGGAATGGTTTTGGACTCTGATCTCAGCGTGGGGATGGAAGGTTCTAACGGTCATTGGTGTCATCTTAGTATTCCTCCTCTCATGCTGCCTGATTATCCAGTGTGGTCCAGCTCTGTGTAGTCTTTGTGCTGCAACCTGTTTTAGGAAACCACCTGCGTTTGGAGAAAAGGCACGAGAAAGGATGATGATACAACAGCATGTCACTGACCTAATGAGTATAGAACTAGACTCTGATATAGACTGAGTAATTGCCTATGTAAGGGCAAAAGGAGGGTCTGAGGTTCCGTGACGATTTGAAACCGTGTTTTCAAGTTTGTCGGAAATACATAATATTAGTATCAGCGAACCGCAAATGATCCATTTAGCATATCCTGGTGTTTTCGCTACGCTACGAGCAAGAGCACTCCTGTTATGAACACATTTCTGATCTACCCATGGCATCCATCTTAGATCATGGCCGCCATTTTGTGTTTCCTTGCCCTCACATATGCAATAGCCTCTGATCACTTCATTCACTCCACTTTGATTAAGGACACGTAGTCTTAGCCGGAGATTCACCTCTTACATGACACGTACACCTTAAACCAGATCACGCTGAAGCTGCATGACTCAACAAAGGCTGTCTCCTCTGCCCGAGGCCAGCCCACCTGAACTGGTTCTCGTGTCCATTGTCCTGATCATGATTAGGCGGCCGAAGCCGGTAGCCTTGCCCATTTACGACCCACAAACATCTCCTATCCCACTTTGTCATCTTCCACACCTGGCTCCGTTCCTTTCTTTCTGAATCTTTATTAGGGGGAGGTAACGAACTTTACGATGAGGCGGTCCGGCTCTTGAATACAATATTGACAAGGGATTGTGATGGACTAGTGGGAACCCCTCTTCGTGATGTTTGGCATCAGATATTATCGACAGTTCCTGTGTAACGCCAAATATTTATTGTTTAAGACACAAAGGTTTAGGAATGTACTAACATGTGAAATATTTGCCTGAAGCACAATTTTTGGTATATAAGGAGCAACCCTCAATGTACAAATCGAACAGTCTCCTAGATTCTGCCCGTGTGTAGATTCTGTGATTTCTGTGTCCCTGCAGTAATAAACCTTTGGTCTTTGACGCCACCTTCGAGAAGCCCGTGTTTCTGTTCATTAGCGCACCAAGGCAGGTGGAACTCCGGGGTCTTTGGGTGTTGTTCCCTGACACCTCTGGACGGAACCAAAAAGTCCAGAACTCCAGCACGAGTGACAGTTGCGCACCTCGTCTTCTACCATGGCATCCATCCCAGGGAACCACACTTTGCTGTGAAGTCTTGCTTTAATTTTGGATGCTTCCTGGCGTCCTTGATACGAAAGTCAGACTACTTCCTTCTGCAGGCTTGTTGGGATCACATGGGTTGTGCCTTGCAGTATAACTCCATGGGGGCACTCGCAGAGCTCCCTCTGAGCCCTCCAGACCTGCTGTCTTAATGTCCTTTACTCGGCTGTGAGAGCGCTGACGCCATCCAGAAAGCGCTCCCAGCTCCGGTTCGTCAACGTGGTCTTCACTTTGCTGAGACATTTGTCTCCTTCGGTGGTTTTCCCATTGTCTTCCAGTATGAGGGCAACTGGGCATGCTTCCTCTGATATCATCTGGACAAATTCCTTGCAATCCTCCATTTCATCCTGTATTGGAGTGGGAGGAATGGCATTCGGATGGCGCAACAGAAAATCCGCCGGGTTGTCGGCACCTGGTCGGAATACGACATCAAAGCGATACGTCTGCAGCTGGACGGCCCACCTCTCTATCCTCGGCGAGTCTGGCGGTCCCCACGAACAGCGGCACCAGCGTCTTGTGGTCCGTGACCACCCTAAACTCCTTACCATACAGGTATAAGTGGGCGTGCCCTGCTCGCGTATGCTGTTGGCACCCACACCCGGGCTTCCGTTTCCTGCATGAGGACAGCTCCGAGTCCGACCGGGCTCGCATCAACCACGACTTCTGGGTGTCTGTTTGGCCAAAAGTACGCCATGACCTTGTCGTCTATGAGGGCATTCTTGACCGCTGTGAATGCCTCAACCTCATTCACTGACCATGTCCACATCTGTTCGGCCTTGGTCAGGAGCCGAAGAGGTTCGGAAAGGGATGCAAGGTTGGGAAAGAAACGGCCACAATATGTGGCCATCCCCAAGAAGCTTCTGACTTCAGGCGCATTTGTCGGTCTTGGCACCGAACGGATAACTTCCGCCTTCTTTGGGTCATCGCATAGTCCATAATGTGGCATGGGCACAGAGGAACAGTGTTTCCCTCATTAGAATGAGATTCCAACCCACTGCTAATATGGGGACGGGCATTTAGAAACGCTCTAGTGCTATATGTGAAGTGGTGCAATCTGTACTTCAGAAGGGGCCACACAAGCAAGTGCTTCTGTAATACCAAAGGACCCGGGGGTTAGAATTTGGTCTCAGATGTCTATTGTGCTCCTTGGCCACTTTATGTAATACAGCCCCAGGAGATCAACTATTATTATAAAATAAATAATGAATTGCCTATGGTGTTTAGCAGCAGGGGCTGGGATTTAGTCTTCAGGTATTGAGGCAATTTTAGGCCTCGACTGCAGACAGCTTTAGCTGTTTGTTGGAGAACGTTTGTTTCCAATAGACTACGTTAGAGTGGGATTTTGGTCAGCCCTTGGCTCATGGTGGGATGGCGTTGTTGTCTATTTTAGCTATCTGTTCTTAATTCAGTGGCTTTCCTCTGTATTGTTGTTTTTGTACTGCCCAGGAGATTTACTGATACAGAATGTTCTTGTTGGTAATGTATCCTTTTACTGTGTTGTCAAACACTTATATTAAGTGCCGTGTTGCTTCTTCTTGCACAGTATTGCTTGTGCCTTAAAATCCTGTGTTTGTTTTCCATTGAAATTGTTTGGGCCGAAGTTCTGATTTTCACATACAAGGATACTAAACATCACCATAAATGCATGCCTCAAGGGGAACTTGGCAAAGCCTCCTACAATTGATGTACCGACTCACCCCAATCATTTGTCAAGCCCTTTATCCGTCACAGAAATATGCTCACTTGAAGAATGAGAGCTGAAAGGCTGATAGTACGCGGCTTCCGTCAGCTCAGCTCAGCAGGAGCTCGTCAGGCAGAGCGCTCAGTCAGACAGGGGCACGTCGTTTCGGTATAATTAAACTACTGAAGCAGAAATGGCAGCCCTGGATTCCATAAACTAATGTTGTTGCTGTAAATGAACGCTCGCAGCACTTTTTAACTGTATTTGAATATAAAAGCAATAGGTGCAGGCAAATAAACGTATAACCTACACTTTGGCAGCCAACTATCCTCATTATTTGTGTTTGTTTCTTCCTGGATAAGCATAACCATTTGTGTCTGTTTAAGAAGGACGTAGCACGTCTGGTTGGAAATTATGGAAAGGTGACTCGCAGGTAAGACTGTATAGGCAGGCCCCTAGGCCCCTAGTAGCAGATTTACTTTGGAATATACACCAATGCCAAACTGGCACATTTTTGCCAGGTGACACCAAGATCATAACATTTAACTGCATTGTCTTGTGCCAGAAACCTTTGCCTTAGGGACATATACATTGTTGGCTTGTATAAGACTTTAGCATAGAGGATTATGGCTTTGGCAGGAGAAAGTTCTGGGAGAGGATGTGGCCTAATGGCTAGAGCGGTTGACTACCAAGTAGGGGAACCAGGTTCGAGTCTCGGTAGGAGCGCTCAATATCCTTAGCAGGTCACTTAATTTTCCGAATGCCTACCAAACATGAATGTGTCCGTCTGTAAACGTAACTGGTGCTCATGTAAAGCACTCTGATACCGCCAGGTCAAGTTCAAGCTATATAAACCTAAAAACATACAAATTAGATTTTTAGCAGAACTGGGACCGTATTACACATTATCATTGTTTTGCGCCCGGAGCACCTTTCAAAAGGTGTGCCAGGCACAAACAATGATAATGAGCACTATTAAGGTGAATGCGCTGTCCCCAGGGCAGCAGAGAACTTGCGCTGCTCGGCAGCGCATTCATGTGAAATCATGGGGCGCCTGCCTGGACTTTCAAAGGAGATTAGAGATCCACAAAGGGCCTGATTACGACTTTGGTGGTGCAGCCCAGGGTCTGCACCCCCCGTCGCACCGCCAAAGCCATGGTCGAGCCAGGTTCGGAGTTTCCTCCTGTCTGGCATGCTTTTTTTGGGCATTCATGCGGCGGTTCCTCTAAAAATGGGCAGTGCAATGGGAATGCCTAATAAAGTTGCACGGAATGGAAAGTAAAGTCCATGACATGCACGTACTGGTGTGCATGCACATTGTGGGGCACATGTTGTGCCCCCCTTTGTGCATCTACAGGGCATGAAGCACCAGGGGGCCTTCTTCATTTAATCTCCGCCCAGATTTTCATGGAAGAGAAACCACCATGAAAACCATGGCAGAGAGGAAACTCACAATATGCACGGCTGGACGGCAGCGGTCCCACCAAGCATATTGAAGCCAGCACCACAGCCAGGAAATGGCTGTTTCCTGGCAGCTGCGGCTGGGCAATGGTGGTCTTGCTGTGTTAATCTTAATAGGGCGGTCAGGAGACTGCCAGAGACTCTTTCCCATGAGCCTAGCTGTCTGTGTGACACCAGACTCGAAATTGGCCCCTTAATCTGTATAAAAGTTTCCTTCAAAAGGTAATAAAATACAGTTACCTTAGCAATCAAACCCTAGGTAGCAAGGCTACTATCCTTGACTCTTGAACAGGAATTGGATTAATGCTGCATAGTCTGGTGATGAGTTATTGGCATATTAGTTCTGGTGCGGGGATGAACAGGAGAATGTTAGGTGCAGGGAGGGCTGTGACGATTGTATGCACTATTTTTACTTTGCAGTGGGATTGGCAAGGTTATCTCATCTGTTCACCATATTGAATTGAATATTGGTGGGGTGGGTGAAATCAGCAAGGGGCAAGCAACGGAGGGAGGGGCAGGTGAAAGCAGCAAGGGGGCAAGCAATAGAAAGATTGGGCGGGTGAAAGCAGCAAAGGGCAAAGGAGGAGGCTAACTTTCAGGATCATAGATGGCAGGGCATAATGGCACACTAATGTATTATTGATTGGAATGGAGTGTAACACTTTAAGTTGAGTTAATCTTGATAGATGTGCAATGGGGCTGTTTACACAAGACTTCAGTGCACACTTACACTAATAACAAAAATGCATTCTAAGCCTCTTGCAGTAAGTATGGTGCCAGCCCAATCTTTGCCAATCTTTATGCCAACAACGTGAAGGCTATAGATCTTACCACCACATAGCTTTCAACGGCCATCAGTCACAAGAGGATTGCTATAGAAACAAACAATGGATGAACAGGCTGCTTTTCACGAGATAAGAATAGGACAAAACAATCAAGTGAGGACATAAAGTACTGTAGGGTCAACCTCAACGTCCCTCACTCCAATAAAAACAATTGGCAGCCATCTTAAAATCCTTTTAAAACATTGTAGCACAAAACGGTGATGTACATTCACAGGTAGACAATGTAGAAATGTGCTTCGTTGGAGCGAAATTATTTTCTTTAAATTTATCCCTGTTTTTTCCATATGACTCAAAGTTATTAATTGCACTGTATTCGCAAAGTCTGGAATCCGCTTCATTGAAATTGTGTTCATAATGTTAGGACATGAACAAAATGCTCTGTGGTATTCCATAATTACTCAACACTAGCAGACTGCTTTTGGACTGATATGGGAGCACTGTTTATGAGAAGAGAAAGAGCACCGCTTGGCTGGGACAGTACACAGCATATGACGTGCATATAGGCACTCAGAGGTATAAAGTGCTGCATACAGACAGCAATTCAATACTTTCAAAGGCAGTAAAATGTAGCTGTATCAAAACCACTAGAAGAGAGATTCCATCCCATGACACTGAAGTGAAGTATTTTGATGAATGCAGACAGTGCACAGGTACACTTGTAGGGTTGCCATTTGTGTAAAGGCGATGTTCCCAATAAATGTAACAACTCACACAAAGCCACTGGCATAAAGAGCAATCGAAATTAAATAAACAATCAATGGTCTCGGGCTACAGTGGGGTATCCAAGGAAGCAGATATTCTGGTAGGAAAAGAAGGGTTGGTGTTGCTCTAACAAATCTAGCCATCAAAAATGGTTTAACTGACGTATGGGCATACGTGAAACCTACAGATCCTGGTAGTACTTTTTTTTCTGCACTGCATAAGTTTAGTTCTTGATTAGACTATTTTTTTGTTTCACATCAGCTTATTTCTAACTCTAAGATAGAGAGGTGCCCTCAGATACTGTCGGACCACAACCCATTAGTTCTTACAGTCAGCTTTTCTGGGGGGGGGATAAGCAAATCCGGGGGTGGACTTTCGAACAGAGGCTGCTATATGATCCAGATTATGTTTCTCATATGAAGAGGTGGATCAAAGAATTTGGGGATTTTAATTGTGGGAGCACAAATGCGGGAATAGTCTGGGATGCTTTTAAAGTGGGGTCAGAGGGAAAACCACTAGCTATAGTTTGCACTGTCAGAAGAAAGAGCTACAGCAGGAGGAGGTGATTAGAAATAAGTCAATTGACCTAGAAGAGGCACTGGCTACTGCTATTAGTACCGGAAGGCCATTCGAAGACATAATAATTCAGCTAGCTATAAATAAGTCTGAGGCTGAGGCTGAGGCTGGCAAACGTATTGCTGCTAAAGCTGCAGAAATCTATTTAGCAAAAAGAGAGCATTGCCACGAATATAATGAGTGGGTGGGGCATACTCTGGCCGTAAGACAAAAAGCGGCAGCTTGCGAGATATCGGAAATCTTTGATCTTAATAGGAGGGTTAAAACTGACCCTCTAGAGATTCGAGAGTCGTTCAGGCTTTTTTACCAACATTTATACAGTAAAGTATCATTAGAGATACAGTTGGAAATATGAGAGTATTTAGACAGAATATCCCTACATAAGGTTGATCCTGCTGACAGGGAGAAACTCGAGAGGGTTGATACAAGATGAAATAATGCCGGCTTTGCAAGATTTACCATCTGACAAGGCGGCGGGCCCTGACCAGATCCCGTTAAAGCTTTACAAAATCTTCATAGACACTATTGGACCGGACCTGATCGAGATTATCCTGCTGGCTCAAAGGTTGGTCTAGATCTTCGGTGCGATACCTGAGAAAGCTCTGCATCCAGTTCTCTTTTTGTGGAAGTATTGAGGTTTTAGTAGTAGTGAGCTTGCACTTCGCAATTGTCTGCCACATCCCGACCGTCTTATCTGTTGTGCTAAATAGCTGGGAGTGTTGCTGTGTAAGGCTTTATGTGTCATGCAGGCGATCTTTAGTTGTATCCTCGACTCGTAAGGTAGCCAGTTCAAAGCCTTAAGGGCCGGGGTGATGTGGTTATTTCTTTTTATTCCGGAGACCAGCCTGGCCGCTGCATTAAGTGATGCCCTGAGCGGTGCTAGTTTGTATTTAGGAATACCGCAAAGAGTGGTGCTTCCGTAGTCCAGTCTTGGTAGTACTAGGGCTTGGACCGCCATTTTTAGATCAGACTGTGGGAGGAAGGGTTCAAGTTTCCTTAAGATACTCAGCTGAAAGTTGGCTCCTTTGGTAGTATTGTAGATTTGTTTCTGCATATTTAAATGTTTGTCGATGGTGACTCCAAGGGATTTTGCAGAGTCAATGATGTGAGGGGCGCAATCAAAGGAAGTAAGATGCTTCAGCCATGAGTCTATCTTGGGTGCATGATTGGGAGGTGAGATAAGGAGGAACTCAGTTATTTTGGTGTTAAGCATGAGGTGGTTGAAATTGAGCCAACTTTGGGTATTATGAAGAATGGCGTTGAGGGAGATGAAGTCATCTGGTGAAGAGATTTTCAAATAAAGTTGAGTGTCGTCCGCGTATAGATGATATAAAATGTTTGCAGAGCTAAGTGCATTAGCAAGGGGTTCCATGAGAAGATTAAAGAGGAAAGGTGATAAAGCTGATCCCTGTGGGTCTCCTAGTGTGACCAAGGAAGGTTGAGAGAATGATTGCTCCAACTTGATTCTTTGGGTTCTGATGCTTAGGAAGGAGGTAAACCATTGTAACACTGGGCCGGTTAGGCCCATCCTTCGTTCCAGTAAAGACAGTAGATTGTCGTGTTTAACCGTGTCGAAGGCGGAGGATAGGTCAAGAAGTATCAATAGGCACGATTCATTGTGATCCAGTATTTTTAAGGTGTCATCCATTATGTGGGTGAGGGCTGATTCAATACTGTGACCTTGACGGAAACCGGATTGGTGATTATCTAGGAGGTTGAAGTTCTCGATGTGGTGGCAGAGTTGAATTTGTACACATTTTTCCATTAACTTTGCCAGCGTGGAGATGCTGGATATAGGTTGATAGTTGTTGAGGTCTGTGGGGAGGGAGTTGGCTTTCTTTAGTATAGGTGTGACCTGCCCTATTTTCAGACAGTCCGGTATGGAACCTTGCCTAAGTGAGGCGTTGCCAATTTTTGCCCATAGAGGTAGAATGGAGGACTTTATCATTTTGAATACAGATGGGGGTAGGGGATCGGAGAAATGATTGGCAGGGTTAATTGCTAGCAGGGTGCTATAGATTTCTTGTTCAGTGATGGGCGAGAAGGAGTGCCAGTTGGCATTGTTCTTTGGTACTCCGGTCGGCAGGCAGAAAAGGTCCTTGAACTGTGAGTAGAGAATTTTTTCTTGGTCAGTAGATAGTTGTGATTCTTTCTTGGATTGAATGTTGTTTTCAATGGTTCTAGTCTTTTCTAGGAAGAATTTGGCAAGCTTGTCGCAGTTGGGGGTGGCAGGGTTGCTGAGCTCCACTACATTTGCAGAGTTTTACGATTGTCGTTTTACGATTTCAAATAGTTTTTTAGGACGGTTTATGGCTTGGTTCAGCTGTGTTACGAAGAAGTCTGCTTTAGCTTTTGTGGTTTTTCTGTTGTACATGTTTCTCAGTGCCCTAAGTTGGTGTAGATGATCAGCAGAAGGTGTTGCTTTCCATTCTCGCTCAGCTAGTCTTAATTTGCGTCGGACCGAGTTAAAATTCTCATTGAGCCATGGTTTGGAGATTTTGGTGGAGCCTTTTTTATTTTGAAGGGGTGCTGTGGTATCCAGGATTTCAAGCATAGTGGCGTTGTAGAAATCCGTGAGATCTTGGACATCGGCCATATCTGCTAATAGTATCAGGGCGGAATTGCATTGGGACATCAGGGCAGTAGCATCGATATTCCTAATATTCCTTTTCCATTGTTTAGTTTTTGTAGGTTGGTTTAGTTTTGGAGTTACCTCACTGTTGATGGAGAAGAGGATACTGTAATGATCAGTCCAGTCACATGGGGAGATAGATTTTAGCGATATGATGTTTCTTTTTGCAATGATGAGGTCTAAAGTCTCCCCCTTGTTATGGGTTGGGCTGTCAGAATTGCGACAATTCCTGGTCTGCCAGAAAGGATTTGAGGCCGCTTATATCGTGATCGCCGGTATTGCTCCAATGGAGATTGAAATCTCCCAGAAAGATCTGCGGCACTTGTGAGTTGGCATTGACTGTAATGACTTCCATTAGCTCATCGATGATCTTCGGATTGTCACCTGGGGGGTGGTATATTATGTGAAGTTGGCAGATGATGCCCTTGTCGTCCAAGATGTTGGTGCAAAGATATTCACAAGAAGATGATGAGATGGAGTCTGCTTGTTTAACTGTGATGGTGTTTCGATAGATGCAGGCAATCCCCGCTCCGGGTTTCTCTGTTCTATCCCTGCAAAATATATCATGACTAAGGGAGACCAGTAGGTCAAGGATGGGAGCAGAGGAACTCTTTAGCCATGTCTCTGTGAGGATGATGATGTCCAGGTCATTCGCAAGAATTAGGTCATAAATGACCGTAGCATGTTTAGCCGATCTGCAGTTGATTAGAGCACACTTTAATTTGCTAATCGGGTGAGTGACAGTTGATTGAGTTAAATTGACCTTTGTGAGGTTTTCCCTAATTATGGATCTGTGGTTGTGAGTAGGTTCTCTATGTGGGTTGGGTCGGATAGCTTGGATGGTGCAGTCTAGGGACTTGCTATTGCCAGTATGACTTGTGTATGAGGCGAGAAGGTTGTGTAAGTCATTGTCAGATAGACCATCCATAGATCTCATTGGATGATCCGGGTCATAATGGGAAGGTATTTTACTCTGTGTTATAATGACTGGATGTGGAGTCGTGGATAGGTATCTGCTGGTGTGCTGCCTAGTTTGGTTCGCTGTGGCGTTAGTGGCTTTATTAAAGTTTAGACGTTCATTAGTGATTGAAGATAGATTTTTCATCTCATCCTTGAGCTGGGTTAGACCTAGGGTTAGCTCATTGAATCGAGCGGTCCAGTCATGGTTAGGGCACCCAATTAGGTGTGTGGGCGAGTGATCCCCCGTATTGGTAGTTCCTCCATTGTAGTCTGATAGCGTGGAGAGCTGAGTATCGGATTGGGTGGGGATATCTTTGTTAGTTTTTGATGGGATGGATGAGCAGGGAGGGTAGAAGGTGGGGCGGAGTGGGGGATGATCTTAAGAGGTTCTACCATGAGAGGGGGTGCTGCATGTGGAGGGGTATAGGCATTGTATATAGAGTTTGGGTGAGTGGGTAGGGCATCGGGGGTATTAGGAGTTGGCCGTGGATCAAAGTAAGTGTCAGGTCAGGGGGGGGTTTAGCAGATGGCTCATCTGCTAGTTGAGTAGTAGGAGTGTCAGGGAACTCAATATGGAGGTCGTTATCATCGCTTATGACTGTTCGAATTAAACCCGAGGGCCCTGGAGAGGTAGAGTAGTCTGAGAGGGACGTGTGGGGAGCATTGGGGGTGTGGTGCATCTTGTCAATGCCTGAGACTGTCCTAACTGTGTCCGGGGGCCCTGGTGTGGTTGAGACAATAGTGGGGGACGTGTAGGTATCAGAGGGTGTGTAGTGCTCATTATCTATGCTTATGGCTGTCCGACCTATACCTGTGGTCCCTGGTGTGAAAGGGTCAGTTGGAGGGGGCGTGTGGGAATCGTTGAGGAGGGTAAGGCGATGGGTAGGGTTCCTTGGAGTAGTTAGTGGATTAGGTCATAAAGATTGTTTGTCTTCTGAGAAAATGGGAGGAGCTGAGTCATTTAGGGAATTTCTTTTGCTGTTAGCTGCTCTTTTAAGAATAGGAAAGATCTCGTCTATGAGAGGTAGGTTACTATCGGAGGCTTGTATGAGGATGATGCCATTATTATAAATGGATATGGTAGCATTCGCCTTGCAGACGTCTGAGGCTATAATTTGATGGCATGAGGGGTTTTCCTAGTATTTGAGATTCGAAGCAAGGACTAGAGGGTATTCCTCCACTGTGCACGTTTTTTTGTGTGGAATATGAGGCCATTTGAAAGTCTGCCCTTGTTTGGGGAGAAATAGGGATCTGATATCAGTGTCTCCGGATGCAATTTAAGGACTCTATGTTTGTAATCCTTGGCAGCGTTTTTAGATAACTTGGGTGGTATGAGATGATGAAGGCATGACTGCCTGATGGCTGTAAGCTAAGTTCCATTATATTTAATAATTATTCTTTTCCCTCTCTCTTCTTGATCTCACTTATCTTTCTGGACTTCCTTGTTTTCTTTAACCTAACACTTATATTCTTATTTCTTTATTTCACTACGTCTTCACTGCTTCCTCCAATCCTGCATTCAGGTATTTACTGGGGTTTATCAGTAGTCCTAACACCGTTCTAAGATGGCCACCGCTTTTTCCATACTATGTCTTCTTTCCATATGTGTGATCAGTCCTCTCTTTTCAGTCCTCTTTTTATGCCTATTACATGGGAGCAGAAAGGCTCCTCGAGGCAGAAGGCAGCCAAAATAGGGTTAGGATCCTCGGATACCGAGGACCCCCGTTCCCCCTGCCAGTTGGAAGGAGTGGGGCTAGATCCGGAGAGCCGCATTGATGCTACAGGCCATGTGTATTATTGTTTGAATGCAAAAGAGACCTTTAAAAACCTCATGTCCAGCTGTAATGAAGTCCCTCTTGATTCCTATTCCTTAATAAGTCTATGTCCCAGTCCCTATAGTCAGACCTGTTTCACTTATCAGGATAGTGTGGAAGAGAGACCCCATTTGATTAATTAGGCTCTCAAACAGGCGCCATTTTGTGGGCAGTCAAATAGGTTAGAGTGTAGAGAGCAGTCCTGTTTCAGTGTTTCTTTCCAGTGATGATGTGTCTCGAGCAGGCGCCATCCTAAAGTCAGGCATCCCGTTCCAGGCTCATATCTATTCCAAGGACCTTCGTAATAGAATCTGAATCGCTTCCCCAAAAATATTACCTCACCTCATTAATTTGCCAGAGAGAACAACAGTGTTACGATGCATGGACAGACAAGATCTGAAAATCGATGCAGGCAGTGCGATGGGCACTATCCGACTACCGGCTGCTCGTGCCGGTTGCGAGGCTCTGGAGCCAAACTGAGGGAGTACGTTGAGGTCCGATGACCCGTGTAGACCAGGCGATGTGCGCTAACTTTTTCCTGCTGCTCCCTCCTCTGGCACAGCTCCGAGGCAGGGCTTGGGAGATGTGTGGTGATTCACAGGCAGCTTAGGCTCCCCCCTGCCGCGCTTGGGGTGAGTTAGTCGGCGGGAGGCAAAAGAAAGAAAGTCAGCGGCAGGGCAAAAGGACGGGTGGCGATCGCCTACCGATCCCCTCCAGGCGAAGATGGCTCCATTCATGTCCTAGGCGCTGAGATTGACCGCCGCCATCTCTGATGCTGATCGCAACACCCGGCAGCAATCAGATCATATAACATGATCCTCCAGCGGACCTCATAGTAGAAAGATTCCCAGTTGTTGAAACCCAGCGTTATGCCAGCAATGAAAGGTCCGGCTCGCAGGACCCAGGCGCACCGAGGTGAGCAGCCTCCAAGCAGCTCTGGAATCAGGCTTTCCGGGACGCAAGGCTGCCACAGAGGTGAGTTGCCGTCCAATATTTCCCAAAAAAGGATCTGTGAGGCTGCCCAGTAGATGCACAACGTGTAGACAGGAGGTAGACCGGTGTTGGCTAGGTTTATGCAGGGATATCATTTTGAGATTACCTGGCTGGTTTAATTGGAGCCATTTGAGCCATAAGCATAGATTTAGCTCAGAGAATAGTCTCTGCTGATTGGTACCTTTGTGTTATAGAGCAGAATCATTGGCATGAGCAGTAACAGAATTGGTCAAGGCTAAACTGAGGGAAACACTAAATATAAAATGGATAAGACTCATTTGCTTAGGTGAAGAGGCACTGGTTGGACACCGATTGTGGTGGAGACACTGACAGCTCATCCAACCTAAACCAAACCAGATGATTTCTGGAGCCATGTATACCCTGTAAAATATTGTCTTCACCCTTATCTTATTTAATGGTAATTATTGATGTGGAGAAAAAAAATTAACAAGACTACAGCCCTTTCTGTGAAATCGTGCTATTTAAGTAAGTATGCCAAGTTGCAGCTTTGCCTGGATTAAAACACAGTGAGTGTCCCAGTCAAACTTTAGTGTTTTTGATTTATAGTACCTCACCACTTCCCCTGCTGTTAATTAGTTTTTGTTTTCACCGGCATCTCATTCCTGTCTGCTTCTTATAGCAACCATCAATTTATAAAAATAAAATAAACAGTTACAGTATGATGCAAAGTCATCCTTTTGCCCTCTGCACCCCTCATTATTTGCTGACTGGTGCTGCTGGTAACTGACTCTGACTGTCTCTGGGCTCTGGCTAACCAGGCCCCGGGTCAGTGCTATGCTGAAAAAGACACTTAGAATACAATGAAAAACCTACATACTAGGGTACACTATGGGCTAGGGTATCTCTATGATTGGCAGGACCCCCCTATGAGTCCATTGTAAATATTAGGGCAGGGGGTCAAAACTACCTTTAAGTCCCTAGTATATAACAGGGCATGGCAGTTTAGAGGGCAGCAGCCCTTTCTGCACTTGCATGTGTGTACTGCTGAGGCCTGAGGTCAGTTTAAAAGTAGTCATGTGTTGCAGGACTGCCTTTAAAATTCAAATTCGATTTGGTGTTTGGGGCACCTACAAATTAATAAAAAACGTTTTGGCACATTAGGTAACCCCAGGGTCTTCCCTAGGCGCCCCAGTGGTGGTGGTGGAGGGATGGGGTCAAGAACTTATAAGGAGAACCCTTATAAAATAGGTTTATGAATGTAAACATATTTGAATGTTTGGTAAAACGTTTCGTGAATGAATGCGTTTGTGTGTGTGCACATGTGTGAATGCATGGCTGTGAGTGTGTATATGCATGTGTGCGTGTCTGACTAGTCTGCCCCCTCTCTTTTAAGCTTACCGGCTGCCACTGTTAAATATATATAGATGTGCGTATGTACAGAGAGACGGAAAGAGAGAGAGAGAGAGAAACAAATAGCTTTTTCGAAGACGATATGAACAAAATAAAAAGATACATGTACATAAAAAGCAAGAAGTAAAACAAAATATCCATACACACCAACAGTCCCAATTCAGTCAGGAGACTACCGTTTTCAAGGCTAGCCTCCTGCCTCACAATTCCTGCATGCAAAAACCCGATACCTCTGTGGGCTTCAGATGGCAGGGACGGTATAGAGTCAAAATATCGAGTTTTTATTATCGACTAGACATAATATTGAGTAAAAAATATAAAATAGACATAATATCGACTAGTCATAATATAGACTACCAAAATATCGACTAGAAAATTTTAATATCGAATGGAATGGACATATTATCAAATAAAAAATATAGAATGGACATAATATCGACTAGACAGAATATAGATAACAAAAATATTGAATTTAAGGTAAGTTAATATTAATTTTTAATTTTTGTGTAATATAATTCTGTAGCGGGTTGTAGGTTTATAGGCGAAGAGGGTGGGAAGTAATTTATTATAATTATTTAAATATGTTATTTTATTTATTTGTATTTATTTAGCATTAATTGTTAATACATTATTAATGGGTAATTAATTAAAATATAATTGGAAATTAATTTTAATTGATTAATTGATAAATATATACATTTTAGTAATTTATTTTCTGTAGCGGGTTGTGGGTTTATAGGGGAATAGGGTGGGAAGTAATTTAATTATAATTAATTAAATATGTTATTTTATTTATTGGTATTTATTTAGAATTAATTGTTAATTCATTATTAATTGGTAATATTTAAAATATAATTGGTAATTAATTTTAATTGATCAATTGATAAATATGTTAACTTTAGTCATTTATTTTGTAGCGGGTTGTGGGTTTATAGGGGAAAAGCTTGGGAAGTAATTTAATTGTAAGTAATTACATTTTTTAAATATTTATTTGCTGTCTAATTTTTATTTATTTTTATATTGTAAATTAATTTATTGGTAATTGGTAAATAATTAGTATTAGTAGGTAATTTTTATTATTAGTTAATTTTTATTTGTAATTTTAATTGATTAATTAATATATTTTATAAAATTGTAAAATATTTTAATTATTTTGTAATTGGTATTAGTATTTATATTATTTATATTTATATATGAAGTATTTACCTACTATTGCACTCACTGGAGTGGGAATAGTAATGTTTACCCCTACGCTATCGAACGCTTTCCCAACTGCTGCACTCACTGGAGTGGGAATAGTAATTTTTACCCCTACGCTATCCAACGCTTTCCCTACTGTTGCACTCTCTGGAGTTGGAATAGTAATTTTTACCCCTACGCTATCCAACACTTTCCCTACTGTTGCACTCTCTGGAGTAGGAATAGTAATTTTTACCCATACGCTATCCAACGCTTTCCCTACTGTTGCAGTCACTGGATGGGAATAGTAATTCTTATCCCTACGCTATCCAATGCTTTCCCTACTGTTGCACTCTCTGGAGTAGGAATAGTAATTTTTATCCCTACGCTATCCAACGCTTTCCGTACTGTTGCACTCACTGGAGTGGGAATAGTAATTTTTACCCGTACACTATCCAACACTTTCCCTACTGTTGGACTCACTGAAGTGGGAATAGTAATTTTTACCCCTACGCTATCCAACGTTTTCCCTACTGATGCCCTCTCTGGAGTTGGAATAATAATTTGTACCCCTACGCTATCCAGCGCTTTCCCTACTGTTGCACTCACTGGAGAGGGAATAGTAATTTTTATCCCTACGCTATCTAAAGTTTTCCCTACAGTTGCTCTCACGGAAGTGGGAATAGTACTTTTTACTCCTACGCTATCCAACACTTTCCCTACTGTTGCACTCTCTGGAGTGGGAATAGTTATTTTTACCCCTATGCTATCCAATGCTTTCCCTACTGTTGCGCTCTCTGGAGTGGGAATAGTAATTTTTAACCCTACGCTATCCAACGCTTTCCCTACTGTTGCTCTCTCTGGAGTGGTAATAGTACTTTTTACCATCTCACTATCCAACGCTTGCCCTACTGTTGCACTCACTGGAGTGGGAATAGTAATTTTTACCCCTATGCTATCCAACGCTTTCCCTACTGTTGCGCTCACTGGAGTGGGAATAGTAATTTTTACCCCTACGTTATCCAACGCTTTCCCTACTGTTTCACTCACTGGAGTGGGAATAGTAATTTTTACTCCTACGCTATCCAACACTTTCCCTACTGTTGCACTCTCTGGAGTGGGAATAGTTATTTTTACCCCTATGCTATCCAATGCTTTCCCTACTGTTGCGCTCTCTGGAGTGGGAATAGTAATTTTTACCCCTACGCTATCCAACGCTTTCCCTACTGCAGCTCTCTCTGGAGTGGTAATAGTAATTTTTACCCTCTCACTATCCAACGCTTGCCCTACTGTTGCACTCTCTGGAGTTTGAATAGTAATTTTTACCCCTACGCTATCCAACGCTTTCCCTACTGTTGCACTCACTGGAGTGGGAATAGTAAGTTTTTACCCCTACGTTATCCAACGCTTTCCCTAATGTTGCACTCACTGGAGTGGGAATAGTAATTTTTACCCCTACCCCATCCAATGGAAAAAATATTGTATATGTTTTGTTAATTATATGTATATATATATATATATATATATATATTACCTACTGGCGGTCGCCAGTAGGTAGTTATAGTTAGGATAATTTTTAATGTTAAATCTCAACATTCTATTTTGAATAACTTTGGCGCCGGTTGACGAATCTGCCTGAAATTTTCAGGAAAATGGTCTCATGGCGGTCCGGTCCTTCCCTGAAAGTTTGGGGGGGATTCGTCAAGCGGGGGCTGAGATAAAAGGGGGGTCCCAAAACGCGTTTTCCCCATGTTAATTTCCATAGGGCGGTCGATTTCACTTTTAGCCCGAACGGCTGAATGGATTTCCACCAAACTTGGCAAAATTTTAGGGACTGGTAGCCCGATGTGCCTTTGCTATGTCTCAAGATATGTGCTTCAGTGAATTTTGAGAAATTAACGTTCAAAAAAATATATATATCTATAGGCGCTCTCGGGTGCGCGCACCCGTGAGCGCTCCCGGCGCGACACGCGACTTGCGCGCAGAAAGCTGGTTGGCTCTCAGTTGTCTGTAAACATTCTAAACAGTCCGGAGAGGCCGCCATCTTGTCTATCGGTAAAATCTAGTCATAAGAGGTGGCAAAAACAAAGGGTGGAATTGACCATAAGGGGGCAGGGTAGACCCCCCCTGACCCCCTAGGTTTGATATGGGGGCCATTAAAGGGCCCCGCGGGGCCTCAAAAAATTTTTTTTTTTTTTCGATTTTCGCGGGGGAAGCGCCTGGTGCGCGCACGGGGGAGCGTATTGGGGAGCGTACTATGGAAAAATAATCACTTCAAAAATTGTATGTTTATGAATTGTTTTTTTTTTTATTTGTTTATTTTATGTAAGTACCTACATGTAGGTACTAATGAAGAGACTTAAATTTAATGTTCACCATCTTCTTTGTAGACATCTTGCATGTTGTTATTGTATTTTTTGTGGTATAAGGAATTCATAATATAGTCTGTCTGGAAAGGAGAAACAGATCTTTTAAGCACTCCCTGAGAATTTCTAGGGGATCATGAGTAGTCTGTCCTGTTCACTTATGAAAATGAGGTGTAAAATATTCATATGAGATAATATAGTGGGAGAAAGGTAGTAACTATGAGTAAACTTACTATGTAACAGAAAAATAGTTGAACAGTATACTATAAGTCTCACTTTATATTTTAAACATTTTTGGTAATACTTCATGAATTACATATAAAAAAGAATATTGTCTGATACAATTGATATTATTAAAGATACATTTATTCCTCTGATTCTTTTTCATAATTTAATAAAATTTCTAACATAATATTGTCCGGAATTTCCTCATAATTATATGTACATGAATCAATTTCTTCCAAACATTCTATAAACTGTTCATCCAAAGAGTCATCCATGAAATCAACTTCTTTTTTTTCATCTTCTGGTTTTTCCACCTTTACTTTGATAGAAGTATCATTTGCCTTATTTTCTCCTTCCATTTTCTTTCTGAAAATTGCATATAAATTAACTATATTAGTAGAGTTAGGGTACTGTATACCAGAGAAGCCTAACTCAATCCATAACTATTACAGAGAAGTCTATGTCTATCTCTAACTATTAAAGAGGGATAGCATATCACTAACAGAATATTTTTTAAGAAATAAACTTAACGTGTACAATATACTTCCATAATTAGAAGTTACCTTAGAGAAATTAGTTGAAGTTGACAGTGAAATTTGTTTTCAAGTGTACTTCAGGAAGCAGTAGTCAAAATGGCTGTGTTTCCCTCTCTTCTTTTATATATATTGTTGTACTTAACCAATCAAACGACAGGAAAAAATCGTAGAAAATGAGAGATACTTTTTAATTGGTTGTAAATTCTAACATTACAAGTGTGTTTTTGTCATGTAATTTACCTCAGGATATTTAGAGAGGCCTGTAGCCTAAATGTCTCAATGGAATTTCACCAAATTTGGGCAAATGGTAGGGACTGCTATGTAGTAGGGCGTATTCTATATTTGATGAAAGTGTCTCCATTGGGTTTTCCGTAAATGACTTTCCCACCTTTTTTTATTTTGCGCTTACTAGTGCGCGCTCCAGTACGCGCACGGGCAGCGTAACGGGAGTCATCCATTTTGTGTTTCGGAACAATCGAGACACAAGATGGAGGGTAAACAATGTTCGGAATGGATAGAAGGGGGAACTGTAGAGACTTCTTGACCCTCTAGGTTTTCTGAGGGGGGCTTAGGAGGCTCATAAACGTAAAAAAAAAAAAAAAATTCTTAAATTTTTCGCGGGGGAAGCGCCTGGTGCGCGCACCTTTAAGCGTACTCGTACGCGTACTTTGGTGAAAAATAGTGAAAAAAGTTAGAAAAAAATAAACGCTTTGAATGATCAGAGTTAGGGTAGCTCTGAAAAGAGCTTTTGGGTTCTGTGGTTGATTTAGGTACCTACAAGTAGGTTCCAATACACATTCTTAAATTCAGAAGGAATATTCTATTCCCCTCATCTGAGAAGTGCACTCCATCTCCTCTGTAGATGTCTTGCATGTTGTAACGCAAGTTATTATTGTATAATGAACCCATTCCATAGTCTCTCATGTAAGCAGAAACAGATTTATTTACATGTTTCCGTGCTTTCTCAAATTGTGGACAAAATTGGTTGGACCAGTTCCATTTCTGTCTTTGGCATATATTGGAATATACCAAGGCAGTGTGGGGAAAAAGTATCATCAATTGATGAAAGGTGTCCTTTAATAGCATTTCCAGACCTACTCCAGTTAATGTGCCTAGATCGTTTCCACCACAGTGCACAATTATAAGGTCAGGTTCTGGCAGATGCAAAAAGGTTTTCACCAATGGTATCAATTGGTGACATTTTAATCCTCTGTGGCCAATCCACTTGATTTCCACATTTGATAAATCAAGGTTATGAAAATTTCTGCTAGCTGCATACCTTTGAGCCCAGTGGATGTAGCTATGTCCAATAACCCAAACAGAGTACATGATGTGAGAAGGTTCTGGTCCAGTCAGATGAAGTGTGGGAATGAAATGGCAGTTGGAACAGTAGGAGTTCACAAAAAAATAATTGTGGAGTTTCTGTGCTCTTGAATCACTAGCAATGATTGGTGGATTCAGATAGTTGAAAACTGAAAGTTAGGGTGTATGGTTATGTTGTGTGAAAGAAGCAATTTGAATGGTTTAAAAAAAGTCACCAAAAGCAAAAATACCCTGTATAGGCTGCTGTATTGACAGGTCAAACATCCTTGCTGAGTTAATTTGCAACATTGTAAGATAAACTTTTGAACCTTAGAGTTCAGTTAGGAGGGAGTTGCTATGGTAACAGATAGAAAGGTTTGAGAGGGGGATGGGTGTTGGTTTGAAAATAGTGAGGGAAGAGTTTTCATTGGTTGAATTAAGGCATATGTGTACAAAGATAGAGATTTTCTATGCCAGTCTTGGTTTCAGTGTATTGAGAGCACACCTTTTCCTCTGCTAAAGAAAAATTGGTGTGTGTGTCTGACACTGTTTTCAATCTCCAAAAGCATTTCTAAAGGTAAGTAATGATTCATTTAATTTAGATAGAGATTTATTTTCTCTATGGAGAATATTTGGAAGCAGATAGTTATGTTTTAGAAGTGAAATTGTATGTTAGTATATAAGTCCTGCGCAGTGTTTTTTACATGTTATTTAAAAATCGATTTTGGGTGCAAATGAATGGTATTTTTATTTGGCTTTTTTTATGATTGCCATGTGCAGTTGATGCATGACTTTAAACATGGGTAATAAGTGATGCACTGGTGGCGCCAGGCTTTTATAAATGAGGCTCTGATTTTGTTTGATGATATTGAGTGGTTTTAGTTAGGTTCTGTGCAGTGTTCCTTACATGTTATTGAAAAATCGATTTTTGGGTACAATTGATTGGTATATGTATTTGGCCCTTATTTATGAATGCCATGTGCAGCTGATGCATGACTTTAAACATGGGTAATAAGTGACGCACTGGTGGCGCAAGGCTTTCATAAATAAGGCCCTGACTTTGTTTGATGATATTGAGTGGTTGTACTTAGGTTCTGTGCAGTGTTCCTTACATGTTATTCAAAAATCGATTTTTGGGTGCAATTGATTGGTATATGTATTTGGCCCTTATTTATGAATGCCATGTGCAGCTGATGCATGACTTTAAACATGGGTAATAAGTGACGCACTGGTGGCGCAAGGCTTTCATAAATAAGGCCCTGACTTTGTTTGATGATTTTGATTGGTTGTACATAGGTTCTGCGCTGTGTTGCTTACATGTTATTGAAAAATCGATTTTTGGGTGCAATTGATTAGTATATGTATTTTGCCCTAATTTATGATTGCCATGTGCAACTGATGCATGACTTTAAACATGGGTAATAAGTGACGCACTGGTGGCGCAAGGCTTTCATAAATAAGGCCTGACTTTGTTTGATGATATTGAGTGGTTGTACTTAGGTTCTGTGCAGTGTTCCTTACATGTTATTCAAAAATCGATTTTTGGGTGCAATTGATTGGTATATGTATTTGGCCCTTATTTATGATTGCCATGTGCAGCTGATGCATGACTTTAAACATGGGTAATAAGTGACGCACTGGTGGCGCAAGGCTTTCATAAATAAGGCCCTGACTTTGTTTGATGATATTGATTGGTTGTACTTAGGTTCTGCGCCGTGTTCCTTACATGTTATTGAAAAATCGATTTTTGGGTGCAATTGATTAGTATATGTATTTTGCCCTAATTTATGATTGCCATGTGCAACTGATGCATGACTTTAAACATGGGTAATAAGTGACGCACTGGTGGCGCAAGGCTTTCATAAATAAGGCCTGACTTTGTTTGATGATATTGAGTGGTTGTACTTAGGTTCTGTGCAGTGTTCCTTACATGTTATTCAAAAATCGATTTTTGGGTGCAATTGATTGGTATATGTATTTGGCCCTTATTTATGATTGCCATGTGCAGCTGATGCATGACTTTAAACATGGGTAATAAGTGATGCACTGGTGGTGCAAGGCTTTCATAAATAAGGCTCTGACTTTGTTTGATGATATTGATTGGTTGTACATAGGTTCTGCACAGTGCTTCTTACATGTTAAACAAAAATCGATTTTTGGGTGCAATTGATTGGTATATGTATTTGGCCCTTATTTATGAATGCCATGTGCAGCTGATGCATGACTTTAAACATGGGTAATAAGTGACGCACTGGTGGCGCAAGGCTTTCATAAATAAGGCCCTGACTTTGTTTGATGATATTGATTGGTTGTACTTAGGTTCTGCGCCGTGTTTCTTACATGTTATTGAAAAATCGATTTTTGGGTGCAATTGATTAGTATATGTATTTTGCCCTAATTTATGATTGCCATGTGCAACTGATGCATGACTTTAAACATGGGTAATAAGTGACGCACTGGTGGCGCAAGGCTTTCATAAATAAGGCCTGACTTTGTTTGATGATATTGAGTGGTTGTACTTAGGTTCTGTGCAGTGTTCCTTACATGTTATTCAAAAATCGATTTTTGGGTGCAATTGATTGGTATATGTATTTGGCCCTTATTTATGAATGCCATGTGCAGCTGATGCATGACTTTAAACATGGGTAATAAGTGACGCACTGGTGGCGCAAGGCTTTCATAAATAAGGCCCTGACTTTGTTTGATGATATTGAGTGGTTGTACTTAGGTTCTGTGCCGTGTTCCTTACATGTTATTCAAAAATCGATTTTTGGGTGCAATTGATTGGTATATGTATTTGGCCCTTATTTATGAATGCCATGTGCAGCTGATGCATGACTTTAAACATGGGTAATAAGTGACGCACTGGTGGCGCAAGGCTTTCATAAATAAGGCCCTGACTTTGTTTGATGATATTGATTGGTTGTACATAGGTTCTGCGCCGTGTTCCTTACATGTTATTGAAAAATCGATTTTTGGGTGCAATTGATTAGTATATGTATTTTGCCCTAATTTATGATTGCCATGTGCAACTGATGCATGACTTTAAACATGGGTAATAAGTGACGCACTGGTGGCGCAAGGCTTTCATAAATAAGGCCTGACTTTGTTTGATGATATTGAGTGGTTGTACTTAGGTTCTGTGCAGTGTTCCTTACATGTTATTCAAAAATCGATTTTTGGGTGCAATTGATTGGTATATGTATTTGGCCCTTATTTATGATTGCCATGTGCAGCTGATGCATGACTTTAAACATGGGTAATAAGTGACGCACTGGTGGTGCAAGGCTTTCATAAATAAGGCTCTGACTTTGTTTGATGATATTGATTGGTTGTATATAGGTTCTGCACAGTGCTTCTTACATGTTAAACAAAAATCGATTTTTGGGTGCAATTGATTGGTATATGTATTTGGCCCTTATTTATGAATGCCATGTGCAGCTGATGCATGACTTTAAACATGGGTAATAAGTGACGCACTGGTGGCGCAAGGCTTTCATAAATAAGGCCTGACTTTGTTTGATGATATTGAGTGGTTGTACTTAGGTTCTGCACAGTGCTTCTTACATGTTAAACAAAAATCGATTTTTGGGTGCAATTGATTGGTATATGTATTTGGCCCTTATTTATGATTGCCATGTGCAGCTGATGCATGACTTTAAACATGGGTAATAAGTGACGCACTGGTGGTGCAAGGCTTTCATAAATAAGGCTCTGACTTTGTTTGATGATATTGATTGGTTGTATATAGGTTCTGCACAGTGCTTCTTACATGTTAAACAAAAATCGATTTTTGGGTGCAATTGATTGGTATATGTATTTGGCCCTTATTTATGAATGCCATGTGCAGCTGATGCATGACTTTAAACATGGGTAATAAGTGACGCACTGGTGGCGCAAGGCTTTCATAAATAAGGCCCTGACTTTGTTTGATGATATTGATTGGTTGTACTTAGGTTCTGCACAGTGCTTCTTACATGTTATTGAAAAATCGATTTTTGGGTGCAATTGATTGGTATATGTATTTGGTCCTTATTTATGATTGCCATGTGCAGCTGATGCATGACTTTCAACATGGGTAATACGTGACGCACTGGTGGCGCAAGGCTTTCATAAATAAGGCCCTGACTTTGTTTGATGATATTGAGTGGTTGTACTTAGGTTTTGCGCTGTGTTTCTTACATGTTATTGAAAAATCGATTTTGGGGTGCAATTGATTGGTATATGTATTTGGCCCTTATTTATGATTGCCATGTGCAACTGATGCATGACTTTAAACATGGGTAATAAGTGACGCACTGGTGGCGCAAGGCTTTCATAAATAAGGCCCTGACTTTGTTTGATGATATTGAGTGGTTGTACTTAGGTTCTGTGCAGTGTTCCTTACATGTTATTCAAAAATCGATTTTTGGGTGCAATTGATTGGTATATGTATTTGGCCCTTATTTATGATTGCCATGTGCAGCTGATGCATGACTTTAAACATGGGTAATAAGTGACGCACTGGTGGTGCAAGGCTTTCATAAATAAGGCTCTGACTTTGTTTGATGATATTGATTGGTTGTACATAGGTTCTGCACAGTGCTTCTTACATGTTAAACAAAAATCGATTTTTGGGTGCAATTGATTGGTATATGTATTTGGCCCTTATTTATGAATGCCATGTGCAGCTGATGCATGACTTTAAACATGGGTAATAAGTGACGCACTGGTGGCGCAAGGCTTTCATAAATAAGGCCCTGACTTTGTTTGATGATATTGATTGGTTGTACTTAGGTTCTGCGCCGTGTTTCTTACATGTTATTGAAAAATCGATTTTTGGGTGCAATTGATTAGTATATGTATTTTGCCCTAATTTATGATTGCCATGTGCAACTGATGCATGACTTTAAACATGGGTAATAAGTGACGCACTGGTGGCGCAAGGCTTTCATAAATAAGGCCCTGACTTTGTTTGATGATATTGATTGGTTGTACTTAGGTTCTGCGCCGTGTTCCTTACATGTTATTGAAAAATCGATTTTTGGGTGCAATTGATTGGTATATGTATTTGGTCCTTATTTATGATTGCCATGTGCAGCCGATGCATGACTTTCAACATGGGTAATACGTGACGCACTGGTGGCGCAAGGCTTTCATAAATAAGGCCCTGACTTTGTTTGATGATATTGAGTGGTTGTACTTAGGTTTTGCGCAGTGTTTCTTACATGTTATTGAAAAATCGATTTTTGGGTGCAATTGATTGGTATTTGCATTTGGCCCTTATTTATGAATGCCATGTGCAGCTGATGCTTGACTTTAAACATGGGTAATAAGTGACGCACTGGTGGCGCAAGGCCTTTAAAAATAAAGCCATGAGTTGCTATTGTAAAAACTTAAATATGTTGCAATTTATTGTTTATATTGTTTGCTTTTTAACATTACTTTGTTGTTTGCTAATAGTGGTCTTTCATGTGTTTTTTTAACAGAACAACAGATTCAAATCAACTTCTGAAAAGCAAGCAAAAATGCCTTCAAGGCAAAGAAATATCAAAAATACCATACGGAAAAGGAGAACATCAACAACAGAGTTTCTGGAATCCTCTTCAACAACTACTTCAAAAAACACCAGAAAAGCTTCTGGTAAGCCAATTAAGTCTTTTCTTCGTAACATATGTCGTAGGAAAAAAAATGAAATTGCTAATGTGAATATACAGAAAAAGTCAACAAATCTAAAAAGGAAAGAGAAGCCCACAAAAAATGTTTCCATTGGACCAGGAGAGAAGAGAATGGTTAGCAATAGAAGAGTAAATGTTTTTAGGGACATTCGTAGGCGAATGTTTCGCAATAGGGTAGTTTTAAATTTGCTAAAAAATGAAAAGAAAAGTAAACTAAAAGCTGCTTTTTACAAGAAAAAGAAAAGTGTAGAAAAGATTGTTGATCAGGCTTTTGAAGTTAAGAAAAAATTATTTATTTTAATAATCAATAGAATTAGGATACTTAATAAGGCAATGGATGTTTTCAAATCGAACAGTAGATGGAAAAGAATTATTAATCGGAGTAATTTTTGTGAAGTATTTTCTGGTGAATGGATGCATAGTTCAAGTTCTGAGCCTTTTTTTAATGAGGAGAGTTACTTTCAGGAAAATGATTTGGTGCATGCGGTTGACACCAGTGGTCGTGCCTATGAGGTGAAAGATAGTTGTGTGATGGAAAAAGAGAAACTTGTACCTAGAGATGCAGAAGAGGTGTTAGCTGATGAAGTTTTAGGGAGACGTACTAAGGGTCCAGTGTACACATGGAAATGCAGTAGTATTTGTAGTGTGCGACAGGAATCAATTGATTTGCTTCGAAATTTCTTACGTACATATAGTAAAAAAAGTCTCAAACAAAAAATGAAGATCCTGCAAGAGTTAGATCCTTGCAGAGTGAGAGAAAGCACAGGTTTGCAAGGGCATTCACTAGCATGTCTTTCTAGAAAAGTTTGTCGGAGTGTTTTTCATCATTTTAGGATGTTAGCAGTGCATCATAATAACGTAAGGAAATTAGTGAGGAAGTTGTATTATGCAAAAAGTCCTGCACTTAAGCTTAAACAGTTAAATAGTGCTCTTTTGCATGGATCTGAAGTGGATGTGAAGACTATTTGTGAAGAAATTGAGTTTTGTTATTTTGGGAACAAAGAGGACAGTGTAGAAATAGATATAGTAATGGATGGTAATGTAGAAGATAATGGACAAATTTCAAGTATTGAAAAGTTTGATGAGGAAATTATCAAGTTTAAGGTGAAATCAAGTGAGAGGCCTAATGTAACTTGTGTGTGTTGTCGACGGACTCATTATAAAATTCAGACTAGGTTAGTTGATTTATATGCAAAAAGTGAATTGGAAAATAATAGTGAATGGGAGGATTTTGTAAGTTATTTGTTGGTGGAGAATTCTTTTGATTTGAGTTTGGATCAGCGTATTTGCACTTATTGTTTGAAAAAATTAAATGAAAATAGAATGCCTGCAAGAGCAGTTTATAATAATCTTCAGTTGATAGATATTCCTTCTGAATTGATGGATCTAAATACTTATGAATCTATTTTGATTCAATGTGTCCATCCTTTTCAGGCTATTGTACGCATGGAGCCTAAGACAGGGAAATTGCCTCCATCAGATTTACTGAGAGGATTAAAGGGAAGAGTTGTTTATTTGCCTCTAGATGTAAAGAAAAATATTAATACAATTGGTGTAGAAAGAGTAGAAGAAGATCCTTTAGTTATTCTAGTTAATGGGGTTCCAACAAAGAGTAAGAAAATTTGGCAAGATTTAGTGGATGTTAAAAAAGTCAAGAAGGCAACGTTGTATTTAGTTAAAAACAATGAGTACTACAAACATGTAAGTGTTGGAGTTGAGGAAACAGCTACAGAAGAAGATAGTGATTCTTCAGTTGGTCAAATTGAAAAAGTTGATGTGTCTAGAACTGAAGAAATATATGAACATTATACTGTTCATCCTTTACATTCCAAAGAAGTAATGGGAAATGCAATTGACTTGTTTCAAATGAAGGCAGCAAAAGGAAGTCCCATTAGTGTATGGGAAGAAAGTTTGGAAGCTCGTTGTTTTCCACAATTATTTCCAACAGGTTGTGGTGGACGATATGATGATCGACCAGTTCAAATTCCTGCAGCTGAATACCGGACTCTAAGATTATATGCAGAAGATCCAAGGTTTCGTCAATGCATTCCATATTTATTTCATCTACTGTTTGAAAGTGATTTGTCTGGGCTTTCTTATGCAGTTAATCATATATTAAAAAGTGGACCTCATTTGCAAAATGTATGTGCAAGGGACTTTATGGAGAAAGTTAATCTGCAAGACAGTATTTTGGAATCTCAGCTAATCAATCTCATGGCATGTCAACGTGGAACCAATGAGTATTGGTTTCGTCGTCATGGAGAATTGAAATGTATGCTAAGAAACTTAGGAACTCCTACATGGTTCCTCACTCTTAGCTGTGCTGAGTATGCATGGGACGATTTACTTCAATTTCTACGAGAGGCAAATGAAAACATACCAAATATAGAATTGAAAACACCAGGAGAACTGTGTTCTTTAGATCCAGTGAATGTTTGCAGATATTTTAATCATAGATTTGAAGCTATGATGTCTTTTATTACCAACAAAAAAAATCCTCCCCTTGGAGAGGTTTTGGATTTCTTTTGGAGGAAGGAATATCAAGCGAGAGGTGCTCCTCATATACATATGTTGTTGTGGATTAAAGATGCACCCAAATTTGGATCAGATTCAGATGAAACAGTGATGAGTTTCATTGAAGAGTATTCAACATGTGCTGTTCCAAAATCTACTGAAGAAAACAATTTAAGGCAACAAGTTTTACGTTTTCAATCTCATCGTTGTGGAAAGTACTGTCGTCGAAAATTTAAAAACAAGGAAAAGTACTACACGAAATGTCGTTTTGCATTTCCTCGACCAGTGATTTCTAAGGGAAGAGTAAATAATTTGATGTCATCTCTACGACATACTGTGACGAGAAAATCTCCCAAAAACACATATAATTTGAAAAGAAATGAAGAATCTAAGTACATCAACGATTACAACCCAGTGATTTTATCCATGTGGAATGCTAACATGGATATTCAGTTCGTTGCTGACAACTCTATTGCTGTGGCTCGATATGTGACATCTTACATCACCAAAAAAGAAAAGACAGAACTGAAGGAAATGTGGGAGGACATTTCACATGAAAAGAGTCTAAGCAAGAAATTATACAGTTTCAGTCTGAAGATGTTGTCACATCGAGAAATTGGAGCATATGAATGTTCTGATCGGTTATCATCAGCAAGTCTCTATGCCAAATCAAGAACAATCATTTGGGTGAGTCTTGGTCTTGCTGCCACACGAAACCGAGTTTTGAAATCTGTACAAGAAATTGAATATTTGGCGGAAAAAGAACCAAACAGTACAGATATTTTGAAGACAAATATGTTGGATACATACTATCCAAATAGAAGTACTCACCTTGAGAACATATGTTTGTATGAAGTTCTTCAAAACTACAGTTATAAGAGGAACATCACAGAAGATATCAATAATGGAAAATATGCACTCATTGGCTATGAAGGATGTCTAGTGAAGCAGAAAAAAGGCCATTTGATTAATCATCGAAAATTGAGTTGTGAAGTTCCAGACAAAAGAGAATTTTACTACTTAGCTCTTTTGCAACTCTTTAAGCCATGGCGTACAGAAGAGGAACTACTTGGAGATTTTCTCTGTTATGAAGACTCTTTTAATGCAACTAAGGATACCATAGAATGTCCTATTTTTCTAAATTATCTGCAAATGTTGAATGAAGAAATGGAGCAAGAAACCACAATTGCTGAAGAGATAGCTAGAAACAGTTCTCAAGATAGTCAGAGTTCTACTTCATTGAGCCAGGATCCACTAGGAGGACCAATTATCCAAAATGAAGCTGCCACTGCCATGGATGAGGTGGAAAGAGCTATGGAACAAGCTCAAGAGGATGGAGTTAACTTAGAAGATTTGGTAACGCAACTAAACATTGAGCAGAAAAAGATATATGATGAAGTCACAGAGCAGATTGAACATGGATTCAGACATGAGAAAAAAGAGTGCTCATGTATATTATTTGACCCTGTCCGACTGTATGTAAGTGGAGAAGCGGGGACAGGAAAAAGTTTTCTAATTAAAGCCGTTGCAAGTTATCTGCAGAAAAGGACTGATTCACCACTGTCTTGTGTTGTAACTGCTCCAACTGGTCTGGCAGCACATAACATTAAAGGGATTACTCTACATCGTTTATTGATGCTGCCAGTTGAACATGATAATAAATTGCATTACAACAAGCTATCTGGAGATGCGTGTTCTGAAGTTTCAAGAGTCTTGAAGAAAATGAAACTTCTTATCATAGATGAAGTAAGCATGGTCTCAAATCTAATGCTTGCTTTTGTGCATTTGAGAATGCAAGAAATTCTTAAAACAGACTATGATGTGTTATTTGGAGGAAAACACATTATTGTTTTTGGAGATCTATTGCAGTTGACTCCAGTAAAAGGACAACCAGTGTTTAAAATGCTCACGCATGAAGATACCAGGAAGTCCCTTGGAAGCATTGGAAATGTTAATATATGGCTAAATTTTAAATATGCTGAACTGCTTCAAAATATGCGACAGGCCAAGGATGAAGATTATAAAAATATTCTACAAGATGTAAGAATTGGAAAAATGACTGAGAAAGGTAAAAAAGCTTTGCATAGTCGATTAATTTCAAATTTGTATCCAAATGACAACATTCTTCCAGAGAATATTTTTAAAAAAATGACTGAGAAGAAATCTGGGATATGTTTGATGCCAACTCTGCAAGAATGTTCCATCTTCAACCAAAAAATGTTAGACTTAGAAAATGAAGAGATTGTGAAACTAGAAGCAATAGATAAAATAGAGCATATGGGTGCAACAATTGTTTTGTCAGAAAATTTGAAAATTAAATTGCATTCATTGGAGAAAAGTATTTCAAAAACAGCTGGTTTTGAAAAGACTCTGAATGTGTGTTTAAATTGTCGTATCATTTTGAGAAGGAATTTAAATGTTGAAAGCGGTCTGGTAAATGGAGCAATGGGTTATGTTGTTGATTTTGTGAATTACAGAAATAGAGATGGAATTGAATTTTTAAAAATAAAATTTGATGGCATTGAACAAGTACAACAAATAAGTCGTTGTTCTGCTAGATTTTTACTTGTAAAAGACTTATATGTTCGCCGAAAACAGTTTCCTGTTTGTTTGGCGTATGCAGTGACAATTCATAAATCTCAAGGTTTAAGTGTAGATAGTGCATTGGTGAACATTGGAAGATCTGTGTTTAAAGAGGGTATGGCATATGTGGCATTATCTCGAGTCAGAACTTTATCAGGATTGTATTTGATTGCGTGTGATGAGACAAAAATTTGTGCAGATCTAGATTGTGTTAAAGAATACAATAGGTTAAGAAGAGAGTATGCTCCACATTTGCCTCAATATCCTCTGTTTGAAAAACGTGTGGTAGGCCGAAAAAGAAGAAATGAGGATAATTGTAGTGAGGTAGTTGCAAAAAGACAAAAAGTAGAGAAAACTGTAATTGAAAACAGGAAGAAAAAGAATTGTGGAGAAAATGTTGTTGGATTTCAGTTTGAAAACAGTTCTGGTGTCAACTGCTATGCTAATGTAGTGGTTAATGTTGTTTTTTTTCTTAAAAGTTTACAAGAACAGATTGTTGAAAATCGGGATCAAAGATTGTGTGGTTTATTGAATTCTGTGTTTCAGAAATGTAGCAGTGTTACAGCACAAATAGAAAGTGTAACAGAAATTCGAAATATTTTAGATTTGTGTTCTGGTCAAGATAAATTTTCACAGAACATTCAGCAGGATTGTCAGGAATTTTTAATGTATATGTTTGGTGTTTTGGAAGATGAAGGTGTAGATGTAGATAATCTTTTCAGTCTTTCTTATCAATGGCAGCATGACTGCCACAATTGTAGTTTATCAAGTACTACTACAATAGACACTGAAAGATTTATATATTTGACTTTACCAGACTGTAAATCAGTGTCTTTTAAAAATCTAGTTAAAGCAGCAGATCATAATATGGTGTGTACCCAATGTAACTGTACAATGCTGTCCACATTATTTATACAAAGGTATGGGCAGTATATCATTTTAGTTTTCCAACGATGTAGACCTGATGGAACTAAATTGACAACTTCTATCAAAAATTTTGTGGCTTCTCAGTTATCAATTTCTGGAAGGACCTTTACAACTGAAGCTATTATTTATCATGATGGACCTTCGACCACCTCAGGACATTATACATGCTACTTAAAATCTGAAAATGGATGGAGTTACTGCAATGATTGTCATTTAACTTATAAACAACGTTTGCCTTATGACTCTACAAATTCTTATCTAGTGTTTTTAAAACCAAAGTTTTAGTAAAGGGAATTGGCCTTTGAAGACGGGAATAGTTAATAAAAGTTAGTTAGTTAGTTAGTTAATCTAATATTTGAAATTATTTATCTCATGTAGATACTTTAAGTGGATCTCAAAGTAAAAAATACTGATATATCTGACACAAATTGGCCGTGAGGAAAATGTAAGATATGATGTTGTTAGATCTTTTTTCATAGGAAGTTGATGAAATCGAAGTTATAGAGCACAGGAGACTTTTTTCACCAAAAGGACCTTCACTATCTGCAATCTCATGTAGATACTTTAAGTGGATCTGAAAGTAAAAAATACCGATATATCTGACACAAATTGGCCGTGAGGATTGTGTATGGTATGATGTTTTTAGATCTTTTTTCATAGGAAGTCGATGAAATGGAACTTATAAGGAACAGCAGACTTTTTTTCTACCAAAAGGACCTTCACTATCTTCTACTTGGCCTCATGGAAAAGTAAGTGAATCAAAGATTAGTGTACATATATGAGATGTATGTTTGAATGGGTTTTTTTAAACACAATCTTTTAGATTGTGTTTTTTTTTTCCCGCTGTTATATGATGAAGACTTTGAACTCACTAATTTAAGTGGAATTCAATATATTCTGAGAACAGCAAAAATAAATAATGTAACATATTGTAGAAGTTATTGTGTTGTTTGCTTTATGTAATTTATATTGTGTTCACATTATTATGCACTCATTTTCTTCTTCACCCTTATTTACCTCTCTTTACTAATTTACACTCTTTTTTCATTGCTGTTTCTTTACTGTACTTCATTCACAACTTCTTAATGTAATAAGAACTATCTGCATTTCCTCAGTTCCTTCCACCACTTTTTATCTTTTTTATATTCACTTAGTACCACTGCTTTAGTTTCCTAACCCTCTTTCTCTTTCTCCATTTTTTTTTCTTTCACACTCATTGTACTGTAGTTCAGTTAGTTCTTCCTTTTGTCTTTCTTTTACTCTCTCTCTTCTTTCTCTCTATTACTCCCCATGTGTTGCCCTTATTCACTTATATGTACCCTGTTTCACCCCTCTTTACTTATATTCACTGATATTTACTTTCCCTCAATCACTGCTATTCTTTTCCTCTGATTCCGTCACTACCTGTCATTCTCATACTTATCTGTCCTTCTTTTTACTTTCAATATCCATTTATATTCTCCCTTAACCTCTACTTTAGTGTTCTTCCTATTTCTTCTTTCTTTTGCTCCCTTATTCATTTTTCTTTTCTCAGTTACTTCCTTTTAAACTTTTTATCTGTCTTACTATCTATTACACAGTCACTCCTTCATTTTTTTTTTCTTTTTTTTTTGTTAGTGCGCTGACGGTACGCGCACGGGTGCGCGCACCGGAAGCGCACCAAAGTGAAATATAAAAAAAAAATATTTTAAATTAAAAATATTATCTCAATATACATTATAGTGTTCATTTTTACAAAAACATACTTTAGCAATTCACTAAAAAACACATAGGTATGAGTCTGTATAGAAAGTTAGGAATTAGCATTAAAAAAACCTATGAAATTCACTGAAAAAACCATAGGTTTCACACCAGTTATAGTTAGGAATTAGCATTTAAAAAACCTATGAAATTCACTGAAAAAACCATAGGTTTCACACCAGTTATAGTTAGGAATTAGCATTTAAAAAACCTATTAAATTCACTGAAAAAACCATAGGTTTCACACCAGTTATAGTTAGCTGGAAATTTTACTGATATAAAACCATTGAAATTCCCACGTTATAGTTAGTCGGACTCACTATAACTTGCGCGTACAATGCACTGCTGATGACATCACTCATGACATCACTGATGAGATCATCCTTGTGACAGAGTGACAGACCTAATTTCAGTGTAATGTAACGCTTGAAACACATATTCAAAAATAGAAACAAACATTTTCAAAAAAATGGAGATACCCAAACCAGTAACAACAACCAATTCAGTAATTCCACCATCTATATACACATCCACTCATTCACCAACAGTTCTATATAGTCACTCATATATACTCACTCATCATATGTAGTGATACACCTACACATCCTGTTACACATCAGCAATCATCCAAAAGTTACTCACACACATACTCACACATGCAAATAAACTATTGAACATCCATTTATTTGCATATACATTTATACACACACTGCCACCTTACTTCTAAGGAAACTTACCCATACTTACTCTCTTAAACAATCACTTATAGAAACACATACTTATTTACACAGGAACTCCTACAATCTCTCACTATATATACTATACTCACTTATATACATCAATACTCACATATACTAGATTAAAACATATGTCGTTACTAATGAAGACACTAGTGAGACAGTCATTCACTCACTAACACACACATATATACACTCATCCACCCATACAGTCCTGCACATATGCTGTCTTCAAAACACATACAAACAGTGAGTCAGTCACCAACCCCATGCAGCCACTTATACACAAAGAGAAACACTGATACAAACATTTAAATATTTAAACAATACTCGCTAATATATGTATTCACTAAGATACACTTAATAAGCCAGTTACCCAACCAATTTTTTTTAAAAAAACATCCATTTACACACTTATTTAAACATTTATTCTTCCATCGACCTTTACAAATACATATATAAAACAAATTTATTTTTCAGAAAGACACACATTCACTGGATGGTCTCATCAGTGATGTCATGAGTGATGTCATCAGCAGTGCATTGTACGCGCAAGTTATAGTGAGTCCGACTAACTATAACGTGGGAATTTCAATGGTTTTATATCAGTAAAATTTCCAGCTAACTATAACTGGTGTGAAACCTATGGTTTTTTCAGTGAATTTAATAGGTTTTTTAAATGCTAATTCCTAACTATAACTGGTGTGAAACCTATGGTTTTTTCAGTGAATATATATATATATATATATATATATATATATATATATATATATATATATATATATATATATATATATATATATATATATATATCCAATACCTCCGAATCTCTTTGCAGCGCCCAGCCGGAACACAGCCAAAGAAACGGATACAAACTCCAGTTTTACGTGGTATTAGCAGGTCTTTATTTCATCTCAGATTTGTCAGACGCGTTTCGAATACCTCTGTATTCTTTCTCAATCGACAAACAAATAGTCCGCTTTTCATTTTTATACTTTTTAGAAGTGATGCTTTCACCCATTCCCAGTGCAAAAATAGAAGAAATACTACATGCAAATGCATGCTGGATATCGTAGTATCAACACCACAAACTTTTACCAAAATCATAGTATAGTTTGTCCATTTAACAAAATACATTATAACTGCATAAATGCCAGTTCATTGGTAAAGGAATACAATGCCAAATGCAAATAGGTCCCCGTGCAAATAAGCTGAGTAAAATAGGTTACATATGTATATATTTTCAATTGTTTTTCATGAAAATACCGTAACATACAAAAATATATATATCTCACATTATAAAAATATATACATTTGATAAATTTATATATTATATACAATTTAAAAATAGAAACCTCCTCTAAAACCATAGGTATTCCCACAATTGGTTATATAGATCTAACGGAATGAATTCCAAATTTATGCAGACCTAAGCTCATTTATGCAATGGGACACTATACCGCTAATATTGTGTGCAGGATTGCAAGTTGGATCCCGAGAGTGTGTTTGTAGCAGCATGTAAATATATCTTCAAATAAAGTGCGTGAAGTGATATTTTCTTTATACCCAAATATTCGTGTCTTTTTGTATAAAGAAGAGATTTTTTATGTTTGATTGGGTTTTTTAAAATACTTTTTTTTAAAATGTATAAGATAAAATTAATTTATACTTATAACGTGAAAGACTAAAATCACAACTGAGATTAAAACGGAGAAGACACTGGGGTCACATTATAATAATCAATGTTTAAACACAGGATACAAAAGTTAGAGAAAACCCCAACGGGGACACCCTAAACCAATGTTTGACTTTTTCAGAGGAAGTGATGGAGGTCCTCCGTGTTATTCAGACCGTTTGGCTGTCTACTATCTAGTTCAATTATGAATTTCGATTCCAGCTGTCTAAGGCGCTTTTCTCTGTTGCCACCACGCGGATTATCAGTCACCGCTCCGATGACAAAATATTTCAAATCCGCTAAGTTGTTTTGATGGACTGCCTTAAAGTGTCGTGCGACAGGGTACGTGCCATCGTTGTTTACGATGGCACGTAGATGTTGTAGGATTCTGACGTGTACTTGCTGCTTGGTACTGCCCACATAGCGGAGCCCACAAGTACACGTCAGAATGTACACTGCATACTCAGTTTTGCAGTCATGACATCCCTGAATATTAAATTCCCTCGGGCTGAATGGAGTGGTATATTTTTTGGTGGTTATACCAAATTTACATGCCCGACAGGATGAGCACTTGAAAAAACCTTGTTTTTCTGGTAACCAGTGAGTGCTCTTCTTCTTGATGTTGAGATCCGGGACGCTCTTAGCTATTCTGTTTCTCATTGAAATGCCTCTTCGAAAAGTCAATGTGGGCTTTGGAGGCAGTTCAGATGTTATGACTGCGTCTGTCTGCACTATCGCCCAATTTCGATTAATTATTGATCGAATTTGGCGGTGCTGGTTATTGTAGGTAAGAATCAGCCTAGGTGTATTGGGGGTGTCCTTACTTTCCTCCAAGGTTTTTTCTTTTTCTGATGTTGGTAATAATGATTCCCTGGGTCTACTATGGGCTTTATCCAAAGCCCTTTGTAGAATTTTAGCCGTGTAGCCTCTTCTGCGGAATCTTTCCACTGCCTCTCGTATGCATATTGTTTGCTGTCCCTCATCACTACATATGCGTTTTATTCTAAGAAGCTCACCATAGGGAATACTGTCAATTAGGTGTTTGGGGTGAGCACTGGAGGCATGCAACGTAGAGTTACCGGCTGTTGTTTTTCTATGTAATGTTGTTTTTAGTTCACCATTTTCTACATAAACCTTGGTATCTAAAAATTCGACCTCTTTAACACTGACAGTTGAGGTGAAGTTTAAGTTCATCTTGTTCACATTAATGTCATGCAAAAAGGTTTTTACACTTTCATCATCCCCTCTCCACAACACAAAGACGTTGTCTATAAAACGTAACCAAATTGTAATGTTGTTACCATATTTTGACGACAGATCTTTCCTTAGTGTCTGCTCCTCCCACCAGCCAACCACTAAACAGGCATAGCTGGGGGAGAAGCACGACCCCATCGCCACGCCCCTGCATTGCCTATACATCTTTTTAGCAAATGCAAAGTAATTGTTATTTAGGCACCACTCAATACTTTTCATGATTACTTTGTATATATATATATATGTGTGTTATATATATATATGTTTCAAAAGTATTTTTTTTAAAGTTACATTAATTATCTATTAATTTTAAATGTATTTAAGTATTTTAAGTATGTTTAAATTAATTATATTTATTAATATATAAGTTTTAAATTACTTTTAAGATATTTAAAAAATTCCATATTTTGACTGTCTATATTTTTTCCTATCGATATTTTGGAGTCGATATTTTTGTACTTACCTGTTTGTAGATAGGAAGTCGATATTCTGGCATTCTATATTTTACCTCGATATTTTCGCAAGTCGATATTTTGACTGTCGAGATTCTGTCAGTGATCCTATTTAACATGTGCACAGCTTTAATATGCAGTCTGTTGCATATAATAAGTTACTACCATGGAGCCTGACACAGCTTCCACATTAAATTCAACAGCAACAATACACCCTGTAGGAGAGATGAACGAAGAAGAAGGCATCTCTGATGAAGTATTTCAGAGACCACCTCCCTTGGACCTCTCTGAACAACAAACGCTGGGACTTAAGTGGGAAAATGGCGTCACAGATTTGAAATTTACCTCCATGCCACAAGAAAAAGACATTCCAAAGAATAGGCAAATATATATCACCAGACTTAATAGGCGATCATGTCTCCTTTTGACCTGCAGCATAAAGTTGATTTCGAGAAATGCTCTTTAATTACAGCATTTCAAGGCATTGATGAATCTATGTACGATTTTCGTACGAAACTGCAAATTGGAAGATTATTGCTAATTTGAAAAATTCAATAATAAGGAATCACTTTGATTACTTATTAGTAAATGCTGTTACTTGTAAAAAATCTGAACAAAATTGCTTGTGGGACCTCTAGAACTGAAGAAATTTCAACTAATGCCTCACACTGAAACCATAGTAGAAACACATGTCATCAATATGTAAGCAGGATGTAAAAGAACACTAGAACAAGTAAGAACGCAAGGTGTCTTCTAGTTTTGGAAAAACAGATAAAAAGGCCAAAACAGCTGAAAGAATTTGTTATTGCTATGACTCCCATTTACCACATTCATATACCAACCATGGGATAAAAATGTCAGAAGTGCAATTTAGACAACCGTTGTGCAGAAGACATTAAAACAGAAAATCATATCAGTCACAAAGAGGGATTCACAAAAGAACCCACACAATCAGAGGAAGAATCCTAGAGTATGTTTTATGGTACTGTCAAAAAAGGTGTCGTCATGTGTGGTAAGGTCAAGCTCCCTCCATGCGTCTATTAAACTCAACTGGAGGAGGGCTGATCTGGTTGCTTTGGTAAAGACGCCGGTCTGGGATCTGCATGAATGGGTGGTATCTAAATCAGAGTCCCAAATCATATTAAAATATCCTAGCACTATAATATCTTCTTGAACAAATCCTCCAGCAAGGAGAGTAAGGCCAAAAGAAATTTGGATTGCCTGCGTTAGGGGCATATATTGTAGCCCTAGTACACAGTTGTCCACTGATTAGCCATTTAACCATTAAGATCCTCCACTCCTTATCTGTATTGCTGTCTAGAATGTGAAATTTAACTGAGAAGTGAAATAATTACACCACCTCCTTCTGTTTGGAAACAGAAGAAAATCTATAGATAAGTGGTTATGATTGGTGATGAGTCTCTTCTCTTCTGTTTAAGATGCATTTCTTGAAGGGATACACTACCAAAATGATGATCTCTGAGGTACTTTGAAAGCTGATGTCATTTATTTGGGGAGTTTAGACCTCTAACATTTCATGTCAAGGTGTATAACATCATTTCAGGAGTTAAACGTTGAGCATGTAGATGGGAGTTGCTCCATAACTGGGACATAAGGGTCCAATGAGACTTCCATTCCCTCTCCCTCCCCCCGCCCCTCTGTGGCCCCTTCAATTTCCTCATCCCATCCCACCCACCGCATTCCACACCCTCCCATGCTAGCAGAACTAACCAACAAAAATAAACTATCCGAAATATAAAGTATTAGCATTTTGGCGATGTAGTGGTATCATCTATTTTAGATTTTAATGGATATTGAACACAAACCTGCTCTAGTACCCAGCAGACCGTACCCAACTAACATGGTCCTAACATGAACTGCATCATGGCATATATGGCTGAGAACTTTACAGTCAAGGTTGAAACAAATTAACTGTGCATGCAACACAGAAAGTTCCTATATACAGGAAATCCTTGTAGAGGATCTACCTTTCCCTCACTTCCATAGGGAGCAATCCTTACAGGCAGACCCAGAGTCCAGAAGTGGAATTGTTATCACCAGAGTGATAGTGAAGTGAGCAGTTGCGACTTTTCAACAAAGAATCACCAGGAAAAGAAAAACAGCGCACCCTCTCTCTCATTTATTATTAGTTTTTGCTCCCTTCCTCTGAGAGACATGTTCTAGAGGGGCGTTTGACCTCAGCTAGCCCCAGGGAATCCCCCCAGGAACATCTTACCCCGTAGTCACTACTTCAGTTATGCCCAAAAGAACAAAGCAGCCTCGCGAAAATCTGTGAAATGATGGTGTTTGTTGTTGAATATGGAGGCACTACCAAAAAGGTAGGTCCATCTGTATTTAATGTGGTGTTCTTTCAGTGCTGCAGTGACTGGTTTGAGTTGTAATCTATGAGTCATCTACGGGCCAGGGTAGCCATGGCAATGTTCTGGTATAGGGAGCATGTCAATCCTTGAAAGGTTATATTGTCACATTTCTGGACTGACAGAAGGATCAATTCTTTGATTTTAAATGAGCTCAACTTGGCTCTCTGGGTCACCTCCCTTGACCATCAGCCTGTGGCCCCACAGTTCGATCTGCACCTCTGGTGATCATCACCCAAGAGTTTAGAAAATAGGCCAACAATGAAAGCTGCGAGAACAGGACCCTCACTTCAATCCACCAGGGCCCTCACTCTCATATTGTCTCACCAGGTGGCGGTGGCAGCAACTGGGACTAATCTATCGCACCCACCACATTGTATTGGCCTCCCCGGTATCCATCCACAGGGCACACAGGTTTTACCCTCCTGAGCTTCAGGAGATACTCTGTTAGGGTGCTGCCATGATCGGATATTTAAATGGTGGATGCCTTCAGATTAGGAGCGATCTGCAGGGTAAACAGTGGAGCCCCGATGGTTTACATCCACCTGACCATAATGGTTAGCTGCCTCCCATTTTAGTTTGTTTTTTGTTGCAGTTTTGCAAATAATTAGGAGCGCCCCCCGCTTGACGTCCAGGAACACTGGATAAATATGGAAGAGCTGCAGAGCTCCTTTTTTCTGCTGCTTGAAACTACCAGGAGAGGAAGGACAGCCCCACTGGAATCTGGATCTGCACTCTGAAGGACTGCACCTTGTCCACAATCTGGTACTACAGCCCTAAGTATTATGCCTTTCTTCAAGAAGGATTAAGGAGTGGACTCCCTGCAAGCTACAGGTTAACAGAGCCTACCTGCATCTTCTCCACCAAGAGTCCCTATCCTGGAGTGCGTCCAGTGTACTTTTAAGAATTCTGCCAAGGTACATTGTGGAAATCGTAGTCCAGACATCCCAAGGAAAATGTAGGAGATGCCAGGCCCTTGGATTTGTATTTTGGACACTTTGAATACTCAAGAGGAACTTCAAGAAGAAGTTCCAGAAGTTTGGAGACGTTTGGAGCAACTTTAGAAAAAATCTCCATAAGGTGACCAACTCGACGTTGAGAGTCACGCTGGCTACCTTCAACCATGACCCAGCCTGGATTTCAGGGGCATCTAGCTGAAAGCTCTGGAGAGCCAAACTTCCAAGAGTTGACATGGGTCTCAGGGGAGAAGCAATCTGACAATGTTGCATGGGAATCGGCCTGTTGGAGGGGACAGCTCGACGTCAAAGCCCAACTTACTGTGTCCAGCCAGGACTCCATTGCGGTCCAGCCTCAAAGGTTGACGTTGTCCCGGTCAAGCACGGCCAGCTGTCTCAAAGTGGCGCTATATGTTTTTAAGCTCTAGAAAGTGTTTATTCTTTAAAAACCCATACCTCCCTTTCCTATATTGGATGTTTGTCATTTTGGTGTCTATTTGTTCATACAAATATATTCTATTTTTGTACATTGGAGTTCGATTTTTATTTTGTGTTGTGTCTTACCTATTTAATGTATTGGTGTTTTTAAATGCTTTACACATCTGACTCCTAAGACACGCCTGCCGGCTTGCAGTAAGTTACCAAGCGTTGATCAAGGGAATAATTTATTGAGACCTTGACTGACTCTTTTATTATGCTTGTGTCCTTATTACTAATCCACTTTCCAACTGATAGAAATACCTTTTTGCAGTTTTCTATAGCACAAACTCGACCCATAGGTATTGGAGTAGGGTGACCAAGTTTTGAAAACCAAAAAGGGGGAAGTTTCCCCACAAAGAAGAAGGACTACAATTGTGTATCAACCGAGTGGCACAGAATGACAGTGCACATCAACATAGAAACACAAAAGAGGCACCAAAATCTATTTTCTAAGCCCAATATAATACCTGATATTGATCAGCTTTCTTATAATAGCCTCGAACTAGCCATACTTCAACACATAACATCGAACTTCCCACAGTTTTTCAGTTGACTCTCTACAAACTGGGCCAGGAGCCAATTTTGCAAACATCTGTCAGGAGAGATTGTGATAAACAAGGACTATCCCTGCTAATCGAGGACACCTGGTCACCCTATATTGAAGCATTTTCATGAGCACTATTTACATCACACAAGGCCAGATTCATTTTTTTTCTTTAGGCATGGAGATATTAAGTCATTCGCCCACGATCACAGGATGTTGAGCTAATGCCAAGACTCGAACCTAGTTCCTCAGTGCAAAGTCAGTAGCTCTGATCATAATGCTTCTTCGCATGAAGTTCTGAAATTCTTAACACGGGTAACTGCTCCTATGCAGTGGCACAACATTGGCCCATGAAGCCCCGCGGTATGGGGGCCCCTCCAGCTCCAGAGGCCCTCCCCCGGCACCCGGCACTGTGCACGGATGGGGATCCCTGGCCTGAGAGCTCCTGACTAGGTCGGAGAGGGGGCCCTTAATCTACTTTGCAGGGAGCTACTTCATGTTGTGTCACGCCACTGCTGCTATGCTTTCACATCTGATGGGAATCCTTTTTCTCAGCCAGCCACCAACAAACGAGCATTGATTACAATTAGAAGTCTTAGTTCTCATTGTAATTGTCAACACTTGACTTCGACACCAGTTCTGATACACTGCCAAACTTAAATAGAATTCCTCTGACTTAGAGTCAGCGAAAAAAAGATCACACATATACATTCAGAACACAGCAGCCTCTTACTCCCAAGACACCTTGCCAGTGTCTGATGTGATGCTTCATTCTGATTTGCAATTTTCCCCGAGCCATTAAAGTTTTCATGCATAAAAAGGGCCCTGTTTTAATGCTACATTAATCCTAAGAAACAATGGGAGCTTATTGCAGTTTCAGAATTTGACAGATAGTGATTATAGAGTAATCAGCTCTTGTATTTGGAATGCTACCTCATCAAATGTGTTTTCACCTCCAAACCAAGGTGTCACAGTGACTGAAGAGGACTAATGATTGCAAAATAAAATACAGCAAGGAAGGAAAATGAAGAGATGACTACTCTCGTCCAAAGTTAGCACAGTTAGATACACACATACTCCATCCCAAAAGTACACAAGCAAAGGTCAGTGAATGCACATGAGCACATGACTCAGAGTACAGAAGCGCATCTGAGTCTACCTGGGTACAAGCACATGCATATTCTTGTGGTGTATAACTATTTAGATATGCGGTGTCTTCTCTGTAGTTATAGATAGGTTCTATTTTATATCCAAAAAGTACTTTAGTGTTGTAAAATAACTTTTGCACAGTTTGAAGCAACTATACAAACGTTTTTATATGTTGAGCAAGAGTGTAACAAAGATACAGTGTTATGGTTTGTATCTTTTAGAATCTCATTCATGACATAGTCTGGCTCCACTGACCGTTCTGCCTCATTATAGTTGCAGCAGTGGAACCAGAAAACACCTGGTTCATATGTGTGTGTATAATTACTTAAATAAAGTAGATTTCTTATCTACGACGGAGTTGGTGTACTTGTGTCTTCAAAGTGACACTACAACACGACAATTTGGCACCGATCTGGATTAGACCTATTGGATAAGGATTTATATATTTTTTTATCATTGCAGCTTGAAGTTTTGGGAAGGACTTTCTACTCAAGGATTTGGGGTCTCATTTATGAGAAGTGACGCATGAAAACAGCTATGTGTCACTTCTTAGTGCGCCCTCTGTGCAACATGATTGATGCATAATATTTACTGTATGACGCATCATGTCGCAAGGAGTTACAGATACGTCAGTATTTCTGACGTATCTGTATGGCGCAAAAGTGACGCATTGCTGGATTGTGTCACAAAAGTGACACAACTCCAGGAATGTGTCCTTTCACTTGGGGCAAGCCCCATGTGAAAGGGCCTGCATCAGTCCTACGCCTGTTGTGAGGCAAGCATAAGATATTGATGCATTTGCGTCCTTGAAGTGGCGCAGTGAAAGCTTATAGATTTTACTGAGTCCCTTCGATGAACCTTTTTTGCGTCAGAACGCCCCCCCCTCATACATTATACCTGGCGCAGTTATAATGTGGCACAGGGGTTTACAAAGTGACACATCTACCTAGATGCTTCACTTTGTAAATGTGGTGCAAGAAGGCACATTTTTTACGCTGCTGGTGCGTCACAAAAAGCGACACACCGGCGGCTTCAAAGTGACGGATGGCCTCATAAATAAGGCCCTTGGTTTTTTCCATTTCAAGGAGTGCAGAGACTGTTATTTCACGCGGTGGAGCTGATCTCAGAAAGTCGCTGCAGAAAGTAGTGCTGGTGATATGATGGAAGCAAGTACCAGTGGGATTGAAGAAGATCCTAATGCATAGAATGAATAGTTTGAAAGTGGTAGCAGAAAGAGAAAGTTACCAAGATGACTTAAGGATTTCGTTGTAGGTTAATAACCTATGTTTTTTGAGGTGTGTTATTGGTAAGGGGGGGGGTGGTGTTGTTATTTGTTCTTCTCTAATTTAATTGGTTGTATTTTAGCTGTTTCTCATTTCATCTATTGTAAATGTAATCTTATTTCCCCTTTTGTGTCTATAGGGAAGGGGATGTGTTATGGTTTGCATTTTTTAGAATGTCATGGCACAGTATGTTTTCACTGAGCGTTCTGGTTCATTGCAGTTACAGCAGTGGAACAACACACATCTGTTTCCTGTGTGTGTGAATGATTGCTTGAATAAAGATTTCTTATCTACGATGGAGTTGGTGTACCTGTGTCTTTAAGGTGACACCAAAACACAACATACAGCTAATCTAGTTAAGTTGAGTATCGTTATAATCAAGAAACCCTGGAGAGAAATTCAGCAGCAGGGGAGCACACATCTTCCACCTTCACAAGCCCCCTTAAACTACCCAACCCACTGACTTCATATAGAATCCCTTTATATAACATCACAATATTACACGCCTACAATTCCAACAACAAGCCCACAACACGTCCCCTTATTTTTTTTCAGCACAAAAATAAAATTATACCCAAATTAAAATAAAAAATATAATGATAAAGATGGAAGCAGATCTCAAAATTTACAATGTGCAGCAGCCAAATTACTACGTTAGAAAGAAATTTCATGAAAAGCCTATAAACGTAAATTATATTGTGCATATTCTAACCTCTTAGGCTGCTTTCTGCACCGTTTGTTGACTTCCACAGAATCTTTCACAGTACTGTCCTTACTAGAAACAACAGCATCATCCTCACAAGGAATAATAGACCCCTCAGAAAAAGCCCTTTCAGATGCCACCACAGCTTCCCTTCCTTCCTAAGAAACATTTGATTGAGGAACCTGGCCAGTCATACTAGTAGATGCTTCCATAGGTGAACTCAACATAGAAGACCAGTCCACATCATAAGATACACATTTCTAGAGTGTTCTAAACTGTCTCACAACATTTATTCTGAATACTTTTCCACACATTGGAATTTCCATTTCTACACGATTTAAATTACAAACCATTCCAACTCTCAGTTTAACAACATTCTTCAAAACTTCAACAACCTCTTCTCGTTCATAAAACAGACTCACTCCCTTGACAACACATCCAGGTTTTTTCACTCGCACCCAGTCACCAACTTAAACATCCACCACAAGGGCCTGGACATCAATTAGGGCCCGCCAGGAGTCACATCTCTGACCCCTGGCGTGTCTTTCGCTACCCCGGAGACTGCTCTAGTGACCCCTAGCTCGGAGTTGACATGCACAGCATCAGGATCGGACTGAGGTCAGTGATGTTTCTTTTCCAAAGATTTTGGAAAGTGAGGAACAAAAATATAGGGAAAAAGCATCAGAACAAAACTATATATGGCGTTCGGCCAGATTCATGTTTTTTTAGCTGCTATACCAACATGTTATCACATGAGACAGAAATGGAATCCCTTTGCTGCAATCAAGGCATAGCTTTCAGTTTCATGTTCAGTCACATCATAACAGTCCTGCAGGAAGAATTTAACCAATGGCTTGGTGTCTCAGGTGTGACTCTCTTTGCTGTCTGTTTCCCAGGAAGACATTTTCTGCACAGTGCAGAGCATTTGAGACTGGTGTTCTATAGGCGTGTGTGCCACACAGACACCTACCTGTGATAGATGATTGAAATTACATGCCCTATGAATGACTTGGGGCCGAACTACAGCAGCTGCATTGAAATGAAATGTGAAATGCCATAGCCAACTACGCCAAAAACACAATAAATATAGAATGTAGAGTTATTCAAAGATTATTGTCATGCATTAGAACGGTTACATTTTTCAGGCAGTGGCTCCTTGCACTGTTATGTAATTAAAAGGAAGAATGTTTTGTTCAAAGTAATACTCTTGTGAGACCTTTCTTGGAAGCAGCTAATGCAAAACTGATATAGGAAGAATACTTTTGGGAGTTGTGTTAAGTTGGATTAGCCAGTTGTGTGTAGTGCTTAATAACTCAGGGCTTATGAGTTTAGTAGTTTTAGTCTATGTAACTGCTTTCTCTGTGTACAACTATTTGCGCTTGACGGTTTAGAGCTGAAAGATACTGGGCACGATATACGAAAAAATGTTGCGGTCACAAAGGGGCTTTTGGCCCGTTTGGGCCCGCAAATTACGGATGCACAATGTACTTACCCTATTTTGCGAGTTGCTAATCTATTAGCGACTCACAAAACAGGGTTAGCGACTCGCTATTAGGAAGGGGCATGCCAACGACGTCCCTTCCTAATAACAAGTGTAAATGCCATGTGTGAGAGTTTTAAACTCGCAGTTTACCACCTAATTCAAGTAGGTGGTAAACCATTCGCAAATGGGAAGGGGTCCCCAGGGGACCCCTTCCCCTTTGTGAATGTGTGCGCAAATATTTTTGAAGAGCAGGCATTGGTCCGTCCCAGGGACCACTGCCTGTCCTTAAAAGATGAAACTGAAAAGGTTCATTTTTCTTTTTTAAATTCATCCAGTTTTCCCTTGAGGAAAACAGGATGCGTTTAAAAAATAAACTGCTTAATTGACAAAGCAGTCTCAGACTCGGTGGTCTGCTGACCCCACCAGGCCGCCATTCCTGGGAGTGTTAGCCACTCTCTATGGGGTCGCAAATCGCAGGAGCCTCGCAAATATTCATGAGGCATGGAATTTGCGGCCCCATTAGGAATCGCAAAACAGTGTCTAAGACACTGTGGTACATTGAATTTTGTGACTCGTAAATTGTAACTCGCAAATTGTTGATCCTTGCGATTCACAAAATTTATTGGTCGTACATGTGGCTCACTGATACCAAAGTTTGATCCCTGTGGCATTTAAAACAGAAGTTCATAAGAATAACACTGAACATGCTGCTGAAGAAACTGTATAGAAAATGAAGTCACAAATTACATTCCTAGATTACATTCCTAGTTTACATATTAGCTATAACATCACAATTTCCAGAACACACACGTAGTGGTGAAGGGTGAAATACAGACTCATTTTGAAGCATGTGTGCATACGTGTTCTGAGAAAGAAACTCAGAAACAGGCACCATCAATGTCAGTCTCTAAACAATAACTGTGCCCTTGTATTGTTATGCCTACATACATGATGAATGTGACGGAGCATACACATGTTGTTTTTCAGGGGCCTTTGAGGCTGTACTTGGAAATGTCATGGATCTATGCCTCATCTGTAATGGGTCTCACCCTGGCCCATGATCATTTTGCTGCACTTTAGTGAAAATATGAGTGGAATTTTTACAGAGTTTTAACTACTGTCAAATTGTTCCATTATTTTGGCTAAACGTTATTGTATATTGATCCAGAGTGGCTCCCAAACAACTCTCATCCCGCTCAACCCAGGAGTTAAATACTTTACTCATTGGTGGGTTGTTAGGTATTACCTAGCAAAAAGCAACATTTAAATCAACTTTACTCATCATCTGCATTCTTTTTTCCACAAAACTTCTAACATAAGCACAGATAAACACGCTTTATTTGATTATATCTACACTATCAAAGCTCTATATAAATATTACTTCGGATTTATTAGAATATTTGTTTTTAGCATATCAGCAATTAATTTTCCCATGTGTGGTGTTTATTTTATATGCACTTAGTTGATTAGTTTCCATGCTTCACACGATTAATAAATGTTACAGGTATGAGAGAATGACTTTACAAGGGGTACAATACATTTTTTGTCTCTCCCCTGCTCCATCAATAGCATTACAAATTTCACTTCCTGTAATGTTACCAGGTCTAAGGGTAATGTGACATTACTTCCTATGATGTCATAAAGGTCAAAGCCTATATGAGGTCACTTTCTGCAATGTAATAAGGGGGGATCAGTGTGTCTCACTTTCTCTAACCCTTGCATTTTGATTAATCGATGTACATGCACAATAGTACCTTTCTTGGAATCGTAATGCGCTTTACTTTTTCTTTGTCCATCGCAATTCCAGCCTGGAACAACCACACAGGACTATACTTAATCCTAGGGCTCCTTCTTCTCTTCAAAACAAATGGAGACTTACTGTAGAGTCATTCCGAGTTACTCTATAAGCCTAAACACACTTTCCAGGTTGAATGACCCAGTCCTCATTACTCGCCATAGCTGATTTTATAACTCCAGTGACCACACAGTTAAACCTCTCTACCATATATTTTTATATAATGCAGTTGTTTTATGTTTCATTCCAATTCTTTCAAAAACTACATTTTGCATACCATTATCAGTCACAATGGTTGCTGGAATACCTTCAGATGTAAAATCTGTGTCAAAATACTCCATTCAGAATCAGGATCAGCTGTCTCCAAAACCTCCACAACTATTCATTTGTTATGTTATGTTAACTTCGATTTATATAGCACCAAATCACCAACAGGTCTCTTAGCACTTGCTTTGGGAACCCGTCCTGGCTTTCCCTGCGAGATAACCCCTACTGGGCATCCCCAAGGTGAAGACTAGGCGTCCCATCACGGTGGGGCCGTAGTGGAGATTAAGCAAGCTATTGCCCAGAGTTGCAGAGTGTGAACCCATGATTCGAGTAGGCACCGAGGTGAGAATTATCGAGTCTGTGGACATTTTTGAGCTCAAGACCCTGCCGCGTCGGGAATTGAACCCTGGTCACGGGTCTGACCTCTGCATCACGGTCTGCCTCCTCTAACCAGTGAGCCACACTTCTCCACTTGTGGGTGTGTTAGTAGGAGTGCGAGTGAATGTGTTTGTGAGTGGGTGTATTAGTGTCTGAGTAGGTCTGTCAGTGGGCATGTGAGTGCTTGAATGTGTGAGTGGGTATCTAAGTGTCTATGTGGTTGTGTCAATAGCTGTGTCAGTGTTTGGGCCACAATGCAATCACACCTTTATCCAGAAAGAGTCCACAGTTTTGCACAAAATATCTACCCAAGTGGAGTACTTTCTACTGTTTAGTTACCAAGTGCTCCCTCCTTGGGTATATGTTCAGTACGTATTCTGCGCTACAGCGGCTAATGTACATGAGGAAATGTCACCAGTGACCTTGTGTGCATTTTGGAAATGTGATTTTTCTTCATGCATCTTTATCCAGAAGTTTGTGATAACATGAATCTTCCTATAGAGAAGACGACAACAGTACAAAGCGGTAAATCTCCACCAAACAAGTGCCCTTCCTCTTTACAATGGGAAGTAGGTGCCTCTTTGTTTGATGGAGATGTCCTCATATACCTCAGCAACAAGAACTCCTCAACAAAATTGGCGGAAAAGCGCTGGGGGGGCGCTTGTGAAGCTGCCCATCATCCTGGCAGGAAGACCTTCGCATATTACTAAGGTGGGCGAAGCTTCCAATTGATTTGCACATTTCCATACTCATAGTCATTTAAAGGGAGAACTATGGACTCTGCTCTCACTAGGACAGGACTAGAAAGAGCCCACTTGTCACAGTCACTTAGAGAGTGCGCTCCAATAGATCAACGATGCATTCACCTCCACAAAGCATTTCAGATCGATTTTCAATATGGCATTTCAAAGAAAAGAATCTTGCTATGTCTTCGCCATGCCCAACAAGTAAGGATAGTTTGTCCTTTACTGAAGTGTAGCGTCTACAGGGTTTATGGTTATGTTTAGATGTGTAATTGCTTATTGTTATGGTAAAAATCAGGGTCAAAACGGCCCCAGAGAGACATATCACACATATACTGCACTCTCATGAACAACTGTCCCACATCTCTGAACCCGCTTAGAGCTCACTGGGAGGGCTGGCTGGGTCCCCTTGAAGAGGAGGACTGGCAGTACGCTCTGATAGCCCCTAAACTCATCACTACCTCGGTCAGACTCTGTCTCATCCAGACCTACTACTTCCACACCGCATATCTTACCCCAGACTGGGAGCACAAAGCAGGACTGCAGGCCTCGCCCAATGCGCGCAATGCAGGCACCTCCCAGCAGACTTCTTCCATATGTGCTGGTCTTGCCCCCACCTCACAAGGTAATGGGATAAAATAGAAACGGAGCTTACACATATTTACATACTGTGTGCCGGGGGAGACTGGTAAGGCCGACACTGTTGACTGTCGTGTTAACCCACCAAACATGGCTAGGGTGTGCCCCTTATTTTGCAAGGCCAGAATTACCCACTGAGTAAAATGCAGTCCCCTGAGTAGTTCAGTTAGCTCTTCAGCATGTGGGCCGCCCAAAGCATCATTAGCCCAATAGTTAAAATCGCCAATCTGAAATATATTTGCTTGGTTCATGAGCCATCTGTTCGCACAAGGAGTGGGTAAATAGAGGCAAACTCTGTGGGGGCCTATATAGTAGAACACAAATCTTTTTAGATGTCCGCGGTACATCTAAAAAGCCCCAGGAGAAGGTCCATGCGATAGATAGATAGATAGATAGATAGATGGATAGATAGATAGATAGATAGATAGATAGATAGATAGATAGATAGATAGATAGATAGATAGATAGATAGATAGATAGATAGATAGATAGATAGATAGATAGATAGATAGATAGATAGATAGATATTCACAGAACCCGTCACATTCAAGAAGAGAACATATGTTAAAGAACTTTATATTTACACCTCAGACATTAAAATATTTGAAATTGGCTGGTCAGAATGCTAATTATTATAACCATAAAACACTCATTAACAAACTGAAATGAAGGCATTCTTGTATTTCTGGGTATTTTAAGGGTGTGGTGGCAGTGATACCATAGCAATAAAAGACCAATATGAGAGTTTTTTATTTTTTTGATCTATCCATAACATTGAGTAACATGCCATATACCCTTTTTCAGTTAAATGCCTGGGTATCAAACAGGACCATGGGCTGTACTCAGTACCTAGTGAGAACAGGGTGTGGGCTTCAGACACGCCCTGCCACCTGGTCATAGCTCTTGTACCATCATTCCCCTGCCTGCTGTACCACTGGTCATAATCCAAGGCAATGCATTTTGCAACTTAATTTATCAATGACTGCCTACTGAAATTTGAATTGAAATTACATTTAGGACCCCTATAAGCCGTTGTCACTTTAACAATCTTCAGCCAATTTTTAATGAAGAAATATAAGTGGAGATATTTAGTTTTTGGAGCGTTTCCTATAGATTTTTACTTTATAAGCATTCCAAAAAATTATGTTTGTACACCTGTGTGCAGTACAGTGTTAGTAGATCAGTCACAGCAAAAAAATTAAGGTTGGATCAAAAAGCAGTTGGAGTGCGCAAAATACTGAATGCTTTGCATCCCACTTTAGTACAGTCTGACATATTTATATATGTATGCAATTAAACCTTATGAAATCTGCTTCATAAAAGTTCATATTTTTTAAAAACTACTTGATGAATTTACATGAAATATGGAAAAATACACAGCAGAATCTATGACTTCTGTATTTGCTGAATGATGAGTTATAATATTCTGCAGTTTTTGCTATAGTTTTTATCAATACTGCCCTATAACCTCTGCCGCCCTCCTTGCCAATCAACCCTCAGCAGACACAACCTTTGAGGATTGAACAATTCTTAAATAAATTAGTTATGGATTCATCAGATCAAAATGCCTCGAACATGGTTAACGAACCTGATAACTATTACCACCATGGAGCTTATATTCTGCTATACTTGTTTGCTTGTGGCAAGGATTTGTAGATGCCTAAGATGACAGCATATAGCGATGTCATTGTATTCAATGGTTAGTGATTGAGATGTGCCCCCTTCTCCTGCTCCTCACCTCCCCGTTCTCAGTTTGCCCCAGTGGTTTGGAATACTATCTTGGTTTCTGTTTAATTTATTTTTTTCTTTATTACCACTTATAACAAAAGTAAAAAAAAGGGTGGAAAAAATAGTTGTGGACACTTTGAAACAAAGGGCCTCATTACCATTTTGGTCGGAAAGCTTTCCGACTGATTCCTTGTCTGAAACGGTTCTGACAGACTGGCGGTCGTAGGGTTCTGATGGACAGATTGACTTCAATGGGAGCCTACATTCCGACTGACAACAGGATCCCATTGAAAAAAGGGGTGGCTTCAGAAAACCTTGCACCCTGTATCAGGCACCCCATGGTGCCTATCACATTGTGCATGGTTCTAGAGGGGGGTCCCTTGCGTCCACCTACGGCCCCCAAATTGAGACTTCTGGATGAAGGGGGGCATCTCTAGGGACCACCAAAGGGACCCCGTCCTGACTCTATCGGAAGCGGTTGCTCTCCACGCTCCCTGGTCTTCTCTGGTATCGTTGGGCTCTCTCGCATTGCTTGTTGCTATTAAGAATTGCTGCCTGCCTAGATTGCTGCCTGCTTAGTTTTCATTTCATAGCTTGTGCATTGTAATACCATAGCGCTCTATTGCTGATTTGCGCATTGTAATTGTCATAGCCCTTTATTGCTCATTGCTGCATTATCTTAGCGCTCACATTGCATTATTGAAAATAATTACCAGTGCCTAATTGTCCCGGTGCCACTGCCCACAGCGTAATCCCACTTTGGGCCCCAACCTGTTTCAGTTTTATTTTTGCTGCCATCCAGTTTGTTGTTGTGCCTTGAAGCCCGTCCCCTCCACCCCGCTCCCGCCTCCCAGCTAACTCTCCCTCGCTCCGCCCCCCTCCACTATCTACATATGTCAATGCAACAGATGCGCAGCATTTACGCGCTGCGGGCGCGCCAAAGGTAAGCTCGTATACGCCCGTCCGTGCCTGGACTGCGCCCAGCGCCAGTCCCCCTGGCCCCCGCTTAATCCACTCCACCCGCATAACGTACGACACCGCAACCCTCTCAGCCCTTAACCCAGGCCGAGCACCAAACTGCTACCAAGCCGCCCCAGGACACACCCATGGACCCTTCACCTGCCACTCCTGCAAGTTCGACTGCATCAAGACCCACACCAAATCCACAAACTCCAAACTGAGCTCCGACACTAACCACCTGAAGTGCATCCTACTCAACACCCGCTCGGTCCACAGACACGCCATTGACCTTTGGAACCTACTCGACACCACATCGCCGGACGTTGCCTTTCTTACAGAAACCTGGATGAACGCCTCTTCAGCGCCCAACATCGCCCTAGCCATCCCTGACGGCTACAAGATCATCCGAAAAGACCGCATCAACCAAACAGGAGGAGGCATCGCCATTGTTCATAAGAACACCATCCGCATCACGACCAGTTCCGACGATCACCTCGCAGCCGCCGAACACCATCACTTCCAGATCCACAGCAACCCCAAGACCACACTCCGAGGCACCCTCATCTACAGACCACCAGGACCCCGCACACAATTCAGCGAAGACATCACTGACTTCATCAGCCCACACGCCCTCCCCTCCCCAACGACAGCAACACCACCACCCTTCTGGACAACCTCACCAATCTCGGACTCAAACAACTTGTTGACACCCCCACCCACTATGCCGGGCACACGCTCGACCCAATCTTCACCTCCAGCGAGCACATCTCCATCAATCACACCACAGCTCTCCATTGGACAGACCACAGCTGCGTTCACTTCAACTACAAAAAGACTACGACCCACAACCACCCACAACCAATTCCCCGCAGAAACTGGAACAAAATTACCACCGAGCAACTCTTCGCATCGCTTCACCAAAACCCTCCTGCAAAACCATCGGACCCAAACCTCGCAGCCACCAACCTCACACAATGGATCACCCACAGTGCTGACGAATTAGCACCCTTGAAAAAACATCAAATCAAGCAAGGTAGCAAAAAAGCCCCCTGGTTCAACGATGACCTCAAGAAATCCAAGAAGTTCTGCCGCACCCTTGAGAAAGCCTGGAGAAAAAACCCAACCACTGACAACCTGGCCACCTTCAAGAACGCCACCCGCAAACACCACCAACTGATCCGATCCACCAAGAAATCAGCAGTCAAGGATCGACTCGACAACAACGCCCACAACAACAAGGAACTATTCAACATCGTCAAAGAATTTACCACCCCCACCGCCGGCACTAACTATATCACTCCCTCCCAAGACCTCTGCGACTCCCTAGCCACTTTCTTCCACAACAAAATCACTGACATACATAACAGCTTTGATAACCAGTCCGGAGACCAGTGCACCCCACCCACCTCCGAACTAAAACCCCCCTCCAACAACCTTTGCGCCCGGAACCCAATCACCACTGAAGACACCATCCGCCTGATGAACTCCATCCACTCAGGATCGCCAACCGGCCCATGTCCCCACCACATTTTCAACAAAGCAGACGCCATTTTCGCACCCCATCTCCGAGACGTCATCAACTGCTCCCTCAACTCTGCTACCTTCCCGGAAAGCTGGAAACATGCCGAACTCAGCGCCCTTCTGAAGAAACCCACAGCAGACCCAACTGAACTTAAGAACTACCGCCCCATTTCGCTCCTCCCATTCCCTGCCAAAGTCATTGAGAAAGCCGTCAACAGTCAGCTCGAAGCCTTCCTCGAAGCCAACAAATCCCTCGACCCTTCACAGTCCGGCTTCCGAGCCAAACACAGCACCGAGACCGCCCTCATCGCAGCAACAGACGACATCCGAACACTACGGGACAACGGAGAAAAAGCTGCCCTCATCCTACTTGACCTCTCCGCAGCCTTCGACACAGTCTGTCATAGCACCCTTATACAACGCCTCAGTAACGTCGGAATACAAGGAAAAGCATTGGACTGGATCATCTCGTTCCTCACTGGAAGAACAAAGAGATTCCGCCTCCCACCTTTTAGATCAGAGGCCACCGAAGTCATCTGCAGCGTACCACAAGGATCATCACTCAGTCCCACCCTTTTCAACGTATACATGAGTCCCCTCACATCCATTGCGCGCCAACACAACCTCAACATCATCTCCTACGCTGACGACACCCAGCTGATCCTCTCCCTCACCAAAGACCCAAACACCGCCAAAACCAACCTACACGAAGGGATGAAAGAAGTAGTAGAGTAGATGAAGAACAGCCGTTTAAAACTGAACTCGGACAAAATGGAAGTCCTCATCTTAGGCTCATCCCCCTCCGCCTGGGACGACTCACGGTGGCCACCGGCCCTGGGAAACGCACCCATACCTACGAACCACGCACGTAACCTGGGCTTCATCCTGGACTCCTCCCTCTCGATGACCAGACAAGTCAACGCCGTCTCATCATCATGCTTCAACATCCTACGTATGCTCAAAAAAATCTTCTGCTGGATCCCCACCAAAACAAGAAAGACGGTCACCCATGCACTGGTCACAAGGCGACTGGACTACGGAAACACCCTTTACGCCGGAACCACAGCCAAACTACAGAAAAAACTCCAACGCATCCAAAACGCCTCAGCCAGACTCATACTAGACATCCCCTGCCATGCTCACATTTCCGGCCACCTGAAAGACCTCCACTGGCTTCCCGTCAACAAGAGAATAACGTTCCGTCTCCTCACCCACGCACACAAAGCCCTCTACGACCTAGGACCCGAATGCCTCAACACGCGCCGGTCCTTTTACACCCCCACCCGCCAACTACAATCGTCCAATCAAGCCCTCGCCGCAATTCCACGCATCCATAGATCCACCATGGGGGAAAGATCTTTTTCCTACTTAGCGGCCAAGAGCTGGAATTCTCTCCCCACCCACCTCCACCTTACACAGAACCACCTCTCCTTCGGAAAACAACTAAAAACTTGGATATTCGATAAGTAAATTACCCCCTCCCTCAAGCGCCTTGAGACCCTCTGGGTGAGTAGTGCGCTATATAAATGTTAAACTTGAACTTGAACTTGACTTTCGGACAGCCTTTTTGTGTCAGACAGACAGAGTCAGAAAGGCTGTCGGAATCCAACATGGTAATCAGTCAGTCGGAAATGATGTCCATTGATCTGTACGAACCGGCTCTGACCGACTTGGAGTTTCTGAATGCTGGTCGTATCCAAGTCAGAATGACCGAATGGTTACCTTTTCATCATAATCGGTCGGTTGAAAATGTTTCCAACTCGGTTGGAAACATAGATTCCGACATGGATTGGGAAAATCTAAATGCCGTTCGGATGCTTTCCAACCGACATAGTATCAGGCCCAAAATCTGTTTCTCCTACTAAAGAGATGATATTACATCCGTAGATATATATAGATTGGGTAATGCATTACAGAGTCCCTATTAATGACTACTAAAGTTGCAACTTCATTGGAAATTGGCTATTTTCATGTGTTATCCACTTTGGCAACGTCTAACCACTCTCCATAAACCTTAGAAGAGGTTTTATGTAGGAGGCATGATTTCCTTACGATTTCGTTCATGTCATTCAAGGTGAATCAAAGTTATGTTTCCAAAAATGTTTTTTTAGCTTTCTTTTTTTTTTTGATTTAAAAGATTTTTATTGAAAAAATAAAGTGGCATATACATTGGCAGTTTTACAACAGTGCTGAAGAGAGAGAAGAAGGAAGAGGGAAAGAAAGAAAAAAGGGGGGGGGGGGGGTTGATTAGTGTGGCTTCTTTAAATGTTCGTCGAGTTGTTTCCACATGTGCTCTTGGGGCGTGTGTTCTTTTGAGAGGTTGCCCGTGATGTTATCTGCTCCTCTTAGGAAGGTGACCCAGTTGATCCATGTTTTGAAGTTTGCTTTCGCTGTGTTCTTCCAGTTCGTTAAGATTATCTTCAGGGCTGCTGTCAGGAGCAGGTCCAGAAGGTCTCTTTCTTCCCTGCTGTTCAGGTTTGCTGTTACATGCCCTGTCGCCAGTGTCACATAGTTTAGCATTAAGTCTGTTTGGAACATGTCATTTATGAATGCGTTTATTTGGGCCCAGAACCTCTTGACTTTGACGCACCCAAAGATGAGGTGTTCAAGTGTGCCCTCCTCTTTCTGGCAATTCCAGCAGTCGCCTGAATCTGCTATTCCGCTTTTATGGAGCCTTGATGGGGTCCAGTAGGCTCTGTGGAGAAGCCAGTATTTTGTTTGTGCCAGTTGCGGGGTGATCTTGCTTTTTGTGGCTGAGGCCCACATTTGCGCCTGTTCCTTTTCGTTTAGCTGTCTGCCTAGGAGTGTGGCCCATGAGTTTGTTGTCTTCTTGTTTAGAGACAGGGTCGTCGGGGCAAGCAGTTTGTAGATCTTGGCGGTCTGGTGACCCGCCGAGTTTAGCATTAGCACGTACTTGACGATGCCCGGTTCTTCTCGGGTTAGGTTTGCTCTGGTTATGGCAGACCTTATTTTCAGAAATGTGTATAGCTCTTTGTTAGGGAGGTTGTGTAGTTGTTGTAGGTTTGAGAAGGTTAGCTGCTTCCCCTTTGTTTCTATTTGTTTGGGAAGGCTTATCCCTTTTTTGATCCATGCGTCATAGTCTATTACTGCCCCTTGGTATGATATTTTTGTGTTGTACCAGATGGATTCCCATGTTGTGCCTCTCAGTTTCTGTGCCATTCGCTTGTCCACCTTCATCAGCGCTTCTCTGGTGTGCTTCAATATGGTGTTGGACCATAGGGGGTGTTTGTTTGCCGTTAAAATCGCCGTCGGGTGCAGGCCTCCTAGGAGCTCGCTTTCCAGTTCCAGCCAGACTGGTTTGTATTGTTGTGTTTCGTCGATCCATGCGAATCCTTGTTTGGCTAGGCAGGCTGTCTGGTAGGTTTTGAAGTTTGCCAGGTTGAGGCCACCTAGTTCCTTCGCTAGCCTCAGTTTGGGTAGGCTAATTCGTGGTTTTTTGTTTCTCCATAGGAAGGTGTTGATCAAGCCGTCCAGTTTTTTGTGGAAGCCCTCCGTCATTTGGATCGGTAGCATGTTTAGCGTGTAGTTTATTGCGGGTGTAATCATCATTTTTATCGTCTCTATCCTACCCCACCAGCTGATGTATTTGGGCGACCACAGTTCTAGTCTCTCTTTGACTTTTTTTAGCAGTGAGTCTTCGTTGTGCTGTATCGTTGATGTTAGGTCCCTTCCGAACTGTAGGCCAAGGTATTTGAGTGGTTTCGTTTGCCAGGCTAGGCCGGAGTCTCCTAATACCAGTTTGGTGGTATGTATGTTCATTGGTTTGCATTCCGATTTGTCCTTGTTGAGTTTGTATCCGGACGCTTCTGCATATTCCCCTATTGCCTCCATTAGTGCTGTGATCGACGTTGATGGCTTGGTGGTGGTGATGAGGATGTCGTCTGCGTACGCTGCAAGTTTGACTGTCTTCTCTCCGATCTTGACGCCCGTTATTCCCTCATTGTCTCTTATTTTTGCAAGCAGTGGTTCGAGTGCCAGTAGGAAGAGACCGGGTGACAGTGGGCATCCTTGCCTGGTTCCTCTTCCCAGTAGGAGCGGGTCAGATGTGCTCCCGTTGACCACTATTCTTGCTCTCGGTTTGTTGTATAGGGCCATCGTCATTGCTATGTACTTCTCCCCTAGTCCAAACTTTGTCATGCAGTTCCTGAGGAATGGCCACGAGACTCTGTCAAAGGCCTTCTCCGCATCCAGTGCTATCATGACCGCCTGTTCATTGCTCTGTGTTGAGTGGTTGATCAGATGGCACAGCAGCCTTGTGTTGTCTTGCGACAGCCTGTGTTTGATGTAGCCCACTTGTGAGTTGTGTATGATGTCGGGTAGAATTCTATTGAGTCTGTTAGCAAGCACCTTTGCATAGATTTTGCAGTCCACATTTATGAGTGATATCGGTCTGTAGTTTTGCGGGTATTGGTGGTCTTTACCTTCTTTGGGTATTATTGTGATGTTTGCCTCTCGCATGGTGTTTGTCATCTCTCCTTTCTTTATGCAGGCGGCGTACGTTTCCGATAGTATTTTCTTGATGTTGGGGCAGAAGGTCTTGTAGAACACGGCGGAGTACCCGTCTGGTCCTGGGGCTCTGTTTCGTTTTAGCTGGTTGATTGCGGCTTCGATTTCCTCTTCCGTTATGTCCGCCTCTAGGGGTGCCTTCTCCTCCTCCCTGAGTTTCGGTAGGTTGATGTCCATGAGGAGGGAGTGGCCCCCATCTTTGCTCAAGTTCTTGTCTTCGGAATAAAGCTCCTGATAGAACTGTCTGAATACCTCCAGTATGCCTTTGTTTGTTGTTTGCGATTTGTTGTTTTTGTCTGTTATTGCTGCTATTGTGTGCTTTCTTTGCTTCCCTTTGAGGTAAGATGCCAGTTGTTTCCCCGCTTTGTTCGCTCTGCATAGATTCACCGACTTGAACTTTGTTAGCCACGAACCTGCTCGTTCGCTTAGGATTCTGTTTAGTTCGTATTTTTTCTTTGTGAGCGTGGTGAGTGTGTTTTTGTCTGTTATGTTTGCGCAGTGGCCTCTTTCCAGTGCTTCTATTTCCCTCTCTAGCTCTGAGATCTTCTGATTCCTGCTTCTGTTCATTCTTGATTTGATGTTTATCAGTTTGCCTCTTAGAGTCGCTTTGAGCGCTTCCCAGATGGTATCCTTCTCCACTTCGCCATTGTCATTGTCTTCCAGGTAGTTATTTAGTGCTCCTTCTATTTCTTTTACATTGTCTCTTTTCTGTAGGATGTCATCGTTGAGTCTCCACCTCCTCGCTATGCTCTCATTGTGTTTGCCGTTGAGGGCGAGGGATATATGTGCATGGTCGGAGATGGTTATTGGGGCTATCTCTGTGTTCTCGATCAGGTGCGTGCGGTCGCTGGACATCAATATATAGTCAATTCTGCTATATGAGTTATGCGGGTGTGAATAAAAGGTGTATTCACGCGCTGTGGGGTGTTGGAGCCTCCATGGGTCTGCTAGGTGGTGTTTGGCACAGAGATCTTTAAGGGTGTTACTTCCTGGAGAGTTGTGGCTTGGCCTGCTTGGGTGTCTGTCCGTGGCCTGGTCCATTGTCTTGTTCAGGTCGCCGGCTACAATCAGGAGGTCTTCCTGCGGTAGCTTGCTGAGTTCGCCGTCTACCATTTGCCAGAAGTCTCTGTCTTCGGTGTTTGGTCCATAGATGTTTGCTACGTGTAGCTTGTCGGTTCCTCTTTGGACACTTGCTATCAGCAGACGTCCGTCTTCATCCGTGTTTGTCTTATGTATGGTGAGGTTGGCTTTTTTGCTTAGGATGGTTACCACGCCTCGCTTCTTCCCCTTATCAGGTGAGCATAGGATGTCTCCTATCCATCTTGCCTTCAGTAGTTTAGCCTCTTCCTCTGAGAGTTTGGTCTCCTGTAGCGTGTAGATGTCCCCCTTGAGTTTCCCCAGGTGTTCCAGTATTTTCCTGCGTTTGATTGGGTGATTCAGGCCTTTGACGTTCATGGAGATTACCTTTATGCTCGCTGAGAGGTTCGCCGGTTGTCGGTCTGTCATGGGACTTTGTAATTGTCGCTGGCTGCTGTGTCGTCTTCATTGCTGGCTCTTGATGTGCCTGCCTTTGTATCTCCCAAACGCTTGGGTCTCCCCCCCCAGGGGTTAAGTGAGTCGGGTGGGGGATGGGGAAGGGGATGGGTGTAGAGATCAGTATAGAAAAGAGAGAAAGAGTAGTTATACATTGCACCACTGTCCGTTGTCGCGCTGGCCTTCATGCCCGCCTGCCCCCCCAACCTCCTCTGGTCGCCCCCCTCCCTCCGCCTGTAGAAAATCGGGTGTGTGACAGCAAGGTTCCTCACACTCCCCTCCCCCCCAAGTCTGGCAGTGTCTCTGTGGACAGAAGGCAAAGGATATGTGCTTCCATCGGTCTTCATAGTCTCTACGATCGATAATTTGAGGTAGCAGCGTTGATGCTTGGCGATATTGAGGTAGCTTCGTTGATCAGTGTGTGCGTTATCGAGGTAGGTTGTTGTCTAGAGTTCAAGGTTGGTCATTTGTTGTGTGCTTGAGCTTGTCTCGTGTGTTCGGAGTCTTGAGCTATTTGTTGAATATTGGCCATGTGCCGCATTCTTCTCATATGCCCTCTCCTTCGTTCTCGTCCGTCGAGGCCCTTCTCTTGGCCCCTGGGCTTTGGTGTTCCATCTCTTCTGGAGGCGGCCCTCGTAGGTACCTGTGTAGGTCGTTGGGGTCTTCGAAGATTTTGCTACCGTGTCTGTCTGTGATTCGCAGTTTGGAAGGGCCTGCGAAGGAGAAGGTGATGTTGTTTTTCCGCAGGGTGTCTCGTTGAGCTAGGAAACCCTTCCTCACTTCCACCGTTAGCTTCGATAGGTCCTGTGTGATCGTCACTTTTTCCCCGTTGATTGTCATTGGTTTGCCTTTCCTGGCTACTGCGAATATTGCCTCCGTGTGGTCCTCTCGCAGCGGTTTGCATATGATTGGTCTCGGGGCGTTGCTGTTTGATTGCTTCTTTGCTGGTATGCGGTAGGCTTTGACCAGCTCAAGTGGTCTTTCAAACGTGAGGCCTGTTATTTTGGGGATAATGTCCTCCAGCATACGGGCGCATGCTCCTGGGGCGTCCTTCTCCTCCTCGGGTATTCCTAGTAGTCTTATGTTCCCCTTGCGGCTCCTGTCATCCTGCTCGGCCATTGATCTTTGTAGGGCTGATGTTCTTTTTATGACTAGGCCTAGATCCTTGTGTGTTGTGTTGGCCCGGTCTTCCAGGCTGCTAATTCTTTTTTCCGCTTCGTCTATTCTGCCGTTGGCTCTGCTCTGCTCCGCTCTTATGGCTATTAGTTCCATTTGTATGCTGTCCACTATCTTTTTTGTCTCCTTTGCAAGATCATTCCCCTCCGTTATTTTCTTCAGAAGTGTGTCCAGCGTAGTTGTTTCTTCGCCCATGACTCCGTGATCTTTCGCAGGAGACGCGGTCGGATCGTTTTTGTTCTTCTTCTGTGCGTTTGTCACTAAGTTGCCTTCTTTCTCTGCCATTGTGTCAAAGCCTCTCCTGACCTGGTGCGTTCTAGGTTTGACTTCTGTTGGCTGCTGCTTTGTGGGTGTCTTTTGTTGTTTTTCGTCGCCCTTTTTCCTCTGGGCCGGCCCCGTTATTAGGTTGCAGTCTCTGAAGCGGGGTGGCCACTTGACCACTCTGGTCTTGGTCCTGGCCTCCGCCAGCCTTCTGCAATTCTGCGGGCCGGTATTAGCCCTGGTTGTGTTGGTGCCTGCGAATTAGTGTTCCCTTGCTGGTGCCTGTTGTGACTGGTGACTATTTGTCTTCGTGCTCTTTCTACGCGACCTGAGGTGAGTGGCTGCCTGCGCCTGTCCGTGCTATCTTCTCACCTTCCTTCGCCTTGATATTCGGCGGGTAGGTGCGCTTCCTGCCTCGCCTCTTCTCGCACGGTCCCTCGACACGGCCCTTCCCGCCGCCGGAGGTCCCGCTGTACTGTTGCGCAGGTGTCGCACTTATATCGCCTCAGGAGTAGCCTGTGGGTTCCGTGGCTACCGTGGTCTTGATTGTGGGCTTGTTGCTCCGCTTGCTGCTGCTTCCCCTCCTAAGATGGCCGCCACTTATGTCGCCTAGGATTGGCCTGTGGGTTCCGTGGCATCCGTGATCTCGAGCGTTTCCGTACGTTTCTGTGCGGCTGTTTCACCTCAGTGCGGTTTGGCCTTATCCTTTGACCTCGCTTCTGATCGTGGGCTTGTGGGCTTGTTGTGCACCGGTGGGGCGCTTCGCTCGCTGCTGCTGCCCCTCCTAAGATGGCCGCCACCGTTCAGTTTCTTCGGTCGCCGTCGCCGATTCACACCCCCCCCCCTCTTTGTATGGTCCTTTTTTCGGGGGGCTGCACTCCTGTCTCCACCGCCTGTGGTTGAGTGTAGCGCTGCTTCTTTGTCTGGCGCCTGCTTGGACCTGGGGTGTGGCTTCAGACTTTACTGATATGGCCGCCTCGGTTACCAAAAGGTGGGGTATTCTTTCCTTTTCTGCGCCTTCGCTCCTGGTACTTGCTCTGCTTATCAGCCTGCCCCGGTTTCGGTGTACTCACTGTCGGGTGGATGAGAAACTCGCCTGGTGCCCCCTTCGCTTGGTCGTGTTTCCCTCTTGTTCTTGTACTGCACCAAGATGGCCGCCCCTGCGCCTCCGTTCTAGTACTGCTTCCCTTCGCCCTAGCTCCGACGTTCCTTAGCTTAGGCGCTCCTTCCTGGGGGTCGGGGGTTTTTTTCCGAGGGTCTGGGAGGTGATGCGCTGCGCGCTGTTAAAGGGCGGTGCGCTCGGTAGCTCTTACTTGAGGCTTCCGGAGTTCTCAGCAGCCCGCCGCCATCTTGTGCTCCTGCGCTTTTGTTTTCTTCGGTGGATCTTTTTGTCTCTGGCGGCTGCCCGGCGTCGTTTCAGGGGTTGTGAAGGGTCGCGGTTGGTGCTCCTTCTGTTCATGCACCTCTCCGTGTGTTCATTCCGTTGCCTGTTGCGCTCTGCCCTTTCGCATCGCCGTTATTTGACTTGGGGGATCGGGAGCTCCGGACTCAGGACTGCTGCCTCCTTGCCATCCAAACCACGCCCCCCGTTTCCAAAAATGTTTTAAATTGTAAAAGAAAAGTATTGACTAAGGCGGCTGTGTGTTTTTTATGCAGTTCCTGAACGATTTGAGAACAGTTCGAATATATAACGATCAGTTTGGCTGGCTGTCACTAATTAAAAATGTCCCTCCACAGTGTAATATCGCAAACAATTTGTATGTGAGTAGGTTGATAACTCTTCTTGAAATCGTATTGTGAAACAAAGTCTTGATAAGGCAAGTGAGGGTAATAGGACAAACCTTAATCTTAAGGAAGAATCAATAGACACTGCATAGGAATGGACAATATTATGTAAGGCCTGATGTGCTAAAAGATGTTGTGGTCGCAAACCCTGAGAAACATACAAAATCACAGGGTTTATGACCACAAAATTCCTTTGCAATTTAGAAGGGGTGTAAAAGGGGCGTCCCTTCCAAATTTAAATTTAATATGCAATATCAAAGGTATCCAACTTTAATTCCGGTCACATACCATTGATAACTTACTGACTCCAAGGTTGGTGTGATAACTGATTTGTGAAGCGGACCCATTCACTTCTGGGAATCTGGATGACTTACTCAGTGGGGGTAGGCAGTGCTCCAGGGAGTCAATCCCCAGGTGTCACAATTTGCGTCCGGTCTAAAGAATTACATTGGGCAGGTTGTTCTGCAACCCCTTGTGACTCCTTATTTTGTGACCGACCGGTTAGTACATAGGTTGCGTCACAAACTCAAACTGTTGAGGAGTAGACAAGACCTTACTTCTTTTAAAAGGGACCTAAAGACTTATTTGTTTCCTAGAGCAATGTAGTGTGTTTCACCCGATGAAATGATGTGGTCTCAGCGCCAGGATACCCTTTGGGTGACAGCTGCGCTTAACAAGGAGCAATACATACATACATACAAACTCTATTCAAAAAAGTTAGTACGCAATATGCAACCAATCTTTGTGAAGGGACTTTCAATATATCAGATTTGTAGATTCAAGAAGGTTTGAAAACCTCCAATTTAAAATACTAACAAATAATGTAGAAAATAATACATTGTTTGGGCAGTAAGAGGAAGGTTTCTTGTTGGGTAATAGTGGTAGAGGCTCTTTATGGGCAGTAGAGAATACTCAGCAGTAAAATGGGCATTTGTCTCCAAAATACTGTTCTTTCACCAACATTATTTTCCAGTCCCATTCACTACTCTTACATTACTGTCACTCCTTTCTGGAATGTGTTTTTACTTTCCAGACTGTATTTTTAGGTCTCGCCTACGCAGCGCGCATGCACTGCATATGAGAGAGACCTTTAGCCATCGGCACAGCTTTGGGGGGGAAAAACGTGCACACGTTGCATTGCTTGCAAAGGCAACGCATGCACATCTGCCAATTCCCTTGTGGGACCGCGCGGCGCCATATGATGGTCGCCATATTGTCGCAATCATCGTGCCTTGCTGCATGCTCCCTAAAGGGAATCGCGCAGGCCCCCTCCCCCTGCTGTCACACGAGGGGCGTGCTTATTTGAGATATGCTACATTCTGTGACTGGCATGTTCTTTTGGCTTGAGAATATTTCCCTTTAACCTCTCTCACCCTTCTTTACCGTCATGAACTCTGTGCCGCTGCCATGCGCGTGTTTATGTAAAGTGCTTTCTGTGGAGTATATCAACCCTCCAATGACGGTTTCCTTTCTAAAGGTGCTGATTGAGCACTGTGCACGTGTGAGTCAATTGTCCAGGGAGTCTGGGCTGCAGTGGCTGTGAACGAGTCTCCTTGTAGTGTCTGTTGCAATATACCGACCAATGCAGTCTACTTCTGACTTCCAACTCATTGTCTCTGCCTATGCTGTTTTCTGCTCTACATCCTCTTGCTGTCACAGTTGCTTCTAACTAACATCGGCCCTGTTGGTATTACCTAGGAAGGTGGCTAGGCTGTTCTGTAGACAAAGACTCTGGTACTGGATACTACTTGCCAGTTTGCCCACACCCTGCTCTAGAAAGTCTCTTCAAACTCCACATCATCAGCCATTAACACTTGGCCCCAACCTGCTGTAAAGGGTGTGTCACACACTATAATAACTTTTCAACACTGCCGGGCCAGTGGCTCATGGACTACAACGCAGACTCTATGTTTGACCTCGTGGGGTGGGGTGGGGTGTGGTGGCGTGGTTTTGGTGTGTGTGTGTGTGTGACTGTCTGTCTGTCATGCTCGCAATCATTTCAAGGAAGGTCCACAGGCATTGTTCCTGTCCGCTAAGGAAAGTTTCCTTCCTTCCTCCTTTTCTCAATTATTTCTATTTTCCTTTTGTTCTTTCCAACTTCCTTACTATCCTGCTTGCTATTTCCTTTCATCTTCCTTTCCTTGTTTGCATTTATTTTTTCCTTTGTTTGTGTTCTAGCTCCATATGCCTCTCTTCCATTGTGTTTCTCACTATAATCATATTTACGTGTGGCCTACAAGTCCAAGGGTGCCAACTTTGCTGGTTGAAAAGCCTGGACAGATGGAACATTATACGTTTATTTCCTTCAATACCTCTGTGACATTTTGCGTCTGTGCAAGTGTCTGTTCGCCCTACCCATGACTATGCCACTGGCTGCAATCTGCACACAGCACAAACAGAAAGCCAGCTCAATCTCATTCTATGGTAATGAAATGCACAACTGTCTACGTGGCACCGCCCACACCCACCTTGTGCTCACAATGAGCCATGTGGCAGTTCTAGCCCCTGGATTTCCTGTGTTTCTGTGCCCATGTTGCGAGAAACTCAATATATTTAAGACATTATGCAAAGTTCTAAGTTCACCAAAATCCCCCTTAGTCGTTCAACAACACCTACACAGAGGAAGCATGGTAAAGAAGCTAATTTAATTTTGATTGCCTTTTATTTAAAATAATATAAACTCAAACCTTTGTTGGTGCTGCCTGCACAACCAATGATTGGCTTAGCCAATAGGTCTCGCTTTTGGGACCTTATTAGTATTTAGTTATGCAGCACAATATCCTTGGTGCAACAACATCAACTGTTGCAGGGCTAAACAGTTATAAGGTCCCAAAGGCGAGACCTATTGGCTATGCCAATGCTTGTTTTCAATCAGTCATCAGTAAATGTTGATATCATATTGCTAGTTACATTTTGTTTTCATTTGTTTAGTATTTAATTTCTTTATTAATTTTCAAAAAGAAACAAACCTTACATATTTGATTATGGTCAACCCTGCACAGGCATATTTCTTCTTAATATACGATATAAACAGAAGAAACAAAAGAAGATACATAGGGCCCGATGTAGGTAGGCCGTTACCGATCGGTAACGGCCGAAAATACCGATTTTGGGCCCTTACCGATCGGTATACTGCCATCGAGATGTAGGGCAAAGAAAAACGTCCAAATCGGTACAAATACCGAATCGGAATGACTACCGAATCGAAAATAATCCGATACGTACATACCCCGATTCGGAAATGTAACGAATCGGTAACACACCGATTCGGATAAAAAGACTGAATCGGTCCATGTACCGAATCGGTAGTGACACCGAATCGGAAAATATCCGATTCGGTCCATGTACCGAATCGGTAGTGACACCGAATCGGAAAATATCCAAATCAGACCATGTACCGAATCGGTAGTGACACCGAATCGGAATTAGTCCGAATCGGTCCATGTATCGATTCGGTAGAGACAGCGAATCGGAAATAAGCCGATTCGGATAACCTACCGAATCGGTAGAATCACTGAATGGGAAAGTCCCCGATTCGGACAGATAGGGAGATGTAGGGAAGCACAGAAATACCGATTTTGGCTCTAAATCGGTATTTTTCACTCGGTATTTACCATGGATTACAATCAGGTGGTAACCAACTCCAACCCATAAAAATAGACCTAAAATGCATTGCAACTTGCAGGATGGCAGCTTTTTATGTCATTGCAAGGCGGCTACGGCTACAGCAGGAAGGACAGAGGGAATGGCAAAGAGAGGAACAGGTCTACAGACAGAGGATCACCCTGTTCATGCTCACAGAGGCAGAGATCCTACAGAGGTACAGGCTGGACTCAGACACCATTCTGGAGCTCATCAGGGACCTCAAACCACTGTTGGACCACCCCACCCCAAGGGCACACGCCATCCCAGCGCACGTCCAGGTGCTATGCAGCTTACACCTGCTTGCGTCTGGCAGCTATCAAAGTGGAGTTGCAGCGGTAGGAGGGGTGACCCAGAGCAGCCTGTCAAGGTTCTTCCACACATTCCTTGACGCCATGATACACAGGATGGACCAATACATCTCGTTCCCTGCAACCCACGCAGAACTGGTACAAACTAAAGCTGACTTCTACCAGATGGCACAATTTCCCCAAATCATTGGCTGCATAGATGGCACGCACATTCCGATTTGCCCCCCAGCTGACACAGAATACATATACCGCAATCGGAAGTCTACGCACACCATCAACGTTCAGGTGATCTGCAATGCGAAGTGCACCATCACAGACCTGGTAGCAAAATTCCCAGGGAGTACCCACGACTCCTACATTTTTCAACAGAGCGGCATCTATGCACGGCTGATGGCTGGCAAATTTGGTGAAGGATACCTCATGGTGAGACACATCATCAGACCCCCATAACACAAAGTAGCTAAGTGAAATACATGTATGCATGTGAGTAATGTTACCCCTTTTCCGTCTAGGCAACAGTGCATATGCCCTCTGCTCATTCATACTCACCCCCTACCTCAACCCCTCCACACCCAGCCAAAGGAGGTATAACCGGGCCCACAAAAGCACAAGGAATGTAGTTGAACGGACCTTTGGCATCTGGAAAAGTAGATTCAGATGTCTGCACAAGAGTGGAGGTGCAAGGCAGTATACCCCCATCACCTGCTGCAAGATCATAGCTGTCTGTGCAATGTTGCACAACCTTGCGGTGAAGAAGGGCACTGAGGTCGAGTTGTCTGACTACGAGGACCATGACGACGATGATGCTGTGCCACAAACACAACCTGCTGGGGTGTCTACGCCAAGTGATGGCAGATACAGACGTGAGGAGATTACAGAAAACTATTTCTGAGTGAGTACAGATGCACAGACAGGTAAATGGTTGTGAGGAAAAGCAAATTTTAATAATGTTGCAACACCGTTACTGCACTGATGTGCAACAAAAGAAAATGTCAATGTAAAGAAAACAAATGTCAAAGGTCCGGGTTGCCTCACCCGCCCTGGCAAGCCTACTTTTTGGTGCGCTTAGCAGCCCCACTGGGGTGTGCCTCACCCCCTTCCGCATGTCCAGCGGCTTCTGCAGAGCGCCTGGTGCTCCGACGCGGCTCCGACACAGCGCTGGCCGGGCTGCTGCGGCTGCTGCTGTCCCCAGCCTCCCCCAGGTCCAGGGCTGGATTGGCCGCAGTGTTGGAGATGATCATTGCCTCCATGGCTGTTGTTATGCGGGCCATTCCCCTGGTGACCTCAGCGGTGTTCTGTGTCAAGCTTGCCTCCATATTAGCCCCACGTTGGCACAGTTGCGCGGTAGCAGCAGCAAGGCGGCTAATAGATCGGTTGTGCATGCGGGCATCCCGCCTGCGCGAGTGCTCGTGCTCGTCAAGTCTGCCGCATAGCTGTGTGATGGCTGTGGTCAGCCTGCCAAGACCTGCAGCAACTTCCTTATTTGTGTCAACAAAAGCCTTAAACCCTTGCACCATCTCGCCCATCTGCAGGTTGTGCTGGCGGAGCTGGCGCTGGCAGGCCATGATGGACTTTGCCTGCATGCGCTGGATTTTGACCATGCTGCCTTCAAGCCCCTGGAAGACGCTGCCCTCCCGTGCCGGGGTTGCAGTGCTGGAAATGGCACGCCTCCGGGAACTGCTGCTGCCGCCCTGCTGTGTGGGCTGGGGTGCCACTGGTGTTGTTGTGGTGGTGGCTGGGGCCTGACCCGCTGCTCCCTGGATAGGGTTGAGTGGAGGCACAACCATACTCCTGGCTGGAGATGTGGTAGGTGCAGGGTGGGCCGTTGTTGGAGAGTTCTCAGGGGAGAACAGCAATGGGGGTGTGCCAGACATTTGTGGGGAGTGAAGGAATGCGTAGTCAAGTACCAGCTCTCCCTCATTTCCCTGGCCAAAGGTGTTGTCCTCCTCCTCCTCCTCCTCCAGGGCAGCCTGACTTGTCCTAGGCCCTGCCACCGCACTGGAAGTTGGTGCTGGTGCTGGTGCCTCAGTAGGTTGTGCTCCTCCGCCTGATGGTGCCCCTAGGTATAAAGAAGCATTTGTGAATTGAGTGCCGATGTATTACAGTCACTACAATTAAAGCATTGCACATGTCCTTGCATATCCTTTGAATGTGTTCCACTGTTTTCTATATTGTGGTTCTGCACTTCCATATTTTGCCAACTTCTGCTGACTACATTTACCATGATGCTTTTCTCTTGTATGTTGGTTACAGTACTGGGCTGGGGTTTGGCTGTGCATTGTGTCTAAAGGGGAGGTGTCTGGTAGGGTGTGTCATGATGCGCATGCTTCTTACCTGTAGCTGTAGCTCTGGCTGAGCTATCCAGGGTCCCGATTCCTGTCACACTCTCCCTCTCGATGGTGCTGGACACCAGTTCCTCCAGCTCAGTGAGGGGTGGCGCCGGGTTCCTGCCTCCACCAGTCAGTGCAGCTTGCCTCTGCAGCTCAGCCATTTTGCGTTTCGTCAGGCTGCGGATGTCATAAAATCGTTTTTTTAGGTCATCAAGGGTCCTGGGGGTGACACCAACTGAGTTGACCTTCTCAGCAATCTCGCTCCAGAGCCTCCTCTTCGTGCTGTCCGGCACAGTGAGGGACAGCCTCCCAAAGAGCTGACTGTGCACCCTCACCACCTCCTCCACCAACACCTGCAGCTCCATGGTACTAAACTTGGGCTTTCTCTTGTGGCCAGCCTTCTGGCTCTCACTGCTGCTTGCCATCTTGCTATCACAGTGCTCTGGCTCCTGCTCCCACTGCTGCTCACTGTGAGTGTTCAGCTCAGGCTGCCTCTCCAGAAAGTTCTTAATGAGCTGCACCTGCCTGGGTAGCCACTCCCTGCTTGGGTGGGGGAGGGTGGATCCACCTCATTGGCTGTTTCGGATTTTACTGAATCGGATTTTACCGATTCGGATTCTAACGAATCGGGTTTTGCCGATTCGGATTGTTCAATGCATTCCTATGGGCATTTTGGCCATGGGTGTGTATTTCGACCTCCGATTCGGTAATTGCCGAATCGGTATTTGCCGAATCGGCAATTTCCGAATCGGTGGTAGCCGATTCGGTACATTCCGATTCGGTCCGTGCCGATTCGGTACGTATCGAATCACAATACCGATGACGAACGAATCGGTATTTTTTCGTTTTTTTTTCCTACATCTCGTTTTCCGATTTCAGTATACCGATTCGGTGCGCCTCGGTATTTTGAAATCGGAAAAAACGATTTACCTACATCGGGCCCTTAATAACTTAGTACGATTTTTCATGTACTTCAATTCTTTTTAGGAATCCAAGTGATGTGATATTTAATTGTGTCTGGTATGTTGATGCAGCGCTACTCCGGAAATATTTTCTAAAACCATATCACCTTTCCCTGAAGTACCAAATCATACATCTACTCATCAGTGGGGCCCATAACACTGCGAGTTACTCACAAAACACGTCCATCCTACTTCATGGATCGGTGAGATTCAAAGGAGAGCTGCTGTATTATAGCGGAGTGTCTAAATAAAACTAAATATTTATACTATTTACACCTGCAGTTTAAAAGAATTTTACCATGGTTTTATTAACAGGACATTTTATTCAGACACAACACCATTATGGTCAATGAATCTGCTAGTAAAAAATTAGTCATAGGAAAATGCCAGAGCAGCTTAATTCTCCATTTATCTAATTTTTATTAAAACAAAGTTTAGCATGTCTAACAGTTTATTCACTTTATTTATTTCTTTATTTAAAAAAAAATAACTTTACAGGAGTAAAAGTTTTATCTCAAACAGTTATATTCATTTATTTCAGAGATTCAGAAATAGACATTATTATTTAGATTTCAGAACACAAATATTAGCAAAAACAGATAATTCCCAAAATTCATTTTCTCCTAACTTCCCGAACTAATAACCTCATCTAAAACACAGTTCTCAGTCAAAGAAAATAAAACATTTTTTCAAGAATTCTTATGAGGAACCAGAAATCGATTTGGGCCTAGTAAAACATGTAGTTACTTTTAGTAATAAGCCTGATGTACCTAGTAGGCTAATGGAGGGACGCAAACACTAATACACACACAATATGTAAAACCTTAGTGATTAGTATACGGCATATTACACGTTTTTGCACCTAATCATAGGCAGTACCGCTTGAATCATTTTGTGGCCAAGTCCACTCACAGCATTAGTAAAAACCTATCATTACATTTAGCCCAAACCGTTCTCCTGCAAAATAGTACAACTGTAGCAAACTGCTGCTTCTGCACGTTAGGCCTGTCAAGGTTGTAGCTGGGGGTAGGCTGGATAAGCACATTCCAGGAGGCACTGTGCGGACTCTCTCGGAGCTAACAGGAGGGAGTTACCCTCTCGACCTTGCTATGATGAGCTGGGCTAAACTAAGGAGGCTTTGTCTCCCATATATGGTCTTTCCCCTGCACCAACCTGTACCAGCTTGTATTTTTCCTTCTTAGGTAACGGTTTCGAAATGTAACAGTATATATGTGACTTGTTGATAATGTGCCAGCAGTCTTCTTGGCGGACCTCGTGGGGTTAAGTCACAAGGAGCTCCTCTGACAGAGTTTGTTTGTTATATTAAACAATTGGACCTTCTACACTGCCAACTGACTGATTATTGGTAATTGGTATTGGGGCAATTTGTAAGTATCGCTCTATTTGGGTTGCAATTTATTTTTCGGTACTTCAGTTGGCGAGTCCGCCGGGACTCCGCGTTGGGATCGTTCCTCTGTAATCAGAAAGGAACGGGACATTGGAAAGGGTGATCTTGATCGGGGGGAGGATCGACCGAAGCATTTGGGGTCTGCTCCGCTCTCCCGATCGAGAGAGCCCCAGCTGCTAGTGACCCCAGTCCTTCGGGTGTAACCCGAGAACGGACCACATTGGTCTAACAGGAATTGGCAGTGAAGAATGCACAATCGGACCTGAGTGCACCAGGTGGGTGATTTGTCTTGTTTTGTGTTGGATTTCCTTCGGATTTGAATTTGGAACTTGGAATTTGGTTCACGGAGAACTCGAAAAGGGGGTCTGACGGGGCAGCATTGAGATTGCACGGGCGGACGCCCCTGTTTTGGATTTTGGAAATAACTAGAGATTAAGACCAGACGCCTTGGTGTAACTTGTGGACGAAGTTTACACCCGGCCGGACTGCTCTCGGAAACGCCGGTGGCTGAGATTGGGTAGCACTCGGACAAATCTGGAGCGGCGCTTGAAAAAGCGGGTTTGGCCAGAATAGTTCGGGAGGTGAACCATGAATGCTGCCGGATGGTCCGTAGGTCGGTCTGTGGTTTAGAGAAACCTGTGTGGCTATCTCTAGGCAGTCTAAGGACAAGACTGTTTGACTTTGCTTTTGGGTCTTTTTGGATTTGAAAAGAGTTCTCCATAGGTGGGAGTCGACGGGCTCCACCTCTTGTTTGAAATAAGTTTGTCTCGTTTTCTATGTACTGTAGTCACTTTATTTGTGTGAGTTTGAATTTGAGTGCAAACATGGCCATGTGTATGAGAGTGTTGTAAATAATCTTTTTCTTCCTTTTCAGTTCAATTCTAGAAAGGGGGCAATGCTGTGTTTCAGTAAGCTATGTTTTGGCTGTATTGACCGAGGAGGTACAAGACTGGATGAAAGCCAACCAGCCCCTCCAGAGGGAACTCCCAACCATGATATGTATTGTAAGCATGGTATTGGACCCCTCCTATTTAATACATTATGGAATAAGTACACTAAAGATAATGTAGAACTACAGTGGCCAAAGACAGGATCTTTTGACGAGAAAAAGATCCAGTATCTGCAAGATCGTCTGTTCGCTAAACGCAGCAGACAATCTATGTTTGATACTCTTAACAAGTAGCAGAAAGAGGCAAAGCGGAGATGCATACGGTCCGAGAAATTAATGAAGATACAGCAAGGGCAGACTGTAACCCAGAAAGCCACTGCTCATGATAAAAATCAGACCGAACAAAACATCAAGTATGCAGATAGGTAGTTTAGGTTACAAGTACATAAAAGTTATGTGACTCGACATGAAGTGGAAGATGAGATAGAGGATTTTTTGAATAAACGGCCTCCCCCACCGTATGCGCCTCAACGCATATATCCAGCCGTGCCTAGTCAGTCGGCTACCGCTTCCCAAGCCTCCTCTCCGGAGGCAGACGTGCCTCTCATTTCTCTAGGTACTATGGGTATCACACCTACCTCAACGAGAGACATGGCTACCCTTATCCCAGATCCACGGCAAACCCCAGGAGCTTCCCGTATAGTTTTGGGAGCCCCAAGTCCCATATAGACGTCTCAATCAGCTAGTGCAACTCTCGAGGACAGGGAGCGTACTCCATTAGGGGATCTTAGAGGACTGAACGCTAGACGATTATTCACAAGAGCCTCCTTGGGATATAGTGAGAGAGGTTAAATGGATGCGGAAAGATGTATATACAGTAGCTGACTTGTGGAGTACCAAAAAAGGATCCCGAACCGGTTATGCAGCAACATGCTTTACATCAACTGTCTTGCTATCTTATCGATGCCTGGGAACAATGCTTCCAGGATGGGATTTACAAAAAGGGGGGTGGTGATGAACAGAGTGTCTGAGTTAAACAGACCACTCTTACCCAGTCCAAAGATCAGGGCTTGATCCATCACCGTTATTTATCTCACTGCCCCATCCCAGCTCAGAACCTGGCTATGTGCAAATCAGTCTGTCCCTGGCCCAGTGCATCATGGGAACAGGGCAGACTAAACTACCAAGCCAATTCTTCACCAGAAAGGAGACAAGCTACCGGGGACCGGTTTCTGGCATTTCAGCCTTCTTCGGCCCGGCTTGCTTGAATCCTGATGGAGCAGTGAGAAAGGGACTCATGTCTGAGTATACCCTGCCACACCTATAGTGGCCAAAAACGATTTACAAAAAGGGGGGTGGTGATGAACAGAGTGTCTGAGTTAAACAGACCACTCTTACCCAGTCCAAAGATCAGGGCTTGATCCATCACCGTTATTTATCTCACTGCCCCATCCCAGCTCAGAACCTGGCTATATGCAAATCAGTCTGTCCCTGGCTCAGTGCATCATGGGAACAGGGCAGACTAAACTACCAAGCCAATTCTTCACCAGAAAGGAGACAAGCTACCGGGGACCGGTTTCTGGCATTTTAGCCTTCTTCGGCCCGGCTTGCTTGAATCCTGATGGAGCAGTGAGAAAGGGACTCATGTCTGAGTATACCCTGCCACACCTATAGTGGCCAAAAACGATTTACAAAAAGGGGGGTGGTGATGAACAGAGTGTCTGAGTTAAACAGACCACTCTTACCCAGTCCAAAGATCAGGGCTTGATCCATCACCGTTATTTATCTCACTGCCCCATCCCAGCTCAGAACCTGGCTATATGCAAATCAGTCTGTCCCTGGCCCAGTGCATCATGGGAACAGGGCAGACTAAACTACCAAGCCAATTCTTCACCAGAAAGGAGACAAGCTACCGGGGACCGGTTTCTGGCATTTCAGCCTTCTTCGGCCCGGCTTGCTTGAATCCTGATGGAGCAGTGAGAAAGGGACTCATGTCTGAGTATACCCTGCCACACCTATAGTGGCCAAAAACGATTTACAAAAAGGGGGGTGGTGATGAACAGAGTGTCTGAGTTAAACAGACCACTCTTACCCAGTCCAAAGATCAGGGCTTGATCCATCACCATTATTTATCTCACTGCCCCATCCCAGCTCAGAACCTGGCTATATGCAAATCAGTCTGTCCCTGGCCCAGTGCATCATGGGGACAGGGCAGACTAAACTACCAAGCCAATTCTTCACCAGAAAGGAGACAAGCTACCGGGGACCGGTTTCTGGCATTTCAGCCTTCTTCGGCCCGGCTTGCTTGAATCCTGATGGAGCAGTGAGAAAGGGACTCATGTCTGAGTATACCCTGCCACACCTATAGTGGCCAAAAACGATTTACAAAAAGGGGGGTGGTGATGAACAGAGTGTCTGAGTTAAACAGACCACTCTTACCCAGTCCAAAGATCAGGGCTTGATCCATCACCGTTATTTATCTCACTGCCCCATCCCAGCTCAGAACCTGGCTATATGCAAATCAGTCTGTCCCTGGCCCAGTGCATCATGGGAACAGGGCAGACTAAACTACCAAGCCAATTCTTCACCAGAAAGAAGACAAGCTACCGGGGACCGGTTTCTGGCATTTCAGCCTTCTTCGGCCCGGCTTGCTTGAATCCTGCTGGAGCAGTGAGAAAGGGACTCATGTCTGAGTATACCCTGCCACACCTATAGTGGCCAAAAACGATTTACAAAAAGGGGGGTGGTGATGAACAGAGTGTCTGAGTTAAACAGACCACTCTTACCCAGTCCAAAGATCAGGGCTTGATCCATCACCGTTATTTATCTCACTGCCCCATCCCAGCTCAGAACCTGGCTATATGCAAATCAGTCTGTCCCTGGCCCAGTGCATCATGGGAACAGGGCAGACTAAACTACCAAGCCAATTCTTCACCAGAAAGGAGACAAGCTACCGGGGACCGGTTTCTGGCATTTCAGCCTTCTTCGGCCCGGCTTGCTTGAATCCTGATGGAGCAGGGAGAAAGGGACTCATGTCTGAGTATACCCTGCCACACCTATAGTGGCCAAAAACGATTTACAAAAAGGGGGGTGGTGATGAACAGAGTGTCTGAGTTAAACAGACCACTCTTACCCAGTCCAAAGATCAGGGCTTGATCCATCACCGTTATTTAGCTCACTGCCCCATCCCAGCTCAGAACCTGGCTATATGCAAATCAGTCTGTCCCTGGCCCAGTGCATCATGGGAACAGGGCAGACTAAACTACCAAGCCAATTCTTCACCAGAAAGGAGACAAGCTACCGGGGACCGGTTTCTGGCATTTCAGCCTTCTTCGGCCCGGCTTGCTTGAATCCTGATGGAGCAGTGAGAAAGGGACTCATGTCTGAGTATACCCTGCCACACCTATAGTGGCCAAAAACGATTTACAAAAAGGGGGGTGGTGATGAACAGAGTGTCTGAGTTAAACAGACCACTCTTACCCAGTCCAAAGATCAGGGCTTGATCCGTCACCGTTATTTATCTCACTGCCCTATCCCAGCTCAGAACCTGGCTATATGCAAATCAGTCTGTCCCTGGCCCAGTGCATCATGGGAACAGGGCAGACTAAACTACCAAGCCAATTCTTCACCAGAAAGGAGACAAGCTACCGGGGACCGGTTTCTGGCATTTCAGCCTTCTTCGGCCCGGCTTGCTTGAATCCTGATGGAGCAGTGAGAAAGGGACTCATGTCTGAGTATACCCTGCCACACCTATAGTGGCCAAAAACGATTTACAAAAAGGGGGGTGCTGATGAACAGAGTGTCTGAGTTAAACAGACCACTCTTACCCAGTCCAAAGATCAGGGCTTGATCCATCACCGTTATTTATCTCACTGCCCCATCCCAGCTCAGAACCTGGCTATATGCAAATCAGTCTGTCCCTGGCCCAGTGCATCATGGGAACAGGGCAGACTAAACTACCAAGCCAATTCTTCACCAGAAAGGAGACAAGCTACCGGGGACCGGTTTCTGGCATTTCAGCCTTCTTCGGCCCGGCTTGCTTGAATCCAGGATGGGATGGCACCCAAAATACTGTATGACATCCGAGACCGAACTCATAAGTTTGACATGAATCCGGTGGAGGTGTATAAAAACGTATAAACATTAGTAAAATATCGAGGCAGAATGTTTGTAAAAAGTCCCAATTGAGATTCCAAGCATCCCATTAGGGAAGTACACCCTATTTTTCATCCCGAAGTTCCTGAAGCACGTGATGGTGCTGACCAAGTTATAAGAGCTCGAGTAGAGGCCCGGTTTCAGGAGCAATGGGTGTACACTCCGTGGAAACAAAGTGAGGTTCTGGCTTTAAAATCACAATTGCCTGATCCCGCAAGAAACCCACCGCTTACTACAAAGAGCTAACTGAAGCCGCAGCCTCGGCTGTAATGACGTTAGCCGATGTTGAACTGTTTTTCGGGTTATTGGTCCTGGTCGACATATAGCGACAGGTTCATAACACTGATCATGCTGCAGAGCTAGGGGGGACCTGGAACGAATTGAAAGACTAGGACCTAGACCGCAAACCCGGAGATAAGCCTAGAAACGAAATCACCACTTTGCCAGCAAAAATAATAGCTTACATGCACACACTTCCCCCCTGTAAAGTTGACTGGGATAAATTAACAGCTTGTAGACAGAAGAAAGACGAGAGTGTCTCAGACTTCTTCACTCCGTTTGAAGGAGTTTTTATTGATTTTAGCGACAGGACCTGGCCACAGAGGGTGGGGTACGGTTGTTTGTAAATCGATTTGTAACCAACTTGGCACCCAAAATTTCTGCGTGGTTACAGGCTGCCGAGAGTACCTGGACTACCTCTACCCCATCCGTGATATTAAGCATGGCCCAATATTATGAGCATAGGGAAAATGACAGCAAGGATAAAGTGGAAAAAAAGGCCAAGGATCTTAAAACCCGAGTGTTGTTACAGCAAGTCGTTCGAGGACAAGGAGGGGGGAGAGGAGTCAGAGGGCCCGTATCTAGAGGGGCGGGAACAGGCAGAGGCGCAGGCGCGGTCCAGTCATTAGGGTTAAATCAGTGTGCTTATTGTAAGCAGGAAGGACATTGGAAAGCACAGTGTCTGTTATTGCTTGCCCAGATGGAGCAGTTCGGGGACGAGGATGGGGGCGAGGTGGCCCAGACCTGCGTGATATGCATAGAGAAGAGGCGACTCAAGGCACGTCTGAACGGAACCATTTTGATAACCCCCAAGGTAAACAATATTATCATGAGGATTACGCATTCGAAGATCAGGATGGGTATGCTCACCCATAGGACAGCCAGGGACAGAGTAGGGGCCAAGTGTCAATCCCAGTCAATCAACAAGGACCTTATGTGAGAGGGGAATTGATGGGGACTTCGGAGAATTTTCTGATTGACACAGGAGCAATGAATAGTTCAGTTGCTCGATCATTGGTTCCAGGGGCGGCTCTGTCCGGGCAAAATAATGCATCGGTGGTATTTTCAGGAGTTCCGGTGGTAAGCCCCATCTCTAAACCCCTCCCCTACACGATCGGTCCTGCTACTGTTGAATCACCTTTTCTGTTGACTTCACATTGTGGTGAGAATTTATTGGGTTTGGATATGTTGAAAAAGCTGAACGCAAAAATATACTGCTCCCCAGACGGGGTTTATTTAATGATACAATCCCACACTGACAAGATGAAACAATGTTTTGCTAAAAATGAGCCTCTTCCCCCGAGTTCGATAGCATCCCTACTGCGTTATGGGCAACAGGGGATGCGGATGTTAGTAAATTAGACATCCCACCCGTCCATATCACGCTGAATCCCGGTGTAAAATGACCACGCATACCACAGTACAAAATTTCGCCGGCTGGCGAGCGAGCCTTGCTCTCAATCATTCAGGACTTAATTGACAAAGGGGTGGTTGAGGAGACAGCTGCCAATGTTTGTAACAGCCCGATTCTCCCGATTTTGAAGAAATCCCCTGATTCTGGACCATAGGGGAATATTGATGCCTATCGTTTTGTGATAGACCTGCAGGAAGTTAATAAGATCGTAGTACCGCAGTACCCTGTAGTGAACAACATCACCACTATACTTACGATGATCCCGCCTACTGCCCAATATTTTTCGGTCATTGATCTGAATAATGCATTCTTCAGTATCCCTATCCATCCTGATAGCAAGCAGATCTTCGGCTTCTCAGTATCTGGCCGAAGCTTCAGATTCTGTCGTGCACCTCAAGGCTATATTGAGAGTCCAAGCATCTATAGTCAGGCTCTTAAAGCTCTATTGGATGATCTAGTCTTGCCCAAAGGCAACGTGCTCTTGCAGTACGTGGATGACTTATTGAGAGTGACCGATACTGAGGAAGGCTGTAAGGATGCTACTGTTAAATTACTGCACCATCTAGCGGCGAAAGGTAATAAGATGTCCCTGTCTAAGTTTCAATACTGTCTACAGGAGGTGACCTACTTAGGTCATCTGCTGTTGAAGGAGGGTAGGCGTTTGACTCCTGAGCGTATTACTACCATCTCTAACATGTCTGTCCCTTGCACCCATCATGAAGTCCGTGCTTTTCTTGGCATCACCTCTTACTGTCGCCAATGGATACCTAATTTTTCTCTTCTTGCCAAACCTTTGTTGCATTTAATCACTAAAGATGTGCATGAACCCCTCCCTTGGACAGATGAATGTCAGCATTCTTTTGACTCTTTAAAATCTGTTCTTTGTTCTGCACCCGTCTTGGGTACTCCTAATTACTGTAAACCCTTTGTACTATACGTGCATGAGGTCAACGGTTGCTCGCTTTCAGTGTTAGCTCAAGGATTTGGTGGTAAGCAAAGACCTTGCGCTTATTTGTCGGCCACATTGGACAATGTCGCCAGAGCACTTCCTAGCTGTCTGAGGGCCACAGCAGCTGTCGCGGTGGCCATCCGGCAGTCTGAAGGACTCGTTCTAAATTCCAGTCTAACAGGGATGGTGTCGCATGCTGTGGATGCATTGCTAAATAAAACTAAGACACAGCATCTTACAAGTGCACGCCTCACTGGTTATGAATTGACACTATTTTCTCCACATATTACGATTACGCGATGTGCCACGTTAAAACCTGCCACATTGCTACCACTCCCTTCGAGTGAAATTGCAAATGATGTACACAATTGTATATTCCGAACTGAGGAAGAAACGAAGGGTAGGATTGACCTCACAGACATTCCTCTATCTGACCCTCAGGGGGAGTTATATGTGGATGGGTCTTGCTTCAAGTTAGCAGATGGCACAACAACAGCTGCATATGTAATCACCACACTAAAAACAGTAGTTGAAACATCTCGAGTTCCCCATCGATCAGCCCAGGCTGCTGAACTGGTGGCATTATTACCAGCCTGTGAATTAAGTGAGGGACTCGAGGTTAACATCTACACAGACAGCCAATACGCCTTCGGCATAGCCCATAGCTTTGGGCGGCTGTGGAGGGAGCGGGGTTTCCTCACCTCTCATAGTCAGAAAATACAGAATGGTCCCCTGGTGTTATGATTACTGGATGCCCTAACCTTGCCCAAAAAGCTAGCCATAATAAAATGTAGTGCGCATAAGGCAGTGGTGGATGAAGTGGGCGAGGGGAATGCTTTTGCGGATCAGGTTGCCAAGCAAACGGCTCAGTCTACAATATCGACTATGTTTGTAATGTCTTCTGCAAGATGAGTGGAGGAATTTGACTTGTTTGATAATACCATAGAAAGTGTGAAAGAACTACAGAAGGAAGCCACTCCAGCTGAATTAGAGCGATGGGAGATGGAAGTGGGGAGATTGGATGAGAATAACTGTTGGGTTGATTTGAAAGAAAAGCAAAGGTGGCTGTTACCCAATGCGTTGGTGCAAGCCGTTGTAACTATGGCCCACGGTCCAGCCCATGTTGGAGCTAAAGGAATTTGTGCTTTGTTAGACCCAGTATGGAATAACTCTAACATACAAAGGACGGCTGTCCGTTTGGTCCAATACTGTATGGTCTGTTTGCAACACAATCCGGGGAAGGCAGAAAGTGTTTTGAGTGGAAGTTTTGCACCCCCAACCTTACCGTTTGAAGTACTCCAGATGGATTATATCCACATGGAGCGCCTCAACAACCTAAAATAAGTTTTAGTAGTGGTTTGTGCCTCAAGTAAATGGGGTTGAGGCCTACCCAACTAAAGAGAGCACTGCTTTGGCTACAGCAAAGGCTCTTATCAAGGAATTTATACCAAGATTCGGTTTGCCCCGTTTGATTTGGTCGGACAACGGGGGACACTTTCATGGGGCCCTTGTTAGACATATCTGTAATGGATTGCAAATACGACAGAAATTCTATGCAGCCCGACACCCCCAGTTAGCAGGGCTGTTGGAGAAATACAATGGGATCTTGAAGCTTAAGATGGCTAAAATTCAAGAGAGTACTGGTTTAAAGTGGCCTGACACCCTACCCTTGGCCTTCATGTCATTAACAGTCACCCCTCATTCACGCTCTGGCCTCTCACCCTATGAAATTATCTTTTGGCGGCCAGCTAACATATGGGGGGTACCTAGGCCACGGTCTTTTTCTGATATTGAATATCCTATGTTGATCGATTACCTGCTTACTTTGACTAAAGACCTCCGTTCTATTCATCAGCAGGTAGCATCCATACTGCAGCCTCCGCCAGAGGGCCCCGGACATTGATTGGAACCTGGCCAGTGGGTACTGGTCAAGAAGTACGAGCGGGACACCAGCTTGGCCCGAGGTGGTCTGAACCACACCAAGTCCTGCTTGCAACGTGAACGGCCGTAAAGGTAGATGGGAGGAAGCATTGGATTCATGCCTCCCATCTTAAACGGCTGCCACTCCCGCTTCCTTATGATCATCAGCAATCTGGTGGAATTTTGACCCAGGAGACTGAGAGAGCCACTGCGTTTGTGCCTTTTTCCGATGCCTGAGAAACAGAGCAAAGGCAAGAAGAAGGAGTGACGGGATCGGGCGAACCGGTCTCAGTTGAATCCGCAATTGCCCTTAATCCTGTCATTGGTATCCCAGTGAACAGAGGCTCCGATGAAGGAAAGGTACCTTCTTTGCTATTTTCTGATCAGGAAGTTCCGGGTCATGTGCGATACAACCTGCGGCCAAGAAAACATCACGGTGCCTCAGACACCACTGTCAGGAGATAAGAAAAGACTTGAATAGAAAGGGTTTGCTAGATTCCGAGTCTGAGGTACTGAGCGAGACACTGAACTGAACCCGTTGAGAGCTGGAACTTTATTGTTGTGCTCTGTTCAGAAAGAAAGACTGACACATGTGAACGGCCAGGTTGTACATCGGATTCCTTTGACAATGGTGTTTTGTTTTCTTGAGATGAACGATAGGAGTTTGCCTATGAGACTCTGACGGACACAGGGAGAAGAACCCTTTGGTAGGACGTACTGCTGTGCCCAAGTTTAGTTTTGGACTTTTAGTTAGGAATGTACCCTTTTGGTCATATTGTACCTAAAGAAGAGCATCCCATTGCACCACGATACTTGCCGTTTTATGAGCCAATGTTTTCTGCTTGGACCATGCGTGTAATAGTAGCCTTTGTGTTAGTAATAGCAGTTATATTAGCTGTTTTTATAAGCATATTCATATATTTGGAGAATAAGTATCCTATGCAAGCTATGATGCCCTCTACCATTGCTCCGCCTGAACACCTAATGTCCACCTTAGTGCCCCATAAGGGAAGACACCGCCAGACTTATGCAAAGAATGTATTTGTAGAAATGTTCCACCAAACCCATAGTACTACTAATATGACCGATTTTGGGTTTGTGGGCTCTTGCCATCAGTCATGCATAAACACAACTTATTTCTCTCTCTGCCCTTGTCCAACTTAGGTAGCTGTGAAGCATGGTTTCAAATGTTCTCTGCTATGTATAACCATTATGTGGAAAACACCAAACAGTATACAGAAAAAGATTACAGTGTGTTTTTAGCTTACATTGAAACACACCAGGGATTCGATCCAGCAGGAAATGGGGGGGAGGGATCATTGGACCCAGAGGCTTGTATGAATTTGTATACAGTTAATGAAAATAGTACTTGGCTGAAAGATGAACTTTATGATTTTGCTAATTTTAATAATTCTCAGTATTTTCAACATTTTGTCGCTAGGAATGTCACTAGTGAGCGCATTATGCCAGTCCCCATTTTGAATACCTCCTCCGATTTCTATGTACAGGGAATGGGCATGTGCAAGTTGGAAACAGTGTCTGCAACTATACTTATAGAATGAAAATCTTCAGTAGCCCTCCACTGTTGACACCACCAAACGTGTATTTTGTTTGTGGGGAAAATGCTTACACTTGGTTACCGCGAGGATGGGCAGGGCAGTGTTATCTGTCCTTCTGATACCCCCCCTGTATACATAGCACCATCAGACTATCATAGAACACACCAACTCCATCGCACAAATGTAGTTTCCAATAGACAGCGAAGACAGCTCGAAATGACGGAGGTTGATCAGACTGACACCTCCTTGTAACAGTTTACAGACTTTAGTAAAGGATTGGTCCCTTTCTGGGGGCCAATATTCAATAGTAGGGAAATAAGACGATTGTCCAGGATAGTAGAGAACGTCATTAATATCACCACCAATATTATGACCAATATTACTGTAGAGCTTCAGGCCACGAGACTCGTTTCGCTCCAGAACCGGATGGTTCTTGACGTCATCTTGGCTGATCGAGGAGGAGTATGTCGAGTGATCGGCAGCTCCTGCTGTGTGTATATTCCAGACTCTGCCCCCACGGTTCATTTAGCTATTCAAAAGTTGCATCGCATCGCGGCTGAAATGCACACCGAAAATGGGTCCTGGTCACTCTCCAGCTGGTTCTGGGGGCTTCTGTTGACCTGGGGTTGGAAATTATTGATGATAGTAGCTGGAGCAGCGGTATCATCTTCACCTGTTGCCTCTGTATGCAATGTGGCTCTTATTGTGCCACCAAAGTGACAGCCATGTTTGTCCCTTCCCTTGTCCCTTCTAAGATTCAGGTGCTCCAGCAGGAGATTTGTGAGTTAATGGCCATTGATGAGGAAGTCTTCCAGGATTAGTACTTCCTTTTAGTTAGCTACATCACGCTAAAAGGAGGGTTTGAGGAACCATAATTCGATTTGGGCCTAGTAAAACATGTAGTTACTTTTAGTAATTAGCGTGATGTACCTAGTAGGCTAATGGAGGGACGCAAACACTAATACGCACACAATAAGTAATAACTTAGGGATTAGTATACGCCATATTACACTTTTTTGCACCTAATCATAGGCAGTAACGCTTGACTTGACCGGTGCCATTTTGTGGCCTAGTCCACTCACAGCATTAGTAAAAACCTATCATTACATTTAGCCCAAGCCGTTCTCCTGAGAAATAGTACAACGGTAGCAAACTGCTGCTTTTGCACGTTAGGCCTGTCAAGGTTGTAGGTGGGGGTAGGCGCTGTGCGGACTCTCTCGGAGCTAACAGGAGGGAGTTACCCTCTCGACCTTGCTATAACGAGCTGGGCTAAACTAAGGAGGCTTTGTCTCCCATATATGGTCTTTCCCCTGCACCAACCTGTACCAACTTGTATTTTTCCTTCTTAGGTAACGGTTTCGAAATGTAACAGTATATATGTGATGTGTTGATAATGTGCCAGCAGTCTTCTTGGCGGACCTTGTGGGGTTAGGTCCCAAGAAGCTCCTCTGGCAGAGTTTGTTTGTTATAATAAACGATTGGACCTTCTACACTGTGAACTGACTGATTATTGGTAATTGGTATTGGGGCAATTTGTAAGTATGGCTCTATTTGGGTTGTAATTTATTTTTCGGTACTTCACTTACATCTCAGGAAAATCAGCATACCAACAGCATCTCAGGAGGAAATCGGAAGAGAGTTTTTCTTAAAGAAAATCCAGACTTTTTATACCTTTTTCACTAACTTTATCTGTCTAAAAAAGTAACTATCAGCCCAAACTCAAGTTTTGATTGGACAATTTGAGGGTGGGTGAGCATCACCTCATCATTCTAATATTCAATTTATGTAGCATCAGCTGAATTTTAAAAAGTCCTTTGTTTAAAAAAGTCTATGGCCTAGTCACATCCTCAACTAGCTACTTCATGATCCTTTCCCACGATCAGTAACTCAAATGTTCATTATTTTTGGCAGTCATCAGGACTTCCAGGGAAAGTCGTCCTTGAACTGCTTTCGTTTAGGCACAGGCAGGTCACATTCAATCTCGGCCTTGGGCTGGGCATGCTCAGTTCATTTTCCATTCACAGCTAATGAAGCAGCCATCTATTTACTAGGCCTTACGGGCTAGAACGGGAACTATCATAGAAACAAACCATTTATTTGAAATATAGCCTTTATGTTTACCTCCCCCCATACTAAGGGTTTCCCTACTAATTGTTAACTAGCAAATAAGCAACATATATGCATGATATACTCACTTATCTCCATGTCTTTGCCACAAAACACATGAACAGAAAGCACATTTATGCTGCTTTTAGTTAAACTAAAGCTTTGCTTTAATAAACTACATGACAACATTACCAAATTAGTCAGTTACAGTTCTTCATGCAAGCAGATTAGTATTCCCATGTGTTTTTGTGTGTGCATTCTATACTACGTTAATTAGTTTTTTCAAAACCACACAATTAATAAAGGTTACAGTTATGAGGAAATGATTTCATGAGGGGTATACAAAATGTTGTTTTTCCACCTTGCTCCATCAATGTCAAACCGTCACCAGGCATGTAGTGCTGTGTTTTTTAACATTTTTGTCTGGTGCTAATATAGATTGTTGACTGGATCTCCATTATTGTGGTGCAACCCAGATGCAAAATCCTTGTTGTGATCAAGATTTGCGTTAGGTTGTGTGGGATTTCATACCAAAAGTAACACACACTTTGTATCAGGGAGACATTACATGGGTGGAGCATGGGCATTCCTGTGCATCTACCCATGCATTTTGGCACAAACCCATGTTTACTAAAGTCAGTAAACATGCATTTGTAACAAACGGGTATGCCTACGAAAGGATGGTATAACAAGGAGAAAAAGCTTTAGTTCTCCTCCTTACTTCCTCTTTGCATGTGTCCTACTTGCAAGGAGGAATAAGCCTCAAAGTAGCTTTTGTGCAGGAAGGTATACCGTCATGGCATAAGGGTTCTTGTGTCGTATGTTTCCCTCATGGCCTTCTACAGTTTTCCCCACGTTATCCTAGCTGTGCACATTATAGGCCACAACTTCCTTTGCACATGTTACTATATAAACATGTTTTGCTTTTGTGCCACATTGTACTTTCACACAGAACCTGCATATGTTTTCATGTTCTGATCTTTTCCTGGGATGCAGTCTGATCACCATAGACAAGGTCAAACTGGAATTTCCCTTGTTATTTGTTACAAGGATGAATTGTAAGAACTCCAGATGTAGCTATGAGGTATAACATAAGTAGAGGTTTATTTAAGCTTAGATGCAGGATGGTAGTTCCAAGATGGTAGTACATCAGTTGAGTAGTTAAGATGGTTCAAGGCAGTTCATGGCCCCACCAGTAGCAGCATCCTTGCTGCTTAGCCACAGTCTCCAACTGTCTCTCTCTCACAGAACCAGGCAATCCATCATTCCGCTCTCTCATCAACATTCTGACATTCCACATCCACATCACATTCGTACTGGCTGAGCAGCAGGGAAAGGAAATAAAGGTACAACATTATTATTTCTGACCAGGCTCTAGCACCTAGACATAACACAAGAATGCAGCTTTTGTTTATGTGCACACATGTGCTATCATATAGATGAGTGCATGATCAAAAAAGATGTAGAACATCCATCTGTGTATGCTAAGGTACGGGGTCTGCCAGTAATCCCAGAGATCTTTGATAAATAATCATTTAGCTTCATTAGCAAGGAAGGGGAGTTTAGGTTACTCTGTCCTATAAAATGACAGGGCTTTTCATTATATATGTATTATTAACCAGGTTAACAGTATTTTTAGTATGCATTTGTTTTCTAACTGCAGTACTTATACTGCATTTAGAGCACTATAGTTTAAATAAATATTCTAAACTTCCTTTGTGTCTCCCGGTTATCTTATTGTGGGCAAGTACGAGTGGGAGAGCAAAATGGTGTGTCCTGTTACCATGATTCCTGAGAGGGTCAAGAGTGTTCTAAGGTTCCAATTCACTTGTTTCTCTAGTAAGATTAGGAGGTCAAGTGAGGCCCTATAGCTAGTCGGACTTGGACTCATGGATACTGAAGTGGTATGGGGACTCAGTCCCTACTTACTGAGGTTCTATGGTTCTAAGCATAATTCTGTTCTAAGAATTCCTGCTAAAACTGAATAAACACTAGGGTATTAGAAGAGCACTACAAGGGAGCAGAACTGCACCATATTTTAGTAGATATGGTGCATTTCTGCTCTCCCCTTTTCTCAAAATGCAATACACCAACTTACCTTGCTGCTCTGTGTTGCATCTATGTTTAGTAAATCTGGGCCTCAATCTAATTATTGCTGTCCATTCATCATCCCAAAATTCCCCATTCGTGTCTAGTTCCCATCTGCTCCGTAATTTTGAGATATTTATTTTGGTCTGTCTAATAGCCTGTTAATATAGGGTGGTGCCTGCCTTGTGAGACCTCTTGTGAGTTAGTACTGTATCTAATGTTATATGGAAGATAGTTTCAGAATTGCCACATCTTCATGGTGAACCTTTTCAATGAGACAAGGTTGCTTAGGTCAGACTAGGACTAGGAGCACTTTGCCTCATCAAAGGTTATCAAATATGTGCATTTTGCTTGCTGTGTTATCTGTCAATGTGAACGGCAATGCTGTGGAGTATGCAATTTATTGTCTTGGTGCAAGATAGACATGTTCTCACCAGTTACTGCCCATTGGAGCTATGTTACTGTGTAATAATGTCCTTAATCGCAGACTCCAAGTCCTCCTCTGACATCAGCAGCTGTAGCCAGCGATACATAACTTTCTTATTTCCCCACTCATGCCATATCTAACAACATTGCTTTCAGTGTTTCGGGGTATATGGGTTGGGTTGCACAGTTGTTAATCCTAAAGAGGGCTGGCTAAATTAGTAATTTACAGTTTTAAAATTTGTTGCTTTCCTAGAACCCTACTTAGACATAATTCAGACACCACTGGACAGGAAACTATACATTCAGTACAGGTTCGGCACGCTACCCCTTAATGTATACATTAGCTCATGGTGCAATTCCCCAGTGACATCACAGTCCTTGTCCTCTTTGCACTGCTACAGCAGAAACTCCAGGGCATGTCTTAATTGCCTATTCAGATTATTCTTGCCCGAGAGCCAAGTGGCTCAAACGTCTATGCAAACAGCTGGGGATGTGTCTACATGCTGAAGTTTTGAGCACACTTAGATCAGATCTTAGTCCAGTGGTATCCTGTGCAGTCACAAGGGGGCATATTATCAACAAATAGCAATATTTATTGCTAAATGAGCTTAGCGATATTTTTTTTTATTGTCGCGCATCGCCGGATTTTATCGCAGCGATAACGTGCTATTAGCAATGTTTATCTCAAATGCGATAAAATATGTGGCGATAGCGGCTCAATGCGTGAATATCGCTAGAAAACCGGCAATATTCAGGCATTAACACCAATAGGGTCTTAACCTGAATATCCAACTCCCATTGGATATACAGGTTAAGAAGTGATCTGAGCAGGTGTTAGATTTTGGCGATATTCGCGCTTAGCGTGAATTTTTTAATCGCTGTGCTTGCGTTGATAATAGGCGATAGCGATGTTAGCGACTGCTTTCAGTCGCAACAGCTTGGGTACGCCCACTTTGCATGTCATGAGCAAAAAATATCGCTGACATGCAAAGCGGGCCCCAAACCACTCGCTATCGCCCACAAACTGTCGCTAACTGCTGTTAGCGACAGCTTGCTAATAGGGCGATGAAATTATAGCCGCTTTAGCAGGAAAAAGTCCCGGTAAAGTGGCGATAAGGCCCTTAATAATATACCTCAAAGTTCTTGGGCCACATGTGAGGCATAAGGAGGAGCTGTTGCATACAAGTGGAGACTGATAATATTGCACTTCATATGTTTTTAATCAATTCAAAGCATCAGCTGTATAGTATTCTATGACAAACATATCCAGGTTTGAGTTGGTCATAACTCAAACGCTCCTTGGTAACATAGCGGACTCCGTCAGAAGATTTTGTAACTGAGTTTTTTTTTGCTTTGGTTGTATTAGATAGATGGCCATCTAGCATACGAACCACAAACCTGGTTCTAACTTTTTGGCTTGATGTCCAGGAAATGATTTTAATATTTAATTCCCTTTTAACATTTTATGTTTTAAATGAATAGCGCACTGTTTTCCTATGATCTCGCTATGCATTGTATGCTCTATTTAATTCTTTTTTAACATGTAACATATGAGTAAAATTGTACATTGCATTTTTAGGTCATTCAGCCAAATAAAGTTGATGGTGATTATGATTTCAAATTATTCTCGTGTCTAGTGGCCTTTTTTTAATGCTCCCACGGCGGTGCCCTGAAAGTGGACACCACAATGGCAACACCAAAAACAGTTACTGCACAGCATAGACTGTTACATCCATGGTGTGCAGGAGCTGGGGTTTACACCACATGTTGTGTGTGCCCCTGCATGCATCCACATGGCATAAGGCACCTGTAGGGCCCCCTTTGTTTCCTCTCCACCACGGTTTTCATGGCAGTGGAACCACTATGAAAACCATAGCGGAGAGGAAACTCACAATATGCTTGGCGGGGCTGCAGCTTGTCCCGCCAAGCACATTGTAGCCTATAGACAGCAGCAACACCACCAGAGAACAGCAGTTCCCTGACGGCTGGGTAGGACAATAGCGGTCCGATCGCCCTAATTGTAATATGGTGGTTGGGAGACCGCCATGCCCCCATGAGTCTGGCACTCCGTGGACCACCAGACTCATAATGACGCCCTAAGTGTTTATCTGTTTCCAATATAGCAGTTTCTATCTTGGGATAAGTGAGCAGTTCATGGGGGCTATGTTGGGATCATCATAAAACACCATCGCAGGGATTTCATCCACATATGCCACCTCCTAAAACTCCTTTTTGTGGTATGACATGATAAACTCTCTCCCTCTCATGTCTGAACATAAAGATATCAACACACGCACACCTCTTTGTACACAGAAGCACACACAATGTTGATCACACCCCACAATCGTATAAACCATCATACACACTTGTACGTACCAACATCCACAACACATGTACATACTAGACATTCAGCTTGACTCCAGCATTCCTTCACTTAAATACACATGCACAAACACCATCATACCAAGACATACACATGCCGTAACCTGAACATCATCACAAAATAAAGCCACCAGACCAAGTCACAACATTGTGCAACATACACATCATACCATTATACATACTCCATTGTACACACCATCATGGCAGCATAATACCCATAAAAATATCACATGCACACATATACTCCATTTAGCACACACATGCTTGGACTTCCTGTGTTGTGCCCAACATATTCACTGTTGCTAGACAAAATGCACCAATTGTGTGCATGTGTGAATATGCTTGCATATATTTGTACTTATGCTTACTGAGCAGTTATAGTCCTGTGTATGTGAGAGAAATTTGCAGTGTTGATGAACCAGACGTACCTGTTTTGAGTGTTGTAAAGAACCTTTCATGCGATGAAATTACATTTACTTGGCTTTGGGTACAGGAAGCCTGCACTACGGTGCCTAAATTGTACCTATACAATATAGATTGGTCGAATAAATGCAGAATATAAAAACAAAATGATTTAGAACGCAACGATTGGTGGTTTAGAGGTAGTAGGCAGTGTTTGTCAAGGAAATGCATGTCTGAATTCAAAAACATCCTTCATGAAAGGCCCCTCTCTCGTCCCGCCAGTCCTTTTTCAGCACCTGTGTTCGGCGTAAAGGTAACAAAGAAAAATCATTTTGTTCCAGTTCCCCTCAGCCATTGAGCCTATCAAACAAGCTCATTAAAATAATCCTCTTAATGGCTATATTGTCATTCAACAAGCACTGCTTGACTTGGAAGTTAAGTTCATGAATGCACGATGGGCAATCTTGCAGGCTCTCAATATATTTTTCTCTCTGTTTCACCCTTTCTCTGGCATTCTACCCACATAATATGTTTAGAGTTCAGTTAATAAAACCATTACAATCAATACTTGTTATCACAGTGTTGTAAACATTTTCTAAAATACATTTGAGGAATGTATAAAACCTGAAAGTGCCTTGGGTTTAGTGCAGAGCTATTGATATTAAAAGTAACTGATCATCGATGACTGGTCTGGGATAGATATCTACGATCAAATGAGAGAATGATTGACGATAAAAGGCGAGTATGATCGTCAGAAACCCAATGCATTGTGTTAGAACTGGGGGTCTCTAGTTGGCAGAGGTAGGTACCACTGTCCAAATAGGGACCCTTGCTTCTAGTCAGGGCAAGGAGATAACCCTCTTAGATAACCCCTGCTCGCCCTCAAGGTAGCTTGGCCTGAGCAGTCTAGGCTAACCAGAGGCAATGCGTAAAGTATTTGTACCAACACTCACAGTAACACAGTGAAAACACCACAAACTGATTCCACAACAGTTTAGGAAAATAAAGATATTTATTCACAAGACCAAAACGGCAAAAATCCAACATACACAATGCAAGGTTATGGTTTCAAAAAGAGTTCTTCAGGTTGTAATCAAAGTTCTTTAAGTTACGATCAAATAATCCACTGATGCGTGAAAAGTTCACAGTTGCGTCACGTTGACTCACAGTACCTTTTAGATGCAACAAAGTTCCACAAGCAGGAAGCTGGTGCGGTGGAAAACAAGCGATGCGTTGCTCCTGAGACCCTGGGGAGGCGATGCGACAGCCCCGCTGCAGCAGCGGGCGTGTGGCGACAAATCCGGTCTGTATGGGGAGGAAGGCAGCTTGCGTGGATTCCGGTGCGTAGGTTCCGTGGGAAGTCTGTTCTCGCAAAGGCACGATGCGATGATCTCGTAGGGGCTGCGACGATCTCCAGGGTGACGATGCGCGGTCCAGCGGGGATCCTCTCTCTCGCAGCTCCTCGATGTGATGTTTCTGCGACGATGTTCGCAGCGACGTGATGCGGTCCGCAAGCAAGCGGTGCGGCACTCTCACCCAGAAGACAGGCTCTGCGACGACACTCGCAGCGATGTTCGATTCTCCCGCACCGGTCTGGTGCATCCCGCAAACGAAGGGTGCGACGGCTCCGGCAGCGACGTCAGGCGCTGCACCGATCTCGACCTTCGTAGCGGCAGGAAACTTCTCGCACTGTCGGGGATGCGCTCCGCAAGCGAGCGATGCGACACTTTTCAGCTTCAAAGTCTCTCAAGCTTAGTCTCAAGCTTCCCAGCTCAGGTTCAACTTCTAGAGGCCCCACAACTGGATCAAGCACTCTACGAAGGACAGAACTCTCTCAGCAGAGTTCAGGGAGACTGGGGGTGAAGTCCTTTTGTTCCTGGGACTTCGGAAACAGGGAGCCAGCTCTTCTCAGGCCCTTGGAGATTCCTTACAAGACAGGGGACACAGCTCACAGCAAAGTCCTTCCCCTCTCCTTGGCAGCAAAGCAACAGCAGGTCAGTCCAGCCGAGCAACAGCAGGACAGTCTTCCTTCTTCCACGTCAGCTTTCTCCTTGGCAGAGGTTCCTTCTTGATTTCCAGGATGATCTAATTTTCTGTTGTCAGGGGTCCTGTACTTATACCCCTAAAGTCTTTGTTCTCTTGGTGCATGTGGGCCCTGAGCCCGGTCTGAACCAGTTCTGGGTGGATCCTGAGCACTTTGTTTTGCTGGCTGCACCTTTCCTTTCAGAGTGAGGGGCAGGGTCCTCCGCCGCCCAGCAGGAGGTGGAGGCAGCCCTGTGGCAGGCAGGCACAGCCCTATTCAGCCCAGGTGCTAACTCCTCCCACCACTTAGGTTGCAATTGCTTCATTCAGCCTAGTTCTGACTCATCCAGCCTCGGGGGGAATTCCCCAGCCCCTGTCACTCACAAACCAGACAGTCAATACACAAACAGGCCCAGGCACACAGAAGGGTCAGACAAGAGAACAGCAACTTTCTAAAAGTGCTGTTCTCAAACACAGGATTTAAAAACCACCTTTCCTAAAAGATGCGTTATTAAATTCTGAGTTCAGGGATACTAGATACTTATGTCCTATCTTGTTCCTATGGGAAGAAATGCTGTTAACCACTGTAGCCAGCATCCCCCATGTTAACCTATGGAGCAAGATAGCCTTACAATAGTGAAAAACGAAAATGGCTGTAATTCACTACCAGAGCATGTCACCTGCACTAGTACATGCTCTACCTTTCACATACACGGCACCCTGCCCAGGGGGGTACCTTGAGCCTTCCATAGGGGTGACTGATGTGCACGAAAAGGGAAGGGTTAGGCCTGGTCAGCGGGGACGCGGACCAGGAGGACATGGCAGTTCTAAACTGCCCGTAGGCGCTGCAGTGGCAGGCCCGAGACACCATTTTAGAGCTACTCCTGTGGGTGGCAAAATCAGTGCTGCAGGCCCACTCGTAGCATTTGTCATCACCGGCCCTGGCACACCCCGTGCACTTTACTAGGGACTTCATGGTGATACAAATATGCCAAACATGTATATCCAATCAGAATAACAATTTACATAGAGAGCATATGCACTTTAGCACTGATCAGCAGTGGTAAAGTGCGCAGAGTCCTATTGCCAACAACCACGGGTCAGGAAAAATAAGGGAGGAAGAAGCAAAAAGTTTGGGGATGACCCTGCAAAAAGGGCCAGTTCCAACACATTGTTTACCAAATTCGTGCATCCTATAAAGTTGTTGATAAAGAAACTGTCTTTGTTGTTGAAATTGTTGGAGGTTATTTCCTTAAGTTCACACTCCTAGTGGCTTCATTTATGCCATTTTGGCAAAGGGCAACACAGCGAGGCGTACAGATTTGGGGCTTTCCCGGATTTACATCACTTTGTACATTTGTGAATTTGGGGCAGCATCGAATTCAATGGGTGTTGTGAGGGTAAACCCCCTGCAATGCCTGTGGAATGCCTACCGGTTGCACAGTAAGGTCATGCAGCGATTTGCTCTGTGTCGTCTTACTCATGGTTTATGAGGACACTCAAAACCTTGTAGGGTGGCTTTACGTGGCATCATAAATCTTTGTTAGGGTCCTGCATCATGCATGTTCCACTTTACATGGTGCAAAAGTGACACAGGTTCTCATAAATAGGCTCCCTCTTTTCCTAAATGTTCCAAGTAGGAACAGACTACCTTGTGTGAAAAGTGGTGGTCAAAACCATATCAGTTCAGATAAAGTTTCTTAGTGATGGTCACAGAACCTGCAGGAGGGCGTAGCTAATTTTTGCGTTCATAATTGCTTTTTTTCTCCTAAATCGAAGAGGCTGAATTGTAGTCTTAAATATATAGGGGCATATTTACGAGTTCTGGCGCATCTCTGCAAATCAGCAGAGATGCGCCAGAACAAATGCATCATGCAAAACTACCCTTGCGTCACGGCAGATGCGCCGCATTTACAATGCGGCGCGCTATGCCGCCAGGGTAAGCATATGCATGACGTAAGCGCGGCGCATCGCTGGAGTCGCGTCGCAAGCACGACGCAACTCCAGCAATGGTCAGGGCCGCCCAATACTTAATATGCTGTGTCAGTCCTTACTCCTGCTTCAAGCAGGCGTAAGGAATTGACGTAGCATCGTCGCGGAAGTGCCTGAGTGAAATCTTGTAGATTTCACGCAGGCACTTTTGCGAGGCGCACAGGCGCTGGAACTCCCACCCTGCGTGGGAACACCCCCATTGTGGCACTGGGCTTTATAACATGATGCATCTCCCTAGATGCATCACGTTGTAAATGCCTCACACGGATGCGCCACGTTTATGCCACTGTTGCGTCACGCAAGGAGGCGTAAACCTGGCGCAAGCGGCTTGTAAATCTGCCCCTTAATCCTTAGTGCCCAGGAAATTGAATCAGCATGGCGCTTTTTGAAAATAGTTCTCCCTGATTAGACTAGAATGGGTACAGTTAGAAACATTTTGACGAGAGTGAAGTTTCAGACAGCGTGGCAATATGTTTTTTCAAAAGGCTTTTTAAGCTGGAATATGAAATTGAGCTAAACTCTCAAATGTTAATACTTTCATGGTATTATGTGTCTTTACTATTAAACTGTACCAAGGTGGCATACCTGTGAAGATCAGATTTACAAATTCTTGGCTGAAAATACCCTTAAGTGATTTTTGGTCATCTATTCACATTCTGAACCAATACCTTAGTAGAGCTCCATCTGGTCATAATTGCCGGTCCGATTTAAGATTGGCTTGCTGATTTGGCAAGTTTAAAATAGTTTTGAATAGTCTGCTTTCTCCCAGGGTTAACCACGTATTTATTTTGCTGAAAGGATTTGCAGCTGTAAATGAAAGTGGGTACAAACTTGGCTTTTAGAACATTAGAATATTTTTGTCATCTGTTTAATGCTAGCCCACTTAGTGTTTAGTAGCTTAACTTGCTCTTCATGAATAGGTGTATTTTTGTTTAGTAATTATACAGTGCAGATAATTCTACATTTTGCTTGCCTTGCACGTAGAGGGTTCTTACAAACCTGACCTATGCGATGGGTCTGATGCCGTTACTCCTTGGAGTTATGGTTGCATTTGAGGTTTTATTGACATGTGCCCATAACTCTATGAGGTTGCTGCTTTTACATGTCTCGTGTAGCTGTAGCCATTGTATAGGCTTTTTATATTGTGGACGCGGGGTTCTTAATTCAAGAGATAGAATGATATAGGGCATATTAACAAGGGCTTTATATGCGCTTTTTTGGCTTTAAAAGCCAAAGAACCGTAGATAAAAATATTGCCCTATCAACAACAGGGTGCTAACATGCAAAATCGCATGCTAGCACCCTTTTTCACTATGCTTCCCTTTGCATCTCTAATGAGATTGCAAAGTGGGCGTTCCTGAGCAAAATAATAGGAGAAATGTCGCAAAGCGACATTTTTCTCCTATTATGAAGCTTCACACTAACCCTGTTTGAGACAAAAAAAAGCAGCACTAACCACGGTTAACGCTGCTTTTTTACGTCTGCTAATTTTCCTTAGCGTTAATTTTCCCTGTTCCTTGTTAATATGCCCCATAGTTGCTTGATTTTTCGCCCTTTCTGGTTTGTGAAGTCTCTCTTTTTGTTATGTAATCCCAGGATAAACTACGCTTGTGTTCTGTTTAAGAGAGTAAGGTTTTTTTTCCAGTTCCTAATTGCATTCTTAGGTGACAATAAACTTGTCCCTTTATGAAAGTCCTTGCCAATCTATTACAATCTCTAGGAATATTGGAAGATTAGGCACCCTCGTTGATGTCGGTTTTCCCATTTTTTTCAAATAGTGAGGATGTTTTATTCTTATTAAGTAATGTGTTCCTGCAATAGCTCCTATCGGTTTCCTGAAAGGAATTACATGTTTATTTATTGTCTCTCTCGTTGGTTCGGGTAGACAGTCACTTTCTGTCTGTGCTGAATGTTAAAGTTCATGAGGCAATTGACAATTTCAGTAGAGAAAATAGTATACTCTACTACTGCTGTTCTTGTTTTAGCAAAATGGGTGATTTATATTGGTAATGATGAGCTGTTCGTCCATTGATTATTCTCAGATTCATTTCTATCAGTAACTGAGTAACATGGTTATCATATGATCTTGATTTGTTTATAATATTCCAAAGTTGGTTTTGTTCATGAGAAATCACATTTTCTGGTCCTTTGGGCATAACATTGAGGATGAAGTCTCCTATTAATACTACGACTCCAGACTTATTCTCTTGTAATATTTATGCCATTATACTGTTTAAAAGGATACATTTTTGTACCTTCATATCGTGCCCTGGTTGCGAGTAAATATTTGATATTATTAGGAATGTCTGGCGAAAAAGGTATTTCTAGAGTTTAAATTTAAATAATAAAATCCCGGGTAGATCTGTGTCAATTATTTCTGCCTTTGTCTGTAGTTTTGTGGCTACCAAGGTCGCTAGACACCTGCTGGTCTTTCTACTGGAGATTTTCTTGTTGCTAACATCACAAAGTTTTCAAAACCTGGCAGGCTTCCAAAATCCATTTTCTAGTTTTCTTAGAGGTATACTATGGCAAAGCTTGATATAAATGATAATTGCATCCTGTGATTGTTTAGTTGAAAACTACCTACTATATTCAAAGAAAATATCTTTACTTGGTTGAAGATTTTATAGTTTTTGTTGGGTGATGAGGTGGGTAGGAACTGGTATTATGTCTGGTTGTGGACAGCAGCATTCTATCAAGGCTTCCCTTTGCTGGTAATGATGGTGCCAACCAAGACTTTCTCTTGCTGTGTTGAGAGTTTTGGGTAACATTGCCAGTTTCAAAGCATATTTTCATCTGTTATATGTTCAAGATGTAGGTATTGTGCCTTTTCATGGCCTCTGGCTGATAAGGATAGACATTTTGCTTCTTTGTTTGTTGTGTGGCTTGAATTTAGCTTTCTAAAATGTAGGTGTTTTTCCCTGCTGGACTATCCTCCTGCTTATTGTTTCGAGTAGACGGCAATAGGTCTTTATGGTTGTTCTTAATATAATCCGATAACGTTTATATAAGCCGATAGCGTTCCAAATGCAGCATAGAGTTTGATGCCCTAGTTTTAAAAAATCCATCTATTCTTTATAATGTTACGAAGTTCAACTTTAATATGCAACGTACATTTTGTGGTTTACTTTTCCTTCCCTTTTAGTTGTGATAAAATGCCACATTTACAATAGAATCATTGGATAGATTATTTAGCTGTGGAAGGAATTTTAATAGGTGTAACATATTGATATATGGTTTACTAGTCTTGTGGTCCTTCAGATACAAACTGGAAAGTCAGCTGAACTATTGAAAGTTTGAAATTCATCTGGCGTTTCATTTGGTTCGCCTATATCATTTACTCTCTGATTCCTGGTGGCGAGCGTCACGTCACTCTTAGCTCCCACAGCTAAATTGTGTGCTTATGCTATGTACACTGCAGAACCAAATGTGTGAGATTCGATGTTGTCTTCTTCCTTGTTTCTATTTGGGTTTTCCCCGAGATGCCTGTATTCTACTGTCCCTTGAGTAGGCCTGGGCGGAGTTAACGGAGTTCCGCTAGCAGCAGAGTGTGTTAGGGCACGCAATTTTTTGCCCCGGGCATTTGGCCCATGTGGGAAAATCTGTACGAACAGCAACATGCACAGCACAAGAGTTGATGTTCTAATTGAGCAACAGCATTCTATGTGCAAACTGTAGGTTTCTCAACTTGAGCAGTCATAAAAGTCTGCGAGCGCCCGTGTTGACAAATATCACTGGGAGTGTTGTCTAGCTTACGATTTTCCTTGCTCGTACTCACCAACTTAACTTTGGCGAGCTTGAGTAGGGAAAAACCCCCTCTCTGTGAAGGAACTCTCCACGAAGGGCAGAATACTCCGCAAACTCTGTGAATAGAGCGGTGTTCACAGCCCAAGCCTACCCTTGATTGACACCATTGGAATTTTGGTCAGTTAGTTTATTGATGCTGGCACCATAGGGATCCTAATGGATTATTTCCTGATTCAGATGAATTGTGTGTTTGAATCTCTAGGTTTTTTGCATTTATATTTTTCATTATTGTGAGCTGCAATTATTTGTCTTAGTTTCTAAACCAGACATTCATTTTTGTAAAGTAACGTCAAGTATCTTCCAGGAATTTTGATAGTCTTCCTTATATGTCTAAATGGTTTTCTTTGGAAATGATCCACTGAGAGCTCTGTTGGCTTGATGTTTTTGCCAGCTAGTCACTGATGGATGGCAGTGAAGTACTGTTATTTTGTTTTAGTTGGGTGATTCTGGTGCTTAACAAAAGTTAGGGGTGGGAAAGGCACTCCTAAGTTCCAACACTGGCACTCAAAATTAATCTCTTAAACACAATTAACTACGCGTGCTGCAGAAGGAGATGCTGTGTCCAAACAGCATCAGTGAAATGAACATACAAAAAATCAAGCGTGGCCGCTTGCCCTCTGCGCACTGTTGCGACTCCACTATGGAGACAATATTTCCCATAGTGGAGTCGCAACAGTGCGCAGAGGGCAAGCGGCCACGCTTGATTTTTTGTATGATTCTGGTGCTTACCAAGACAATATGTGATACTTGGTTTATGATTATTTTTTTGTTTAACCGATAAGTTTGATGTGTGCATTGTTTTTTAAAAAATTGTATGATTTCTTCTATGCGTCAATGTTTAGTGTTTTGTTACGCTTGTTTAGTTGTTCTTTTATTGTATCGGCAGGAGTTATTGAGTTTCTTTTTTGATATTGATATATTAGGTGGATTGCTTTGACTTGTGCACTCTGGTTGACTGTTTGCTGTTATGATGATCTCCTTGGTTTGAACTAATTTTGTTTGTCGACTCTGGGAATACTGGTGGAAATGTTTCGAAATCATCTGCCTCTACCAATGATTTTAGGATTGATGGTACATTATAGAGTCTCTCAAGTAAGGTGTGCAAGTACATGATGTTTTATTGGTTGACTTTGTCTTGGACCGATTGGTTGACTTTGTCTTGGACCGATTTTATCAAAGTTTTAGTTTACTCATTTTATTGTGAATTGATGATATTCACATTTGCATTATGTCTAATGTTTTTGCCAGCCTTTCTTGTATAAACCTCTCTTTTGATTTAGTTGTTATTATTATATTTAGTGCTGCTGTCATTTCATGCCAATTTGTCGATTCATCAATTTACAATAATGATAAATAGGTTGGTTTCTGTGACTCTGCTCAGGGGGATTCTTTTTCAGTTTCAGCTGCTCTCCGGTCTGCTTCTGCAGCTTGTAGAGATAGCACGCAGTAGGTCAGTAGATTTTCCTCCTTTCTGCTGACTAGAAGCACCATTTTGTGTTCTAGTTGTCCAAGGAGTTTTATGAGCACTCCCCTTAAAAGTAGGGCTGCGGCATGGATGCGCCTAGGACTATGGGTATTTGCCCAGCCTTCTTTTGTTTTATTGCTGACAATCCGTGCTTCTATGATCTGACATATATTCATTGTGATATTTATTTATTGGTAAATGTACTTTTTTTAGCAACTGTTTTAGCAAAATCCCTACTAATATGAATTGCGATTGACCATTCCTCATATTTGTTGGAGGTGGGTTTTGGTGACTCTGCTCAGGGGATTCTTTTTACGTTTCAGCAGCTTGCCTGTTTGCTTCTGCAGTTTCAAGAGAGAACGCTGTAGTAGGTCGGCCATTTTCCTCCTTTGTGCTGTCTAAAGGCACCATTTTGGGTCTGGTTGCATTCTAGTCATCAAAAGAGTTTTAGGGCAGACCCCTTAAAAAGACATTGTAGGCTGTGGTGCAGACACACAGCGGACTTGTGCAGCAGGCGTGCTGCTGGATTGCAGATGGTGTGCAAAAGGCAAACCCATCTGCTCCCGTCTATGTCTGAACCATGGCAAACTCCAACTATCAAGCAATGCTACACATTTTGCAGCAAAATCCTGCTAGCGATATCGCTACTCAGCCACAGAGATAAATAGCATTAGTCCCCATGTTATGTGCAGGGGCAAAGCTACTTTAATGGCTAGTGTGTGGCCTTTCTTTGTCCCCTTGCTGTGCGGTATCGGCTATTGACCATAGTTTCATGTGTAAGGAGAAAGGGTAAGGTAGTAGCTCGGTTCCTCAGAGTGCTGGCCATATATAACATTCGGTCCCACCATATGTATGCTTAAGATACCTACACTGTCCTGCAGAAGGACTGGCTGGATGACTAATTTATGACAGAAACCTAGATGCTACAGTCTTCCACTCCAGATGTCCATGGGTGGTGATTGCTTACATACAGAAATATATATGTTCTATTTTTGCCCTAGGGAAAGCCTTTGGTTTCTTTATTACTATCTTCCAGCAGGTTTCATTTGCTGGTGCTTTGGTCTACACTCCCCCAGGATATACTGGTGAGTTTCCTACCTCTGTAGATGATGCACTAGCTAACAGGACATTGTATTATACTAATTTTGCCTTACTGGGGGATTTAACTTGCATGTCAATAATCCTAATGATTTCCGGCATTCATGTTAACAGAGACATTAGCTTCTCTTAATCTTCCTTTATGCGTTTCTGTCCCCACACATTCATCCGGGCACACCATTGATCTTATTTTTTCCAACATTGCACTATTGGTGGGGGACCCTATGGTTGTCACATTGTCAGGTCACTTGCTTATTTCTTTTTTTCTAGCATGATAAGGATGAGGTCATGCGGCAGAAGTTTTTATTTTTTCTATTCTTTTTTTTGAGGGTTTTTTATCAATAAACAAATAAAAACAATAAGAAACTTAGATAACAACGCTGCATTGTACATGGTCTTACCAGCATTTCAGTACATTGTCTGTCACATTTTGCAAACAGTATCTAACAGTGCAGGTGGAGGAGGGCCTCCACGGATGATATGTACATATCACTTAAAATATTGTATCAACAGATCAGTTTAAACATTGCAATTGGTCTGCCGACATTGGGTGAAGAGGAAGTGACATTTTCCAGTGTCTAATATAACATTAATCTAGTTCACCAATGTCTATGCACTGAAGCCAGCTTTTACATGGGGCTCATATTCCTTAGACGTGACTGGACCGGCATTAGCTCCCAGTAGCATTCACCTGGTCTCTGCAAAATGTTATGCTCTTATCCAAACAGGTATGGGTGGGGTGTGGTTGCTCCCCAGTGCATTGCCACCTGCCTTTTTTCTAATAGTAGGAGCATCGCTGTTAGCAGTCGCGCCGTGGGTGGGATTTCACTGACAAATACCAACAGTGCCACTACGGGGGCCCTCCCTTATGGGCTGTCCAATGATGGATAAAATGTGGGTGAATGTTGTGTTCCAGAAGATGGCCGTGGATCTGCACTCCCATGCTATGTGGAAGAAGTTCGCCTCTGGGCTTCTGCAGTGCCAGCAGGCCGCATCTGGCCTCAACCCCATACGGAGTAATTGTATGGTATAGACCTTGGATATATTTAAAGTGAATGAGTCGTAATCTATAGTTTGAGGAGAGCTGCTCCAGTTGTCGACAACGGAACCCCCATTGTTCATCCATGATTGGTTCCACAATGTCTATCTCCTAAATAGCTCGGGATAAGGCGACAACAATTGTGGACTCCCTCTGGGTGATTGTGTAAATGCACGTCACCAACTTATGGGTGGAATTTACCTTTAACATATGTTCTAACGCTGGCAGTGATGGAGAGGCTTCTGGGTGAATAGTGTATCATGCATGACATGCTGATTGCAGTATGAAACAGAAGTTTGATTCATCATATGCGGCTTCTGCCTGGAATAAAAGAAAGAACCCTGAGTTAGCTAATCTTCTCTCTACATCTAAAGATGCATCTGCAGTTAGCAACTTGCTGCAGCTAGCCGCAAACAACCTTGCCCAAGTAAACTCTATTTCCAGCTAGAAACGGGCCTCTCCGCACTGTGGTTTATTATTGCATTGGCAGAGGAGAAAAGACATTGTAAGAAATCTAAATGCGGATTAGGCTATCTATAAAGATTCTTAAAAAACTGTTATGTACCGATTAAGGCAGCACAAAGTGTCAATCGCAAACACAAAATGTCTGCAGCATCGAATAGACTGCGAGAAATTGTAAAAATTGCTACTAACTTCCTATGGCCTAAAGCATTTCATCTGGCTATTAAGGCCTGCCTAGGCATGTGTACCAAGCTAGCTGATTTCTGTAAAGAAAAACGTATAAAAACTCTGCTAAATCTTCAATCTTTGCTAGTGCCTTCTACTGCTGAGGATTCTGTGACTAGTAGGGTTTTGCCCTCGACTTTTGGTCGTTATCAGTTCAAGTCAGTCTTGAGCACATAGCACATAGGGGTAATAAGTGCAATATAAATGTTGCAGTACAATACAATACCAACTATCAGAAGCTATAATCACAATTATTTTTACCAGCGCGTGAAAACAACCAAGCTATAGTAATGCCTATAATTGTATCTCGGGTCAGCGTCAAAGAGGCAGATGTATCACGGTCCAAAGGGCCCAACATTTAAAAGCAGTAGTCTAGTCATTATTTTTGTATCCATAAATGATCAAATATTTCATTCATTGAGACATTTCCCCTACAAAATCCTGCAGTCTACCCAGTGCACGTCAGTCTTTCAACATCTTTTTTTTAAAAAAATATTTGTATTGAGTTCTTGGCAAAGATTCAATAACATAATGATTAGCACATATCCGGAAAAAAAATTTTTTTTACAATCCCACAACTAAATCTGAGCATAATGAACTAAGATACATTTAAATCGCCTAAAATAAGTGCAAAACAAACAAAGAATTTGCATTTAAGCATAAACATGGTATTCCTGATATCCAGAACTGAACATTTTTCTCAATCAAAATAATCTTTCCAGATTTTAGTAAATTTACGTAAAGCTCCGATCCTTTTTGCATACAAAAATTCACTGTTTCTGACTCTCTTGATTTTTTGAAAACACTCATCTGCTGTTGGAAATATTTCTGTTTTCCAATATTTAAGAATAAGAGATCTGGCAATTGCAACAATGATATACAAAAGTTTCATTAAGGAATCTTCCAAATTAAGCTCTGGATCAACCCCAAGTATAATTAAATTATTATAACTAACAATCGTAAAATGTAAATATTGAGGCACTATAAAAAACATATTTTACCAGAAAACCTTAATTTTGGGACAAAGCGCACTGATATGCGACCAATTAGCCAAATCCGGTTGAGTGCATCTAAAGCAATTAGACGACGCATTACTATACATTTTTGACATAGCTGCAGGCGTATAATACAATAGCTATTTGCTAAAGAAAAGCATACTTCTCCAGTTGGCACCTCTAAGAACCGTGAAATTGAATTTATTTAGGGTTTTCCAGTTTATTTCCTTTAAGTTGAAGCTTTCATGCTTCTGCCATTTTTTAATCGCTTTGACACTTAAATCCTCCTCCCTATTTTCCGCCAAACTTTTCCTCCATGCTCCCGCCCTCTTGAATACTGGGGACCAAAAGATATCATTCGTTAAATTAGAGATCTGACTTATTTGTGTTATATCAATATAACTCATTAACCTATACAGTACTACATATGAGCCCATGAGGAGAAAATTACCACGTATTAACAATGACATCTCATCGAGAGTCAACCAAGCTCCAATTTTGATAAAATTAGATAAGTTGATGAACCCATATCTCACCCAAGTGTGTGTAATATCAGATTCTGATCTGGTCCCCAATCCAAAACAGCCTCTCTTAATGGAATTACTAAAGTCAGGAGAGAAAGTGAGTACCTTTTCAGCATAACATCTCGCTTTTTAAGAAACCAATGCAAAGTCTTATATCTGACTAATTTGAGTGATTTGAAAATCGCGAGTGGAAAAGGTATTTTTGATTCTTTACAAATTAAATCAAAAAAGAAATTAATAAATAATACATCTCCTAAGTGCTGGATATTTAAATCTCAAGAGATACTGTACAAAATCTGCATAGTAATAATCTTTCAAATTTGGTAAGCCCAATCCACCGTGTTCCTTATCTGCATATAGGGTTTCTATAGCTATTCGTGGGGTCTTTTTGGCCCAAACGAAGGTTGAAAAAAGGGATTCAATCTTTGAAAAAAAATAGCCAGGAAGGGAACAGGAGATGGTAGAAAACAAAAAGTTAAATAGGGGGAGTATTGACATTTTCATTAATGCCACTCGACCTAAGATGATGGATAAAGGCAGTGCTTCCCATCTTAGAAGCATATCACGCACTTTCCTAATTAAGGGTTTAAAATTGAGCATATATAGATAACGTACTGAAGATGTAAAATAAACCCCTAGATATCTTTTGGGTTTATTGTTTATTCATCTCTGAATATCTGGATGCAAATCCGGATTAATATTACCGCAAATTATGATCTCAGTTTTCCGTTTATTAATACGATACCCCCCAAATGCTTCAAATTGTGAAAAAATGGAAAAAGCTTGTTCTTGCGACTGCATCTCAGATTTCAACAGAAGCATAATATCATCTGCGTACAGTTTGATCTTATCCATACCATCTATTGGCGGAAAGATATTTTTACTTTTTCTTATTGCAGAGGCTAAAGGCTCAATAAAAAAAGCAAAAAGAGTGGGGGAAAGAGGGCAACCTTGCCTCGTTCCTCTTTGAACTGGGATTGACCCTACCATCGATGTATTAATTAGAATATGGGCTTTTGCTCCCTGGTACAGATTTTTAATTAAAGCAATGACCTGAGAAGGAATACCAAATTGATATAAAATTAAAAAGAGAGTGTCCCAAACTACTAAATCAAAAGCTTTTTCTGCATCTAAAAAAAGAACTAAAGCCGATACCTTACGTGTTTAAAAAAAATCTGGTGCCTCTACTAAATAATGTGTGCTAGTGAGCAGTTGACGGCCAGTGATGAAACCATTCTAAACTGTATGAATTAACTGTGACGCAACCTTATTAAAACGGATAGGAAGCAATTTTGTAATCATTTTGTAATCAGAGTTTAATAAAGTTATAGGCCTATAAGAATTTGGGTCTTTTGCTTCTTTTCCTTTTTTCAAAAAACTGACCACTGTACCATCATAGAAGGATGTCGGGATCAGTCCCCACTGAAGCATTGAATTTACTAATAAAAGAAGTACTTCACAAAGACAACCAAAAAATGTGATAAAAAATTCGGCCGGAATTCCATCTGGGCCGCAAGCCTTACCGTGTGGCAGATTTTTAACTACCAACTCCAATTCCTTTGAAAAAAAAAGAGACGCCATTACTTCTTGATCCATATTGGAAAGAGATGGAAGGGAGTATTTATCTAGGAACTCATTTAAACTAAATTGATCCAAATATGGGAAGAAGAATAGATGTTCTCGTAATGGGATAACATAATTGCCCCTATTTCCGCCTGATCTGAGGTATCTACTCAGTAATTGGGGATTTTAAAGATCGAATCAGGTTAGCTGTGGCTTGTTCTTTTACTTGCCATGCCAAAACAATTGCCGGTGAAATTACTATGCTCATAAGTTTTTTGAGCTTGCCTATAAAAGATTTCCTCACTTCTTGAAAAATAGTGAGCACTCAGTTCACGTTTTGCAGTGCTTAATAAATTTTGTAACTCAGCCGAGGGATTATAATACTTTTGATGAACTAAAGCCTGTATTTTTTGCTGTAGCTGGCTTTTTGTATCTCAAAATATAGCTGCTTCCCTTGCATCCCTACTAATAACGATGCCCCGAATAAACGCTTTTAAGGTGTCCCATATAATATGAACGGGCGCTGTCCCCATATTTCATTCTAAAAATTCCTTGATCTACACCTGGACAGACATAACCCAAGGTTCATCATTCAAATAGGATTTGTCAAAGACCCAACGTTTCACAACATTAATTCTTTCATCTAGCTCAATTTCAAAGACAAGCATTGCATGATCGGAGAAGCCATTATGTAAAAACTTATGATCCCGACTAATAAGTAATGTAGAAATTAGGAAGAAATATATACGAGAAAATGACTTGTGCCTCCCCGACCAGCATGTATATTCTCTTTTCTGTTTATTAACCGCCAACACTCAGCTAGATCAAAAGTCCTAATATTATTCAATATAGTCTGATGAGATTTAGGTTTAGACTGCTTTTTTCCGCCCAAGGTTGAATCAAGTTGTGGGTTCATCAATATATTAAAATCCCCTCCAATAACCAGATCTCCGTCGACCATAAGGAGAGACTGAAACATGTCTTCATATATTAAAGGGCTATCGTTAATGGGAGCATAGAAACTCACAAAAGTAATGGGTGAAAGTCTATTCTTAATTTTACATTTGGCCCACCCAGCACCAACGACCCTGTTTATCTGCTTCAGTATGAATTATTTCTGCCTCTAGTTTCTTATTAAAAAAAGTTCAACCCCCCGCTGTGAAAAAAAGGAGAACCCTCGATAGTCAGCCCAGCCTTTAAACATAGAAAATGTATCTGCTTTAGAGATTGCGATATGAGTTTCTTGTATCATAATGACTACAGGGTTCTCTGTCAAAAGCCATGCCTCTATTGCCCTCATTTTCTTCTTATTATTGAGGCAGTTAACATTGGAAGAAATAATTTTCAGACCAAGCTTAGACATAATACAGACATATGATTAGAACACATAACGTAATTTTCATCCCTTATTTCCCCAGACTTCTTAGAACCATCTGCTCCTTGATTGAAAAACATATTAATCATCAAACATAGACAAAATGACAAAGCAAATCTCCACCAAGAACACATTTTTTATTTTACACCCTTCCCCCCCCTGCCTGTGGCACCCTACTAACTCTCTGTCCTCTTCCCCCACGCTTGCCACAGCACCCCTTCCCTTAACCTTGGGGTGTAGTGTTGAAACACCCCCTGACCCCCAGACCCGTGCTCCTCCCTCCCCTCCCAAAACCAAAGACAATAGCCATGATGGCTTTAAGATGCGCTGATATGTAGATTCTACAAAAATAAAAAATAAAAAAATAAAAAAGAATTAATCCGGTCTATCACCATTATACATTTTGTATCGCGTGAAGAAGATCCTGTGCTTCTTCGATATCGGATAGCAGATAGAATATACCTTTAATCAAAACTCTAAGTTTAGATTGTTGTGCTATCATCGCCTGAGCGCCTTTTATTTGTCAGTCTTTCAACTTCAACAAATAAATATTAATGTTAAGGGAAGTAAGTTGGTATGCCTCTTCAAATTTGCCTATGAGTTTGGAAGAGGAAGTGCCTGAGGCTAGTACTTACTTTGGAAGAACCCGGATAAAGTATTAAAAACTAAGGTTGCCACATTACTCAGTGTCAGGAGGCCACTATATGAACAAATCTTTGCTGTCCTTTAATAAATCCTCACCTGTTGTGCTGGATCACATCCTTACTACATGACCCAAAATGCACACATGTCATGTATTAAAGACTGGAACTGACACGCTCGCATCCTCCTGACATGGAATGATATAATGGCCTTAACGATATGTAGATTTCAAAAAGGAATCCATAGAATGGCTAATTGAAGGCTAATTGAAGGCACATGCACCTTGTAGTCGCATTTGCCTTATGTAACATTTGCTATACACTGATTTACATATATGAATCATTATCTCTGCAGTGCAGATTCACAAGGAAAGTGACTAAGTGTGTGTCGCAAGTCATTTGGCACTTTCAAAGCACAGGGATGCGACATATTTACAAGAATATGTTGCATCTCTGTGCTTCCCCCTGCACTGGCGCACAAACTGCTCCCATGGGCCTGCACAGGCACATTTGCACCATGGTGCAAGGATGCCTTCGTCATGAGGAGATTGTTTATATGTAGGAAGGGTTCCCCTCCTGCATAGAAACAATCAGAAATGGCCTTTCTCAACTTCTAAGTGAGCTGCATTAGCATACATAGAACTTGTAAAACGTCATTGTTTTGCTGATTGTTTATGTGCGGAAGGGACACCTTCCTATACATAAACAATCACCAGAGGTGATATTCTCTTTCTATGCAAGCTGCAGAATGCAACTCGCATAGAAAGAGGAAAAACAAGAAGAAATGAATACATTTCTCCTCGTTGCGCCTCCCTGCGCCTCCCCTGGGAGGCATAGCATTCAGACGCATTTCCTGATTTACAAATTAAAGTAAATCTGAAAATGTGTCTGGTTTGTGTCGCAAGCCATTTGGCTACACCACACTGAGTCACTGAGTCACTTTCAAAGCACAGGGATGCGACATATTTACAAGAATATGTTGCATCTCTGTGCTTCCCCCTGCGCTGGCGCACAAACTGCTCCCATGGGCCAGCACAGGCACATTTGCACCATGGTGCAAGGATACCTTCGTCATGAGGAGATTGTTTACATGCAGGAAGGGTTCCCCTTCTGCACATAAACAATCAGAAATGGCCTTTCTCAACCTCTAAGTGAGCTGCATTAGCATACATAGAACTTGTAAAACGTCATTGTTTTACTGATTGTTTATGTGCGGAAGAGACACCTTCCTGTACATAAACAATCACCAGAGGTGATATTCTCTTTCTATGCAAGCTGCAGAATGCAACTCGCATAGAAAGAGGAAAAACAAGAAGAAATGAATACATTTCTCCTCGTTGCGCCTCCCTGCGCCTCCCCTGAGAGGCATAGATTTCAGACGCATTTCCTGATTTACAAATTAAAGTAAATCTGGAAATGTGTCTGGTTGCATGGGTGTTGCGTGGGAACACCCACAGCAACACCCATAACGCCCCTTTCACGCAAAGTGCTGTGTGCAAATGGGCCATATTTACCAGACCAGGAAAAGTCATGCAGGGTGGCTTTTCCTGCCTTGGAAATATGGGGTACTAAACAGAGTGACCAGTGTGCCACTTTTTGTGATGCACCCGTGGCACAAGGGGCTTGTAAATCTGCCCCTATATGTGTGTGATATAAAGGGCTCTGACATCCTTCAATGGTGTGAGAGATGCTATAAAACAAATGAAATACATGTAAGAGGAGCTATGGAGAGATGAGTCACTGTTGGAGGTTGATAACATGGGAATCATTGAAGAACCCCATCATAGATTGTCGTATCCTGGTGCATAGTAAGGTCATCATTTACTATTCTTTAAAAGCTGATACAATTCAATATATAATGATAAAGTTGTTGTAGAATTCACCATTGTTTCCTAAATTTTCTTGGGGGGAGAGTCTCCAAAAAGCCCCCTTTATTGTGGTCTGGCTCACTCACTGCACTTGGTGTGCACTGTATGGGGACTGGCCTGAAAACATTTGCCAGGGCTGCTTTGGGTTTCCAGTCTGGCCCGGGCAGGAGCCTTGTACTGCGAAATAAAACCAACCATTTAAACGTTAGTCAGGGAGATAAAGCACTAACCTTCCTGTTTTTTGGAAATTCTTTCAATATAAAATACTAAAATCCTTAGTAATTTGAGTATTTGTTTTGTGTGTACATGTGTTTTTATTGTTTTGGAATTACTGTTTTAATGTTTGAAATTTAAATCATACAAAATGATTAGGGGTCCCTGGCTTCCAGTGGTGATTTAATGGGGTTCTTCAGGAGTCAATAGTTTGGGAACCACTGTGCTAGAGGAAGGTTCCTCAGCACCACAGCAAACTCCTGCCTAATCCTGGGCTCCCCTGCAGCTGCAAAGTGAATCTGACATCTGTACGCAAGGTCGCTGAGGATTGGGCTGCAGCGGGGCCCGGGAAAGGGGGCAAGTAAAAGGCAGATGAATTGCCACTCCCCCAGCCTGGGCCTGGAGTACACCACAACGGTGAGGATCACAGCCCTGAAGATAGCAGGACCACCTACGATGAGAGATTAAAGAGAGGCTCGCTGCAAAAGTACGCCACAAAGACCCAAAGACTGAAGGTGGGCCCTGTGACGGCCGTGGGCTGTGACCTGGATGTGCACTGCTGATATTGAGATTAGGTGGCCTGCATGATGCAGTCCTGAGTCTTAGAGACAGGTCCCAAGGGGAGCAACCTGCACAGAGGGAGAGGACACCACAGCACCTGCAACACTGGAACCTGGATGGAGGGTACAGGATTATAGCAGTCATATTTAAATCTGCCTACACCTGCAGTCTTATCCCGAAGGATAGCCCCGATTCTGAAAGTGCATTCTTTAAAATTACACTTACAGACAATTTCACACTCGCTTGGCTACTTATCTATCGCCCACTGGGCCCATTGAAAGCCTTCAGAGAAGCCTTAGCTAACACCGCCTCTATATTGGTCTTATATGCAGCCAATGTAAAATTATAGGTGACCTCACTTTACACCTGGAGCTACAAGATACCCCTGATGTTGCTAGTTTCCTTAGGGATATGGCAGCGCGCCAGCTGACCCAACTAGTCCCGGGGCAGACCCATGTAGCCGGTCATCTCCTCGACCCTGTATTTTCCAAATCTCCAGTCTCTGAATGCTCAGACCTCCCTTCCAAAGCCCTGGACTGATCATTCCCTCATCTCTCTGTGGCTACTTCAGGCAGGCCCCAAGAGACAACCCCATTGCATACCTTTGATGAAGCACCAGTGGCATAAATTAGATCCAGCCGCCTTTAAAGCCATCCTAAGTTCTTATCGCCCAGAATGGCGAACTGATATTGAGGCAGCTAACAAAGCCTTCTTGGGATGGGTCAATAAAGCGCTGGATACCTGCATTCCAGCCAAATTGACTCACTTCAAGCACTCACAAAACAATGACTGGTATGATGAGTCAGTCATTTTGGCAAAGAAAAAAAACCGAACGGGCCTGGAGACGGTCGTATGACCTCACAGCTAAAGCAAACTATAGAAACACAATTAAAGTGTACCATGAACTGGTCCGGAAGACCAAGGCTGCACACTAGGCAAATATGATTAATACTGGTAGCAATCCCATTTAAACCATCTCCACACTCTTGAAAGACTTGGTGAAATCCCAGTCTGCTGCCATCAGTACCATATCCTCAAATTTACAGTGTGAGACACTGGCTAAATTTTCTTCAATAAGGTGGAGCGTATTTATAGCAGTTTTTGACCTGGGAATGTCACCTCAAGCCTCTGGGAGAGTCTGCCCACTGGCCCTGAGAACCACTTCCTACTTGCCCTCCCGACTATGGAGGCTCTCTTTGTCAAGGTAAAGTCAGAGTCTCCTGACGACCCTCTAGAATCGGACCGTTTTGTAAAATTTCAACACTGCCTCTTATCTGAGTGCGGGGAGTTGATCAAAATGTCTCTACCCTAGGCCTCCATTCCCAAGTCATGGAAACACGCTAAAGTTATCCCCCTGTTAAAAAAAAAACGACACTGTATGCGTCCAAGCCTGAAAACGTCAGACTGATACCTCTGCTCCCATTTTTCTCCAAAATCACTGAATCCCATTTCAATGCAATCTTAACTCAATATCTGGAAGCTAATTCAGTTCTGGAAGCTTCCCAAAATGGCTTCCGGTCTAGACAATGGTACCGAATCCGCACTGCTTCCGGTTACGGAGCAGATACGGTCCTCCTTGGATGAGGGCAGAACCTTAGCACTGATTTTTTTCGATCTGAGTGTGGCCTTTGACACGCTCTCCCAAAAGATCTTGCTATTCCGGCTTGGTGAGATCGGTGTCAATGGCAAGGCCCTCTCCTGGTTCTCATCCTTTCTGGCTGATTGCTCTCCGGCCCTCATGGCTAAAGTCCAGAACATCGCTCTGGTGTCATATACTGATGACAGTCAGCTGGTGCTCACCTTTTCCAGCAACCCCAACCAGGATTCGGTGAAATTTCATCAAGACTTTCATGCCATCTTGAAAGGATGGCCAACAGCTACCTCCAACTAAACTCCACCAAATCAGAGGTCCTCCTGGCAGTGGACAGAGATATCCATCTCTGGAGCAGCCAGTGGTGGACCTCGGCTATTGGAGTACCCCCAGACCTATACCATAGGTCAAGAACCTGAAGGTTCTGGTAGATGGTGTCCTTGAGGCACACTCTAAATCTGTGGCAGGCACCTGCTTCGGCCTTTTATGTGGCTTAAGGCCTATTTTGGGACTTTTTGACACCCACACCTGACAGTTGATTGTCCAGTGCACTGTTCTGTCAAGATTAGACTATTGTAATGTGCTGTTTCGTGGCGTTAATAAATCAGTGACTAAAATGCTCAAATGAGCTCAGAACGCGGCAGCCCGTTCTCTGTTCGCACTTCCGAAGTTCTGTCACGTCTCTCACCTTTTTCGCCGGCTTCACTGACTACCAATAGAGCAGAGAGTCTACTTTAAAACTCACTGTATCATAAGATCCTATCTGGCCTCTGTCTCAAGTTCTGAGCGATACGTGCTCCTTTTATGTCCCCACACGCGCATTGCACTCTGCAGTTCTGCATTTGCCCCGACTACCTCTGGTGCGCACGGCAAGAGCGGGTGGACGTTTGATCAGGGCAATGGCACCTGCCTTCTGGAAAAACCTACCTCTCTCGGCCCGCAGTACTTACGACCCCTGAACCTTTAGAAGAATGGTGAAGACAAGGCTATTTTCCAATCACTAAGCTTCTTTGCCAGCCACTCTATTAGATTTAGAGCTGGGATGCTTTCCAGCCAAGCACTTTACAAATATTTTAACATAACATAA